>NC_051245.2:1037277-1361750 GCF_015237465.2 Chelonia mydas | reverse complement strand
GAAAGAAATTGCAAGTCCGTTAGCAAGAATTTTTAATGAATCTGTAAACTCAGGGGTTCTACCGTATGACTGGAGAATTGCTAACATAGTTCGTATTTTTAAGAAAGGAAAAAAAAGTGATCCTGGTGTGACGAAGTGGGACTGTTCTTAATGTTTCCTCTGAATATTGTGGGGGAGCCTCAGTTTCCCTATGCAGTTCTTAAGTATCTAGGGGGTGGGGTAAGGGTGTATGATCATTGCAGAGCCCTAGAGGGCAGGTGTGTGCAGGAGTCTGGACACAGAGAATGGCCGACACCCTGTTTCCTGGCAACTGATGGCCTGGGCCCTTCCCCCCTGCAAGGTGAGAGCTAAAGGGTTGGAGAACAAAGGGATCCGGTGACCTCCTGGCCCGGGAAAGGGGAAAGCCCAGAGGAGGAGGGGCTGGGGGGAGTCAGTTTGGGGCTGGCTGGGGACGAGGAGTGAAGGGCAGACGGGGTTGTCTGGCTCACTGCCCCCAAAATGGACCCAGCTGAGGGGTCCGGTTCTCTGCACCTACAAGCTCTGTGTTAGACCATGTTCCTGTCGTCTAATAAACCTCAGTTTTACTGGCTGGCTGAGAGTCCCGTCTGACTGCGGAGTTGGGGGGCAGGACCCTCTGGCTTCCCCAGGACCCCGCCTGGGCGGACTCGCTGTGGGAAGCGCACGGAGGGGCAGAGGATGCTGAAGGCTCCGAGGTCAGACCCAGGAAGGTGGAAGCCGTGTGAGCTGTGTGTCCTGAAGACAGGGTGCTCCCCGAGAGGAGACTCCCCCAGAGTCCTGCCTGGCTTCGCAGGGAGCAGTTCCAGAGCATCGCCCAGGGACTCTGTGACACCAGGTAACTACACGTCTTTTAATTTGACATCTGTAGTATGCAAGGTCTTGGAAAAAATTTTGAAGGAGAAAGTAGTTAAGGACGTTGAGGTCAATGGTAACTGGGACAAAATATGGCTTTACAAAAGGTAGATCGTGCCAAACCAACCTGATCTCCTTCTTTGAGAAGGTAACAGATTTTTTAGACAAAGGAAACGCAGTGGATCTAATTTACCTCGATTTCAGTAACACAGCTGATATGGTTCCACATGGGGAATTACTAGCTAAATTGGAAAAGATGGGGATCAATTTGAAAGGTGGATAAGGAACTGGTTAAAGGGGAGACTACAGCGGGTCACACTGAAAGGTGAACTGTCAGGCTGGAGGGAGGTTTCCAGTGGAGTTCCTCAGGGATCGGTTTTGGGACCAATCTTATTTAATCTTTTTATTACTGACCTTGGCACAAAACGCGGGAATGTGCTAATAAAGTTTGCGGATGATACAAAGCTGGGAGGTATTGCCAATACAGAGAAGGACCGGGATATCATACAGGAAGATCTGGATGACCTTGTAAACTGGAGTAATAGTAATAGGATGAAATTTAATAGTGAGAAGTGTAAAGTCATGCATTTAGGGATTAATAACAAGAATTTCTGTTGTAAACTGGGGACGCATCACTTGGAAGTAACGGAGGAGGAAAAGGACCTCGGAGTATTGGTTTATCACAGAATGACTATGAGCCGCCAATGTGACATGGCCGTGAAAAAAGCTAACGCGGTCTTGGGATGCATCAGGCGAGGTATTTCCAGTAGAGATAAGGAGGCGTTAGTACCGGTATACAAGGCACTGGGGAGACCTCCCCTGGAATACTGTGTGCAGTTCTGGTCTCCCATGTTTAAGAAGGATGAATTCAAACTGGAACAGGTACAGAGAAGGGCTACTAGGATGATCCGAGGAATGGAAAACCTGTCTTATGAAGGGAGACTCAAAGAGGTTGGCTTGTTTAGCCTAACCAAAAGAAGGTTGAGGGGAGATAGGATTGCTCTCTATAAATATACCAGAGGGATAAATACCGGAGAGGGAGAGGAATTATTTAAGCTCAGTACCAATGTGGACACAAGAACAAATGGATGTAAACTGGCCATCAGGAAGTTTAGACTTGAAATTAGACGAAGGTTTCTAACCATCAGAGGAGTGAAGTTCTGGAACAGCCTTCCAAGGGAAGCACTGGGGGCAGAAGATCTATCTGGCTTCAAGACTGAGCTTGATAAGTTTATGGAGGGGATGGTATGATGGGATAGCCTAATTTTGGCAATTAATTGACCTTTGACTATTAGCGGTAGATATGCCCAATGGCCTGTGATGGGATGTTAGATGGGGTGGGATCTGAGTTACTACAGACAATTCTTTCCTGGGTGTCTGGCTGGTGAATCTTGCCCATATGCTCAGGGTTTAGCTGATCGCCATATTTGGGGTCGGGAAGGAATTTTCCTCCAGGGCAGATTGGCAGAGGCCCTGCGGGTTTTTCACCGTCCTCTGCAGCGTGGGGCACGGGTCACTTGCTGGAGGATTCTCTGCACCTTGAAGTCTTTAAACCACGAATTGAGGACTTCAATAGCTCAGACATAGGTCAGGAGCGGGTGGGTGAGATTCTGTGGCCTGCGTTATGCAGGAGGTCAGACTAGACGATCATAATGGTCCCTTCTCACCTTAAAGTCTATCAGTCTGTGAATCTATGTTGTGTCTCTGAAGCCCAGGGGAGCAGGAGCGGGGGCGTGTTGTGTCTCTGAAGACCGGAGGGGTGTGGGGGGGGGGGCGTGTTGTGTCTCTGAAGGCTGGAGGGGTGTGTGGGGGGACGTGGGTGTGTGTGTTGTGTCTCTGAAGGCCGGAGGGGTGGGGGGGGCGTGGGGGGGCGTGTTGTGTCTCTGAAGACCGGAGGGGTGTGGGGGGGGGCGTGTTGTGTCTCTGAAGGCCGGAGGGGTGTGTGGGGGGACGTGGGGGGGTGTGTTGTGTCTCTGAAGGCCGGAGGGGTGGGGTGGGGCGTGGGGGGGCGTGTTGTGTCTCTGAAGGCCGGAGGGGTGGGGGGGGGCGTGTTGTGTCTCTGAAGGCCGGAGGGGTGTGTGGGGGGACATGGGGGGGGCGTGTTGTGTCTCTGAAGGCCGGAGGGGTGGGGTGGGGCGTGGGGGGACGTGTTGTGTCTCTGAAGGCCGGAGGGGTGTGGGGGGGGCGTGTTGTGTCTCTGAAGGCCGGAGGGGTGTGGGGGGGGGCGTGGGGGGGGGCGTGTTGTGTCTCTGAAGGCCGGGGGTATGGGGGGGGGGCGTGTTGTGTCTCTGAAGGCCAGGGGGGCGTGGGGGGGCGTGTTGTATCTCTGAAGGCCGGGGGGGCGTGGGGGGCATGTTGTGTCTCTGAAGGCCGGGGGCGGTGTGGGGGGGGCGTGTTGTGTCTCTGAAGGCCGGGGGGGGCGTGGGGGGGGCGTGTTGTGTCTCTGAAGACCGGCGGTGTGGGGGGGGGGGGGGCGTGTTGTGTCTCTGAAGGCCGGGGGCAGGACCGGGGGGGCCGTCTTGGGCTCACCCATCAAACGCCGGGTGCGGAAGGCGGGGCGGCGAGGGCTGTGCCCCAGGCCCGGTGCTGACACCCCCGGGCACAGCTGGGCCTGGGACCAGCCCTGGGTGCTCTGGGTCACTGCTCTGCAGCCCCAGAGGCTGGGCAGCGCCCCAACCCCAGCCACGCCGGGCTGTGGGCAGCAGAAATCACCCCGCACGAGTGACCCGGCCTGCGTGGGAGCCCGCCACCGTTAGAAAGGGGCAGGCCGCTTGCCCTGCATGGGCCCATGCCCATAGCCAGGGGCTGCAGGAGGATCTGTGGGGCAGAGCACAGCTCCCTGCTCCTGCCCTGCTGGCAGGTGTCGGCAGCCGTGGGGAGAGCTCTGGGCGCCCCTCCCCGGAGCCTGCCCCACTGGGGCATTTAGTGGCCGCTCGCCCCCATGGAACCCAGCCCCATGTGCGGGAAGGGGGCTGGCTGTGTGCTGATGGCCGGCAGCTCTTTTCCTGGGCATGACGCCCCCAGCCCTTTGCTGCGAGCACCCTGCCCTGCCCAGTGCGCGAGCTGGCACCTGCCGGGAGCGAGGCCGGGCTCCAGGCCGGAGCAGGGGCCCTGCCCCCCAGGCAGGGGGCAAGGCTGAGTGTGGAGCAGGCGATGCTGGTGGAGCCGGCCCTCGGGTGCTGTGTCCTCGGCACTGGGAGCAGGGCAGGAAGACGACACAGGAGCCGAGCCTGGCGCAATGGGAGCTGTAAGGGAACAGCCAGGGTGAGCTGGGCCGGGGGGTCAGTCCCCCGCCCCCGGCTGGGGCAGGCCTGAGACCCCGATGGATGCAATGGCAGTGCCAGCTAGGCCTGACCTCTGCCCCTCGTACAGCCGGGGTGGGGGGCCTGATTCTGTGGCTCTGCACGGCCTGGGGAACGGGGTGAGTTTGGGCTCAGGGGCGGCTGATTTGGGGCATGCCCAGGGCGACGCGAATCGACCTGACTGGTGCCCGGAGCCCGCAGGGGAGCCTGGCTGGTGCTTTAGTTCAGAAACATCCTCGGTTATACTGAGCCCTGGATCTGCACCACAGGGAGGAGGGGGACAGGCACGCTCACTGGGCCCCCCTGTTACCCCAGCACAACCCACTGAACCCACAGCTAACCTGTGTGCCCTGCCCCGCAGCACCACCCTGAAAACCCACCGCTCCCCTGCCCCCCGAGTGCCCTGCCCCCCAGCACCACCCTGCAAAGCCACCGCTCCCCTGCCCCCCATGTGCCCTACCCCCCAGCACCACCCTGAAACCCCCCCGCGCCCCTGTCCCCCGTGTGCCCTGCCCCCCCAGCACCACCCTGCAAACCCACCACTCCCCTGCCCCAGTCTGCCCTACCCCCCAGCACCACCCTGCAAAGCCACCGCTCCCCTGCCCCCCATGTGCCCTGCCCCCCAGCCCCGCCCTGCAAACACCCCGCTCCCCTGCCCCCCGAGTGCCCTGCCCCCCAGCACCACCCTGCAAACCCACCGCTCCCCTGCCCCCCATGTGCCCTACCCCCCAGCACCACCCTGAAAACCCTCCGCGCCCCTGTCCCCCGTGTGCCCTGCCCCCCCCAGCTCCGCCCTGCCAACCCCCTGCTCCCCTGCCCCCCGTGTGCCCTGCCCCCCAGCCCTGCCCTGCAGACGTGGACCTTGCCCGAGATGTCCCCAATACGGGGATGGTGCTGCAGACTCACAGGACTGTCCGGTAGGGCTCTCACTGATTGTCCCTCCAGGGACTCTAAGGAAACCAGCGTCCGGCTGGGCTGGGCTGGCTGGGTGCCTTCTCACAGATCCATGGCTTTCGATCGTAGCACGAGTCCCTGTTTATGACGCCATTTCTTATTGCTCCACACGACATATAGCCGTAACTCGGATAGCTCAAGTCTCTGGAAAGAGAAGGGGCATTGCTGAGACGGCCCGGCCCGCCCCACGCTGGCTGTCAGCTCTGCCACCCTGGCGCACTAAGGCCAGGTCACTAAGGCCAGGTCACCCAGCGACAGCCGCAGCCCACCCAGGAGCCCCTCCTTCAGCAAAAGCGACACCCACTCGTCACGGAAACCCGGGGGATGGAGACTCCGCCGCGTGCCTGGGTGAGTTGTTCCACTGGTTAACTCCCCGCCCGGTTTTCTGCCTTATTTCCTGTCTGATTTTTGTCTCTCTTCGTCTTCCAGCCACTGGGGCTTGTTCTGTTCTCGTCTGCAGCGAGATTGAGGAGCCGCCTGCCACCAGAAATCTGCTCTGTATGTAGGTGCCCTGGGCCCAGATCCACAAAGACACGCAAGTCCCAGGCCTAGGCACCCTGCGCTGCAGAAAATCCCCCCTCGGCTGCCGCTGAGCCCTGGAGGAGCCTAAAGTCACTCAGCACCTAACCTTTGGCTGTCAAGGGTTCCTGGCCCTGGCTGCTGTGGTCACAGCTGAGCTTCTGCCTTGGAATCCTGTTCCCCCTGGGCATTCACACCTCCCCTGCCTGCTGCTGCTTCTGCCGGCTCCCTTCAGCCTCTCCTGCCCCTCTCGGTGGGCTTGGCACAGGGCTCGTCTCCCTGTCCACCCTGGTCCAGTCGTGCTGCTTCTGCCCCCGGCTCTGCGGTGACTCAGCTCTGCCTCTCCATACTCAGCTTCATGGATTCCCGGGCCAGAAGGGACCACCGTGCAAATCTAGTCTGACCCCCTGCACAGCGCGGGCCCTAGGACCGGCCTGACCCCCTGCACAGCGCGGGCCCTAGGACCGGCCTGACCCCCTGCACGGCACGGGCCCTAGGACCGGCCTGACCCCTGCACAGCGCGGGCCCTAGTACCGGCCTGACCCCCTGCACAGCACAGGCCCTAGGACCGGCCTGACCCCCTGCACAGCACGGGCCCTAGGACCGGCCCGACCCCCTGCACAGCGCGGGCTAGAGACCTGCCCTGAAATAATTACCAGAGCAGATCTCTTAGAAAAAGATCCCATCTTGAGTTAAACATGGCCAGTGATGGAGAATCCACCATGGCCATTGGTAACTTGCTCCAATGGGTTAATTACTCTCACTATCAAAAATGTACACCTTATTTCCAATCTGAATGTGTCTAGCTTCAACTTCCACCCAATGGATCATGTTAGATCTTCCTCTGAAGAACCCAGTATTAAATACGTGTTCCCCATGCAGGTACTGATAGACTAATCAAGTCACCCTGTACCTTCTCCTTGTTAAGTTAACTAGACGGAGCTCTTTGCGTCTCTCACTGTAAGGCAGGTTTTCCAAACGCTTACTCATTGTCGTGGCTCTTCTCTGAACCCTCTCCAATTATCAACGTCCTTCTTGACCGGTGAACAGCTGAACTGGACACACTGTTCCAGCAACATTGGCTTCCTTCTGGGAGTTCCCCAGTGTTCCAAGAGTTACTGAAACTCAACACTCACTGTCCAGTTAAAGGGCCAGTTTCCCAAAGCTTAAAGCAATTGTTGGCATGGCTGACTGGGCACACCTGTTGACAGTTGGGTAGCTGTGATGGGATGGACTTGCCCCACGACAGTAGCGTTAACAAGAACTGGAATTGTTCAAGGCCATCCCACCGGATGTCCCAAATGCCACGATTTCACAAACATGAAGTTACTCTGGTCAAAAAACATCCTGCTTAAATGGAGCTGTGACAGCAGCCACAAAACATTTAAAAAAAAACAATGGAAGACGGGGGACTACCCCACAGGTGCTGAAAAGGCTGATGTGGGCCTGAGAGGCCAGTAACCCACCTGCGTACACCGGGAGGATGGGCCATGGCCAGGTAGTGAGGAAACCCAGCAGGGGGTGCTAGAAACAGAGGGTGTTTACAGCGGGAGGGCTGCCGGGGGAGCTTCACAGTCCCTCTCCGGGGAGTGAGGAGACCTGGGGGACAGCCAGGCTCTTGCAGGGTGAGGAAGAAGTGCAGGGAGGTGGGAGCAAGGAGTCTGGTGGAGTGACCCCTGACTGCCCGGCCTAGGTCCCTGGGCTGGAGCCCGGTGTAGGGGGCAGGCCTGGGCTCCTCCACCAGCCATGGGGAAGGAGGCGTGAAGGTCCCTGAGAAGGGGGGTGGATGACTCGAAGCCCTGGGAAAAGGGTCTATGGACCAGTGGGCCCAGAATGGAGGGTGACAGATGGGGCGGAGGGAGTGTATATTTGTTTCTGTGGGACTTTGTTACCGCAGAAGAGGTGGGGCTAAATGTGACCCAGCCAGAGGGCTGAGTCATGGGAAGAAAGAGACCACTGCAGGGCCACAGTAGTTGTCAACAGGGGGTGTGAGAAGCAGCGATCCTGCCACTCGCTGCCCAGCTGCGAAGGGGCGCACCAACCCCAACTAAATCATCCCAGCCAGGGCTTTGTCAAGCCGGGCCTTATAAACCTCAGTCAGCATGGTTTCATGGAAGGTCAGGCTGACAAGCCTTTTTTACAGGGTTACAGGTCTGGCTGGTAAAGATACAGTGTGATAAAAGTAGCTGTGTTCATACAGGTACAGCGTGATCAAGGTACAGCGTGACCAAGGTCCAGTGACTTGGATTTCTCCAGGCAGTTGACTTAGTACCACATGGTATTTTGATTTAAAAACTTGCAATATAGGTGTAAGCAGGGTCTGAAAGAGCTCTCCCCTGACAGCTAGCTGGGGAGCGGAAAACGTTTCAGGACCAGACTGTATTTACATGAACACACCCACTCGGCGTCGGTATCCAGCATTCAGCGCGGTGCTGCCCAAAGTGACCAACGCTGGCTGGTGTTGGGATACAAATCACTTCACTCCTGACTGCAGGGGGGAGTGAAACGGTGTTATCCATGTTACCTTTATTGTATGACTAAAGGGCAGCCGAACCATGCTGAGCCTGTCCTGATTGAGGGGGTCGCCCTCAACTGAAAGGAGCTTGCTAAGCCAGGGGCTCGAATGCCAGAGCCCTCCCCTGTGAAAGTAAGAGGGGTGGGGACAGGTGTCCCTGCTAGGAGGTGTGGATGATACTTAAGGGTCCCAGGTACAGTTTGACCTGCCCCTCCCCACTGTTCACAGATACAGCTGAGCGCGGCGTCTTTTGTTAAGTGCTCACTAGCACTGACATCACTTGTGGGGGGCAGCGTTTCTGTCCAGCCTGCTTCAGCAAGGCAGTCCCCCCCACCAAGAGCTGACAGTCCCTGAGAGCTGGGGGAGCCTCAAGGGACGGACGTGCCGAGGTCACAGCAGAGAGGCAGGAGGCAGTGGAAGATGACAGGGTGCAGTGGAGCAGCGAGTGGCTGGCAGAGCAGCGAGCGGGTTGGCCAGAGGAACCGCAGCTGGCAGGGCAGCCAGACAGAGCAAGTGCTCAGAGGCCGGAGCAAGCCAGGTACCTTCTTCCCTGGGTGGGAGGGGATCTCACACAGCTGCGCCTCTGAACCCTGGGTCCTCACTGACCCAGGACAACCCCTGTGAGTGGGGTGTGGTGAGGGAGCAGAGGGGGGCACAGAAAGGGAACGGTTGGTTGTAGATCTCAAGAACACGAGACGGAAGCTCTGCCCCATGCACTCTGGGCTGGGCGTCCTGCTCACAGTTTATGTTTATGTATCCTGCTTGTGGCATTTTCCCTAATTAATGTCAGGTGACTTTTTCCTTTCATTAAAAGTTTCTTTCCTACACTCAGCCTCAGAGTTTGTGAGAGGGGAAGTTTTGCCTCTCGAGGTGCCCAGGGGTGGGGGTGTAATTGTCCTAGGTCACTGGGTGGGGGCTCGAGCCGGTTTTGTGTTGGATAGATGGAAAGGAACCCCCAGATATTGAACCCGGCCCTGGTTGCTGCCGGCTCCACCTGGCAGAAGGGTTACAAATGGAACTAATAGGGCACATGTTAGATGGATTAAAAACTGGCTCACTGGGAGGTTGCAAAATGTCTTTGTTCCCAATGAGCGGGGCCATTTCTAGTGGGGGCTCCCAAAAATCGGTTCCTGGTCCAACACTTCAATATTATCAAGAATCTAGATCATGATATAAAATCTTGGTTGGTAATTATGCAGGTGACACAAAGATTCGTGGGGTGGTGAGTAATGAGGAAGACAGGAGACTGTCACAGTCATCTGTATTGGCTGGTTAAATAGTCACAATCCGACAAAACGTGATTTAATACAGCCAAATGCATGGCAGTGCATCTGGGAACCAAGAACACTGGTTATTTCTACAGGACATTTGACTTTGTCTTGGGAAGCAGCGACTCACAAAAGGACTTTGTGTGGCCTCAACCTGAGCCGTGAGTGCCAGGCTGTGGCAAAAAGGGCTAATGTGCTCCTTGGGTGTATAAAAAAGGGAATTTCAGTAGAAATAAGAAAGTGATCTTAGCCTGACCATGCTGTGTACAGAGGCGATACCAGAATACCGTGTCCAGTCCTGGTGTCCGCACCTGAAGAAGGATGTGGAAATACCAAAGAATGTTTAGAGGCGGGTCACAAAAATGATCCAGAGGATGGAAAACAAGATATATGATGTGAGGTTTAAGGAGCCCAATTTAATCAGCTTATCAAAGACAAGGTTGAGAGGTGACGCCGTCTCAGTGTCTAGGTTCTGACACATGGAAAAGAGAGCTGACACCAAGGGGCTTTTCAGGGTAGCAGACAAAGCCATAACAAGGTCCAATGGCTGGAAGTTGGAGTTGGACAAATTCATCCTTGAAATAAGATGCTGTTTCCTAGCTGTGAGGGTGATTAACCACCAGAACAGCTCACCATGGCAGGTGGTGGTGTCTCCATGGCCTGGAGTCTTTAAAGCGAGGTCAGATAGCTTTCTAGACGATATGTTTAGTGCATCTTTGGGGAGCAGCGCTCTGGCCTGTGTGTGACGGACGTCAGGCTAGATGAACACCGTGGTCCCTTCTGGTCTATGAATAAATTACTGGTTGGGACTGTCCTCTGTGTGCCCACACTGAATGTGATCAGGTCGTGATCACTGGTCTCTAGACAACCACCAGCTTCCAGTCTAGTGATGAATTCAGCTGTATCCATCAGAATGAGGGCCAAAATAGCTACCCCGTGTTGTGGGTAAGAACATAAGAGCGGCCAGAGGAGGTCAGACCAAAGGTCCATCTAGCCCAGTATCCTGTCTCCCAACAGTGGCCAATGCCAGGTGCTTCAGAGGGAATGCACAGAACAGATAATCATCAAGTGATCCATCCCCGTCGCTCATTCCCAGCCTCTGGCAAACACAGGCTAGGGACACCATCCCTGCCCATCCCGGCTAATAGCCATTGATGGACCTATCCTCCATGAACTTATCTAGCTCTTTTTCGAACCCTGTTATAGTCTTGGCCTTCACAACATCCTCTGGCAAAGAGTTCCACGGGTTGGCTGAGTGTTGTGTGAAAAAATACTTTCTTTTGTTTGTTTTAAACCTGCTGCCTATTAAACACCCCCTGTGTTAGAATATTATCGCTAATGTTTAGAAACTTAAATGAGGTTTTACTACTGGCTGCAGGAGACCTCCCACACCTCTCCCAGACTGAAGTCCCTCATAACACAGGTTTTCTTCCCACGTCACAGACAAGAGGTTAGTGAGTGTCCCATTCTGTTCTCTGGTTTGATTTGGTGTCTGTAACCCGCTGGGCTTTGTTAGCACATTCATCCATAGGCATCATCCTGCACTTCTGAGTTAGCAACACCTCTAAAACAGGTGATGCTGCCTTTCATGCAGAGTGCCCCCCAAAAACCTTCCTAAAGAGGCTGTAACCAGAGAGTTTAACATCCCCGTCCTGTGACTCATCCCGCCAGGCCTCAGTGATGACAATAATACCTCATTTCTTCTCATCAATGAGAATTTCCAATTCCTCTGGCTTGTTAGCCAGATTCCCAGCATTGGGTCAGAGACAATTAAGAAATGTCTCCTCTTCGCGTTCCCTGCCAGCGCTGTTCAGTACGTTCCTGACATCTGGATTTGTTTTACACTCATTTGCTCTGTGGTTTTGCCCCTTGCCCTCCCAGGAACCACCTGACTTACGCTTGGGCACTGCTGATAAAGAATTTACTCAGAGGACTTGAAACTGCTTGAAACTCGTTATTTTGCAGCTTTCAAGTACATGGTGTTGCTTTAAATATTCCCCTCTGGCAAAGGGTCCACATGAGGAACTGCAGGCCCGTTGGTTCCATTTCGGGGAAACCACTTCTAACCCTTCCAGCGCACTTTAGTCAGTGGCTTTAGCTACAGTTACCAAAGTGCATGTTTCTTTTGCATGGTGCCACTGGTTAGCAAATGGAGCATCTAGCTTAAGAAATAAATATGATACTCACTTTTCAAAGGGTGAGTTATCAACCCACTTCCACTGCCACTGTGTTTCCTTATTCCAGACTAGTCCAATCCAGTACTGGACATAAGTATTTTTCAGAAAATTCTAGGAAGAAAAGAGTTACATAATGACACCCCTGCATACAAGTGACTGCTGTGAAGAAGCAGAGAACTGCAGGGAGAGGATTAGCTGGTGGAGAAAAGGATGTTTCCATGAGCACGATCACATTGCTCCAGAAGTGGGGTTACCCAGGTAGCCAGGTGTGGGGCGGCGAACAGCATCCTCCCAGCGCGCCCTGCTATTGGTTATCCATCGTACTGGATCCCACTCACCCCAGCCCACCAGAAATGAGAGACCCTGGGTACTCTCCCTGCTGGGACCGGCTGTGCTAACTGGGCCTACGAGTTTCCCCGAAGTGTGAGCTCAGCTGTGAAAAGTGGGCGACGGTTCCTAAGATGTCACAATACCCCTAGGACAACAAATGTGATGGGAAAAGGTGGAAAAAGGAGACAGACTGAATTAGTCCAAACAAAAAGGCCCCCTGGTCTAACTCAAGGACTGCGTTAAGGCCTTGCCTGATAAACGAGAGATGTGTGGGATTGAAGTCAAGGAGCCAAAATTGGTGTGTCAGAAATTAGGTCTAATTGGTGGACAAAACAAGGAGGGCAGAGGCTGTTCTACCCACTACTCCCTTCGGCATCCTTAAAGAAAGAGACTTTGGGAGACAAATTGCCTACTGGAGCCAGCTTCACCATCCTGGCTGCCCTTCACCCCATCTCCTGGGACCATCATTCGGACCCTGAGAGATGTCCTGTCCTGACCAGACCGGACCAGAGAGAGGGACCCAGAGGACACCAGCTCTGGCTGAGTCCTGAACACCACTTGGGATGTGAGACTTCATCTCTCCATCTCCCTTGGGTGTCCCTTTCCTTCCCCACCTTATTTCTTCCCTCCCCTGTCCTTCTCCTTTTGACTTCTGTCTAATAAGAGTCTGGGTAGCCAGCCAAGACTGTACATTTTGCAGCAAGGCTGTGAGCCTGTGACCAGGGAGGCAGAGGAATGCAATGCCCTAACCAGCCCAATGGTGGTACGAGTTTGTCAGGTCTCAGAGTGGCCGATCAGACCTTGTGCTGGGCCTGAGTCTCTCCAGCAGTGAGGCTGCACGTGAGAGTCAGCACCAGAGAGAGAAGCTGCATTTTCTCTCTTTGCTGTTCTCTTCTCTCCCCTTTTGGGTGTTTGTCTTGTTTTGTCTTTTAGGAAACAGGACTGGACTTTAACAGCAGCGCTAGCCCATCTCAGCTAACGTCTTGTCCTCTCCCCAGAAGGACAGTTATCACCATCTTTGATACCATCTAGACACTGTCAAAAGGGGGGCTGGTTCTTTTTAAAAATTCTCTCCAGCTGAAGGGAAAGGGAACAAGGGATGTTGTTCAAATGCAAGCCTTACGTAATACTTTAATTCCAAAGGCTTTAACTGTTTTGCCTTCTCTTCTGTATCTTTAATGAAAGGTTAAGAGGCTGTTGAATGGGGTGTTTGCCGGGGCTCTCAGCAGGCCGAGGTCTCTGTAGACCAAACCCTGAACGTTGTTTAAAACTGTTCAATGCTGGACAGTGACAGGGTCGTGTTAACACCTTTGACTCTTTGGGCTGCTACATTCCCTCTAAATTAATACAACAGGCCTGCAGGCCCGGACCAGCCCAACGCTCCATGGCTATAGCGGAGGAGTTTGCTGCTGCAGAAGCTGGGAGAGCTGCATTTACCCTGCCTGGCCCCAGCTGCCCCAGTCAGAGTGTACTGCCCCACTGCATGGAGAGGGGCTGCTTCTCCCCAAGGTAATGAGCCCTTTCTCCCTGCTCATCAGCCCAGATGCACCATCAGCCATGAGCTGTGTCAGGTCCACCAAGGCTCAGCCCCCTCCTCTTCTCCCTCCACTCACCCCTCGCTCTGGGTGACCTCATCTCCACAGCCACTCACAAATTTGCCTCCTGCTCCTGCCTTGTCTCCTCCCTCCAATCCCACATCTCAGCCAGGCTCGGCGACATCTCCTCCTGGATGTCTCACCTGCAGCTTAACACTGAACTCCTGATCATCCCATGGAGAAGCCCATGGGGAAAGCAATAATTTGGTGTTCAGAGCAGGGTTTGATAGTGCGCAGTGAATAAGGCAGGGGCCACACCTTGAATGAGGAGCTGTGATAAATGAAGGGGGATAGCTCCCTTTTATGGACACCCAGCCAGCCAGTAGCTATAAAGTCCCTCTTGATGGTTGTTCTCTGCTTGCTTTACCTGTAAAGGGTTAACAAAGTCCTCCAGGTAAAGGAAAGGGAGTGGGCACCTGACCAAAAGAGAAGCTAGAACTTTTTTAAAAAACTTCCCCTTTGTCTCTGTTATTCTCCGGGAAAAAGGGGAACAGGGAGCAGTTACGCTGTGAGAAGCTTTAAGCCAGGTGTGATCATAGATCATCAGCTCATACCTAGAACTATTTATTTGGAACCCCCAAATGTGTAAGCAGATCAGGAATGTTTAGAAAGATGCGATTAGGTTTATTTCTGTTTATTTCTTATGGCTAGTGGCCTCTGTGCTATCCTCAAATGCTTTTGTTTGCTTGTAACCTTTAAGCTGAAACCCCAGGAAAGCTATTTTGGGCGCTTAATTTTTGGAATTGCTCTTTTAAAATCTAGCAAAAACCTAAGTTCCAGATGGATTTTCTTTCTTTTTTGTTTTTAATAAAATTTACCTTTTTTTTAAGAACAGGATTGGAGTTTTGGGGTCCTAAGAGGTTTGTGCACATGTTGTTTGATTAGCTGGTGGCAACAGTTAATTTCCTTTGTTTTCTTTCTCAGCTCTTCCCCTGGGGAAGGGGGGGAAGCGGGGTGTGTGAAAGGGCTTGAGGGTACCCCACAAGGAGGAATTCCCAAGTGCGTCTGCCTGGGTTCCAAAAGGCATTTTGCATTTGGGTGGTGGCAGCGTTTACCAAGCCAAGGTCAGAGAGAAGCTGTAACCTTGGGAGTTTATTACAAGCCTGGAGTGGCCAGTATTAATTTTTAAAATCCTTGTGGGCCCCCACCTTCTGCACTCGGAGTGCCAGAGAGGGAGATCAGCGTTGACAGGAGGATAAAAGAAACATCCTGGGAACAGGTCCATCTTGTGCCCTGAATGAGGCAGGGGTCATGGGGGAACAATAGCCTGTGGCCATGTAATTAAATGCTGTATCGTAAGGCATATGCATCAGGGGGCGAATTAAGGTAGCAAAGGCAACCTTAATTCTGGCATTTCCTACCTGTTACCTTGCCAGTGCCAAGTAGAGCAGGACAATTACCTCCCCCGTGTCTTACATACACCACTCCTGTTAACACACCCCAGCGTGCCATTTGTCTTTTTTGCAATGGCATCACATTTCTGTGACGAAGTGGGAATGTTCTTAATGTTTTCTCTGGATACTGTGTGTGCCTCAGTTTCTCCATGTGTTACTCAACTATCTAGGTGGTGGGATCAGAGTGTGCGATTGTTGCAGAGAACCCTGGAGGGCAGGTGTGACACTGACTGGCTGCCTGGGACAGAGAATGGCCAACACTCTGTATCCTGGCTGCTGATGGCCAAAGCCTGTCTCCTGCAAGGAGCCAGCTGGAGGTGCTGGAGAACAAAGAGAGAGGTGACCTGTTTGCCCAGGAAAGAGACAAAGCCCGGAGGGGGGCGGCTGGGCCTGACAGAGGCTGGGCTGCTGCGAGCTGGTCAGTCTCCTGGTTTGGGACTCTGGGGGAGTTGGGGGGATCCCTGGGATCTGGAGCCCCCCAAGATGGACTTTGATGAATGTTCCTGGTTTCTGAACTAACAAGCTCTGCTCTACGCTGGATATGAGTCAACAGTGTGCCCTTGTTGCCAAGAAGGCCAATGGCATTTTGGGATGTATACGTAGGGGCATTGCCAGCAGATTGAGAGACGTGATTGTTCCCCTCTATTCGACATTGGTGAGGCCTCATCTGGAGTACTGTGTTCAGTTTTGGGGCCCACACTACAAGAAGGATGTGGAAAAATTGGAAAGCGTCCAGCGGAGGGCAACAAAAATGATTAGGGGACTGGACTTATGAGGAGAGGCTGAGGGAACTGGGGATGTTTTGTCTGCGGAAGAGAAGAATGAGGGGGGATTTGATAGCTGCTTTCAACTACCTGAAAGGGGGTTCCAAAGAGGATGGCTCTAGACTGTTCTCAGTGGTGGCAGATGACAGAATGAGGAGTAATGGTCTCAAGTTGCAGTGGGGGAGGTTTAGGCTGGATATTAGGAAAAACTTTTTCACTAGGAGGGTGGTGAAACACTGGAATGCGTTACCTAGGGAGGTGGTGGAATCTCCTTCCTTAGAAGTTTTTAAGGCCCAGTTTGACAAAGCCCCGGCGGGGATGATTTAGTTGGGGATTGGTCCTACTTTGAGCAGGGGGCTGGACTAGAGGACCTCCTGAGGTCCCTTCCAACCCTGATCTTCTATGATTCTGTGATACCCTGGGTTCCCCACGCCTAATAACCCATCTGTGTCACATGCTGGCTGGGTCACTGCTGGCTGCGGAGTGGGGGGCAGGGCCCTTTGGGGGAGGGGTGAGGCTCCCCAGGGGTCCCGTCCAGGGAGACTCACTGCAAGGAGCTCCCGGGGTGACCAGGGGGCTGAATGCTCCGAGGTCAGACCCAGGAGGCACGGAAATCAAGCAGGCTCCTTGCCCTGGTGAGGGTGCCCTGAGGGGAGTCGCTGCCCCAGAATCCTGGCTGACTTCATTCAGAGCACCGGGACTGGGACTGCATGACAGATGCTAGCTCAGATTCTGATCCACTCCAACCCCTGGATCCTTTACAGCAGCATGACCACCCAGCCAGTTAGTCCCCATTTTGTAGCTGTGAGTTTGATTTTTTCCTTCCTAAGTGTCATATTTTGCACTTGTCTTTATTGAATTTCATCTTGCTGATTTCAGACCAATTCTCCAATTTGTCAGGGTTGTTTTGAATTCTAATCCTGTCTTCCAAAGCACTAGCAATCCCTCCCAACTCCGTGTCATCTGCAAACTTTATAAGCATATTCTGCACTCCATTATCCAAGTCATTAATGAAAATATTTACTAGTACAGGACCCAAGACAGACCCCTTTGCGACCCACTGGATAGGTCCTCCCAGTCTGACAGCAAACCATTGACATACTCTGAGAACAGACTTTCAGCCAGTTGTGCACCCACTTTATAGGGATTTCATCTGGCCTGCACGTCCCTGCTTCGCTGATGAGAATGTCGGGGGACTGTGTTGAAAATCTCACTGCGGCCCCTGCATTGCAGGTACCAGGGGCTGCGCTAGTGCAGTGTCTTGCAAGGCTGGGGCTTTAGACTGGAAGCTGTTTAAAGCAGGGGCCGCGTCTTTCTGTGCGTGCTACGAAGCGCCCGGTGCACTGTGGATGCTGTAAAGCAAGCTAATTAATACTAGTCTAGATTCCATGGACAGTGAAAGTGGAAATGGTATGAAAGGGCTGAATGGCAGGGCTCCCCTTATTCCTTTCCTAATTTCTCTGAGTTTTACCCCCTTTCTCACTCTCTGTATAGTTCCTCTCCTGCTTTGGGCTCTATAAATATTTGCCCCTGTTCCCATAACCTCCCCCACCCCAACGCTGGTCACAGAGCCCAGCTAGACCAATTCAGCTCTTTTAGCCTCCCCCATAAATCGATCCCTCCAGCCCCTGGATCATTGCCATTGCTCTTCTCTGAGCCCCTGCCTATTTGCCAACACCTCCCAGCCTGGAGACACCCGCTCTTTACACAGTGTTCTGGCTGTGGTCACACCGGCCGTGCATGTACCGTACCGGCATTGTCCACCAGTATTTGGTGATAAGAAGCCGAGCAGAGTTCATTTCACACTCTTCTTTACTTTTCTGCCAAGTCACCTTCTCCTTCGAGACGAACAAGCACTTTCCTCTGTACAACACCCACTGCGCCGGGCAGCAGCCTGGAGAGAAGAGGGGGTGAGAAGCTCAGAGGTTGTCCTGGCCCTGTGTGCAATTAAAGGGCTCATGCCCAGGGCCGTACAAAGAAGGCCTGGTCCCTCCCCAGGGGCTCTCACTCCCCCAGACTGAAGGCTGCTCCAGGAGCTGATCTGAGCTGGGGGGGGGGGGGGTTCCTCAAGGGTTTGGGGCAGGCTGGGAGCTGAGTCCAGGACTCAGATACAAGTGAACTGTTCATGGGGTTCAGGGGAGCTCCCAGCCTTCCCAATGTGTCCTGCAGCCCCTGACTGACCCTTCCAAAGGTGTGAACCCTCCAGTACCATGACAGTCAGCCCCAGCCAACTCCGCTGTGGCTCTGTGGGTTCAGCCACCGTGAGGACGTGGGCACTGCTCCGTTACAGCTCTGGCTGGAGGGCTGGGCAGTGATGCGCAGACAGACTGAGCCCTTCTAGGGATCGGCTGTTTCCCTCGTTCTGACAGAGCTCCTTGGTCCGTGTGAGCAGACAGCGACTCGCTGTCCTTGTCACCTGGCAGCCGCCTCCTCCCCGTGCCCCGCTCTGCCCGTTGGGGAGGCCCCAGGCTGTCTGCGATGGCGCACACACACTCCCCTGCACCATGCAGACCTGGGGGCCAGCGCTGCCTGGGGGAAGAGCTGCCCCTCCTGAATGACCAGAGCCACTTGCTGCAGCACAGCCCTGGTGCCCCTGCTGGGGGGTGGGGTGCCCTAGTGACCCCCGCCCCGGGAAGGCAGTACCTGTCTGCTCGCAGGAGTGGATGCTGGACAGGGCGCTCTCCGTTTGGTTCAGCTTCTCTTTAATTTCTCTCTGCTCCTCCTGTACCCTCGTCAGCTCCTCCTTCGTTCCCTCTAACGCGGCCTCCCGCTGTCGCAGCTGCTCCTGGCTGCTGTTCTCCTCCTGCCTCGCCTGCCCCAGCTCCCGCCTGGCCTGCTCCAGCTCCCGCCTGGCCTGCTCCAGCTCCTGCCTCGCCTGCCCCAGCTCCCGCCTGGCCTGCCCCAGCTCCTGCCTGGCCTGCTCCAGCTCCCGCCTGGCCTGCTCCAGCTCCCTCGCCGTCTGTGCCAGGGTCGCCCCCTTGGTGCTGACTTGCTGGGAGAGGCGGCTGCTCTCGGCCTCGTGCGCTCGGGACGCCTGCTGCAGATGCTGGGAAACCTGCCAGTCTGCAGGGGACAGACAGCGTGAGCCTGGCCGGACGCAGGGGCGCACGTGCCAGCAGGGCAGGGCGGGGCCGGGAGGGCGACTCGAGAAGTGGGCTCACTCATCCACCCCAGCAGGGCCCCAGGGGGACAGGGACCCTCCCGACCATGGAGAACAGCCCCGTAATGCCAGAGCCTCCAGCAGCGGTGACGGAGACTCAGGAACGCTGGGCCGAGGTGGTTCAAACAGCTGGGAGGTGAGTGGGGGCTGCAGCCAGCGGGCAGCCTCCGAACCCACAGCGAGGGGCCGGGCAGAGCGCCCTGCAGGCAGCCAGCCAGGGCCAGCCGAGTGCCAACCCAGCAGCCTTTCCTGGCCCTGCCAGGGGCCCGCCTGTGCCCTACAGCCCTTGGCCAGCGGAGCTGGGGAAGCGTCAGCCCCGCCATGCGCTGACTGGCCCCAGCAACGTCTGTGCCGGTGGGCGGGTGCCAGGCGGGCAGCGGGTAGAGGGCCCAAGAAACAGGGCCCCGCCCCTCCCCCCATGGGCCCCTCCCCAGAGAGGATTCCCTGACAGGGCCCCCCATGGCTCCCTTGTGACAGGGCCCCCCCAACTGCCCCAGGACAGGGCCCCCCCCACACATCTCCCTGGTAACAGGGCCCCCGCCTGCCCCGGACAGGGCCCCACACATCTCCCTGGTAACAGAGCCCCCACCTGCCCTTGGACAGGGCCCCCCACATCTCCCTGGTTACAGAGCCCCCGCCTGCCCCAGGACAGGGCCCCCCACACATCTCCCTGGTAACAGGGCCCCCACCTGCTCTGGGACAGGGCCCCCCACATCTCCCTGGTAACAGGGCCCCCAGATGCCCCGGACAGGGCCCCCCCATGGCTCCCCAGCGGATCCGTGTTGCTGCTGGGGAGGTTTCCTGAGCTGCAGCCCAAACTCTCCTTTGCTCGGGTTCACCCCCCGCCCGCGCCCTGTGTCGCCCTGAGCCCCCCCCATGGTGCCCCCTGCCCCCCACATCATCACTCCCCACATGCAGCTCCTTCCCTCTCTCCCCTTGCCGGGCGTTTTGTCCCCACAAGCCCCCCACAGCCCGAGTCCCCTACTCACAGCGCACCCCCAGGCCGATGGTGGTGGCCAGGAGGAAGAGGCAGGTCCCCAGCAAGCCGAGGGGCAGGTACCGTGTGCTCCACCAGGGCTCTGCGGGAGAGAACCAGCTGCGTTAACGCGGGGAACCCTGGGCACCAGGTCCCCCATCCCCTTCCCCCGAGAGGGCAGCGTGCCTGGGAACCCAAACCCACGGCCCAGCTCCCCCCTCCGGCCACCCAGGTCTCACGGCGTCCCCGGGCGATGCTCTGGAACTGCTCCCCACGAAGCCAGGCAGGACGCTGGGGAAGTCTCCTATCTGGGAGCAGCCTGTCTGCAGGACACACAGCTCACCCGGCTTCCCCCTTCCTGGGTCTGACCTCGGAGCCTTCAGCCTCCTCTGCCCCTCCCTGCGCTTCCCACAGCGAGTCCACCCAGGCGGGGTCCTGGGGAAGCCAGAGGGTCCTGCCCCCCAACTCCGCAGTCAGACGGGACTCTCAGCCAGCCAGTAAAACAGAGGTTTATTAGACGACAGGAACATGGTCTAACACAGAGCTTGTCGGTGCAGAGAACAGGACCCCTCAGCCGGGTCCATTTTGGGGGGCAGGGAGCCAGACAACCACGTCTGCACTTCACTCCATGTCTCCAGCCAGCCCCAAACTGAAACTCCCTCCAGCCCCTCCTCCTCTGGGCTTTCCCCTTTCCCCGGCCAGGAGGGCACCGGATTCCTCCAACCCTTTAGCTCTCACCTTGGAGGGGGGAAGGGCCCAGGCCATCAGTTGCCAGGAAACAGGGTGTCGGCCATTGTCTGTGTCCAGACCCCTGCACACACCTGCCCTCTAGGGCTATGCAATGATCATACACCCTTACCCCACTCCCTAGAGACTTAAGAACTGCCTAGGGGAAACTGAGGCACCCCCACACGATTCAGAGGAACCATTAAGAACAGTCCCACTTCGTCGCACCAGGGAATGGGGCTCAGCCCCCCAGGAGGGCAGTGGGAGCCAGGGAAGAGCTCCCAGTGCCGTGAGGCTGCAGGGACACGACCTGCCCGGGCTTAGGCTACCGGCTCCGGTTCCCCCACAGTGCGTGGCTGGCAGCCTGGTGGAGCTCTGCCTGGTGGAGCCCTGCCCGTGCAGTGGGCCACACACCCAGGCTTTGCCCTGTGCTCCTGCCCACCCAGCTGGGGCCTCTGCCCTCACCCAGCCACACTCCCCCATCCCCATCCCCACCAGGAACAGGGACACCCTGCCCAGGGGCCTGGACAGGCTCCTGGGGGCATGGCCAGCACCAGCTGCTGGAGTGCAGGGGAGCACCCCGTGGGCAGGTCTGGGCTAACCCCAGGTGCTGGGTCATTCCAACCTGATCCCTGAGCCAGCCGGGCGAGGACCCCGCAGACAGAAGAGCCCCAGCAGCCCCCCAAGCCCATCCCCGGGGCTGGGTCAGGTATCGCCTGGGGCCTGGCCCAGCCTCCTGGGGAGACAGGGGCCAGTTCACTATAGCGCCCGTCCCTGCCCAAGAAGTCTGTTCTCTCTCGTTCAGAGCCTGATGGGGGCCGTGTTGGAGGGGGCTGCGTGGGGGGTCTGAGCTCCTGTGAGCGGGCTCCATGCCCCTTGTGTGGGCTCTCCCCACGCATGCCCCACCAGCCGCTGGATTTCCTCTCTGTGGCCAGGCGGCCTGCTGCAGGCACTGGGCCTGGGGCCTCGTGCCTGGCTGGCTACTCTGGGCGCTCACAGCTCCACTCAGAGCTGGGTGAGCGGCAGGGCCCAGGCCCCAGCCCCTCCGAGCGGCAGGGGGAGGCAGCTCCAGCCGGGCACCCGCAAAGGAGGCTCCAGCGAGCATCGGCCGCAGCAGCTCTGTAGGGCTCCACGCCCCAGGGGCTCTGCAGCCAGCGGGGACACAGGGCACAGCCCTTGTTATCCTATTCGGCAATTCGTTACCATGGCCCGCTTGTGTTGAGGTGTCTGCGGATGTAGGTCATGTACCTGTTATATGTGTAACCCTTCTGCCCGTCAGCGTCGGCAGCCGCAAGGGCCGGGTTCAGTATCTGGGGGGGCCGTTTCAATAACACAATGCAACCGGCTCGAGCCCCCACCCAGTGCCCTGGGACAATTACACACCACCCCCTGGGCGCCTCTGAGAGGCAATACTTCCCCTCTCGCAAGCACGGAGTCTGAGTGCAGCCAAAGTCTTTTAACAAAGGAGGGAAACAATGCGGCATTATGTTGGGGAAACACCACCAACAGGATTCATAACACCAACCATGAGCAAAAGACCCACCCCCAAGTGAGTTGGGCAGCGTCCTCTTCCTCTCAGGGTCTTAAGTCCAGCAACCCAAAAGTCACCCAACTCTCAGCCGCTGTCCTTCCTCAGTGCAGCCCCAGAGTTCAGAACTTCATCCGCAGAGTTCACCTCCCAGCCCAGGTGGAAGGTACGGAGGCACCTTGCACGCTCCGCTGCTCAGGGCCAATTGCCTCACTGCTGTGTGGGGTCCTGCCCCAGTCCTCGCCACTAGCCACCCACCAATATGCCCTCAGGGCCACCCCCCACTTAACACAGCTCTCAGTGAGTTCAACTGTTAGCAGAGGAGCCTTGCTGCTGGCACACTGCATAAGCTTCTTACACTAGAATCACCCGCCCAGAGCAGATCTAACACTTAAACTCAGGTCTCACTGATTTCAGCTCAACAGCATTTCACAAGACTCTTATCTGAATCAGCTCTATTATTACACAGCATAAAAAAAAAAGAACAAAAGAGCAGTATTTCAAAACCAGACTACCAAGTACAACTACAGGTTTCAGAGTAACAGCTATGTTAATCTGTAGTTGCAAAAAGAAAAGGAGTACTTGTAACACCTTAGAGACAAACCAATTTATTTGAGCATGAGCTATAACTACATACAACTACCACTCCTAAGCCACAGGCCTGTGGAACCCATGTCCCTTGCCTAGTGAGTGCTTCTCAGTTGAGGGAGAGCCCCTCAGGCATAAAATGCCAAGTACAGTTCTACTGTCCTGGATTCAAATAACCAGGATAACAACACTTTATTACTCCTGCCCCAATAACAAAGAGACCGGGGATCCCACAGCAGGCAAGGTGACCTTTGGGCAAGCAATCCCATCATGCTAGGCGGGGTGGGTGTGCCCATGCAAACGAGATCAGCCCCTGAAGGCCTTTTCCACAGCTCACCACCAGATGTCAGGGAGAGCTCATTCTGACTCTGCTTACAGAGACCTCGATTCACTGCCACGACACTCTGGTGGTTGGTTGTTCCTGTGGTCAGAAATTCCCCTTAAACCCTCAACTTTCAGCTCCCCAATACTTGGGGTTTCCGTTGGGCCGTTGATCTCTTCGAAGCTCATAGACCTCAAGACATACGCTACCTGCGGACGCTAATGTCTTACAGGAGACAGGCCTGTCGGCTGACTATCACTACAGCCGCTAAATATCATGAAGGGAAGGAAGGAAAAGGCCAGCTAGCCCTATGGGCTACGCTCCCAGCCCGGGCAAGGAGACACCCCCGGGGCCAAGCCACATCCTGGGGTCCCTTGGTGGGGATTCCTGCAAACGGTCCCCTCAGCCCCACAGATTGGCTCCCCCTTGTCCTGCACCGCTCCTCCAGCCCTCCGGCAGTGGGGCTGCTGCAGTGGGGGAGGGAGTGGGGCAGGCCTCTGCCGGGGGCGCTCCAGCGCTTTCCTGGCAGGGATCTGGTCACATAGGCACCGCTGCAGGGTGTGATGGCGAGCGGCTCTCCTCTCCAGAGCCCCTGGGGCCCAGCCCTGCAGAGCTCGGCTGAGGGCTTGGGGGCCATACTAAGGGGGGGCCCCCTCAGGGCACAGCCACCTGGGTAAGGTCCCCTCTGGGGGCCTAAGCCAGCACAGCAGGGGGTCCTAGAGTTAGAGCCCAGTCATGGGCTCGCACCCGGCCCCCTGGACTGAGCCCAGGGTGGGTCTGACTAACGCATGGTCCAGACAGTCGCCAGGCTGGCGCTGACGCCACCAGGAGACAGGGAACCCCCCCCCAGCCCCTGGCTGGCTGTGCCAACGACCCTCAGCGTTAAATGTGGGATGGTTTCAAACTGGCTTTTGTCTGGCTCCAGCTTCCAGGCCTTGGCTCTTGTCCTGCCTCTCCCGGCTAGACCGAGCAGCCCTTCAGCGCCGGGGTCTCTGGCTGGGCCGGTGTCAAACGCTCGTCACCTGGCCAGCTGCTGCTGGACGGCGTCTCACTCGCTCCCCGGCGTTTCCTCCAGCCCTCCAGTCATTGCTGCGACGCGTCCGGCCCCCCAGCATCCTTTGTAGAGCTCAGCCCCCGGAGCTGGCGCGGGATCCTGGGCCGGCGTCACCGACCCTCCCCCCGGCCTACTCCCCTCTTTGTGCACCCCAGGGTCGCTTTAGCCCCTTGTGCCACAGCATCGCGCTGGGTGCTCGTCTTCCCTTTGTCCACTGTGACCCCAATTCCCCCTCCGAGTCGCTGCTCCCCAGATACAGCCCCACTCTGCACGCCGGCTGCGGTCCTGCTCCCCACGGGGAGGGCTCTGCCTCTGTGTGCCTGGGCCCAGCTGACCAAGCGATCCCGCTCGCTCTGCGTGCCAGGCCTGGGGACGGGGCAGGGTCCCTGCAAAGGGAGCGGGAGGCCCCTGGGTGCCTGCCCGGCTTGCTCCCCCCGGGACCCCTGGGCTAGGGGCAGGGCGAACAGCCACACACTCACCTTTGCTCTGCTCCGCCCCTTGCCCCCGCCTCACCTCCCCAGGCTGGGCCAGCTGGATGTTCTCGTAGGTGAGCTCTGCCTCCTCCTCGTCTGCGGGCGCTGCAGGGAGAGGGCGCTGGTTAGTCTGCAGCCTGGCTCCGGGCAGGGGGCGGCACCACGCAGGGGCAGGTCAGCTCTTACCTGCCTCCCGCGACCTGGAGCACACGCTGCTCCCCACAGGGGCCTTCACGAACTTCAGGTCGGCATAAACAACGCTCTGGGCCATCTGGGAGCCGGCTGCAGCTCCGGGGCTCGCTGGGGAGGGGCTGGCAGTGCCTGCGCGGCGCTGGCTGTGGAGGGACCGGCTGTGCCCACGTCGCTGGCTGTGGAGGGACCGTCTGTGCCCGCGGTGCCGGCTGTGCGGGAACCGGCTGTGTCTGCGGCGCTGGCTGTGGAGGAACCGGCTGTGCCCGCGGTGCCGGCTGTGGGGGAACCGGCTGTGTCCGCGGTGCCAGCTGTGGAGGGACCGGCTGTGTCCGCGGCGCTGGCTGTGCGGGAACCGGCTGTGTCCGCGGCGCTGGCAGTGGGGGAACCGGCTGTGTCCGCGACGCTGGCTGTGGAGGGACCGGCTGTGTCCGCGGCGCCGGCTGTGGGGGAACCGGCTGTGTCCGCGGCGCTGGCTGTGGGGGGACCGGCTGTGTCCGCGGTGCCGGCTGTGGAGGGACCGGCTGTGTCCGCGGCGCTGGCTGTGCGGGAACCGGCTGTGTCCGCGGCGCTGGCAGTGGGGGAACCGGCTGTGTCCGCGACACTGGCTGTGGAGGGACCGGCTGTGTCCGCGGCGCCGGCTGTGGGGGAACCGACTGTGTCCGCGGCGCCGGCTGTGGGGGGACCGGCTGTGTCCGCGGCGCCGGCTGTGCGGGAACCGGCTGTGTCCGCGGCGCTGGCTGTGGGGGGACCGGCTGTGTCCGCGGTGCTGGCTGGAGAGGAACCGGCTGTGCCCACGGCGCTCGCAGGGGAGCTAGCTCACTCGCTCTGTGGCAGAAGAAAAGGGATCTCACAGACAGCAGGAAGCAGAAGTTTGCATAGAGCTGGGAGCAGGTGGGGCCGGCCAAGCGCAGACGGGCTCTTGCCAGCAGCCAACTTCTCTTTTACTTTCTCCAAGCAGAGAAAGTCCCGACCCCCCCTGGAGCTAATGAACTTACAGGAGCAGGCTGGAGGGGCTGGAGCGATTCACCCCACGCTCTGTACGGAGATGCCCAGCCTGGCAGAGGCAGAGTTGGTCCATATCCCACCGGGGTTACCGGGGAGGGGCCTTTGTGGCTGGGTGACTCTGGGGAGAGCAGAGCAGCTTGTCTGCTGGCAAGAGCTGCAGCATTGATTTGCCACCCCTGGCCACGTGCAAGGCGCTGCTCAGACAGGGACGGAGACGCTGTCCCTGCCCTGGGACCTATGCTCGGCACCGGCTCCATGCAGAGGGCAGGGTGCTGGGAAGAGGAGCCTCTGGCTTGGCCTGTGGTTGAAGCTGGAGACTTTGTGAGTCGCTGCCATGCAGGGCTGGGGCCGACGCTGACCCATCTGCCAGCCTGTCTCTGTCGGTTCAGAGCGTGACGACGTCACCCCGAACGCCGTGCCATGCTGGCAAAGCCCCACGTGGATGCGGTTCTCCCGGCTCCAGGGGCCGAAGCCGGGGCAGCGTGTTCCCTCCAGGGCACTGGTCTAAGCTATGCCGGCAGTCGCACCCTCTGGTCAGCCCTGCGGCGTCTCCCGCGTGTCGGGGTGTCTGGTCTGGCAGGGCCTCCCAGGGCAGACAAGGGCTCCGGGGCCCGTGGAGGAGGAGCGGCCGGCAGGGCCCGGTGGGGGTTTGGTGCCAGGCACAGGGAGCAGGCAGGCTTGGAGCAGGCAGTGAGATGTTTGACTTCGGGGCAATAGCACGGGGCAGCCGGCCCCTGTCTACCTGCGACGGGCTTCTTTCCGGAGAACCAGCCCGTCTCAGCCCAGCTGTTAACAATCAACCGGCTGCTGGCTGGCGGCTGCCTGGCTAACGAGCCCCTGGGCCCCGTACGAGGCGACCGGAGCTCAGCTGGACGAGGGGCTCGTGGAGAGAGATGCTCCGGGAAGGGAGGTGGGGCGGGACCTTCCCGAGAGCTGCGGGAGGCCCAGGCTGTGAGGAGCCGTGTGCTGGGAGAAGGGCTGCAGCTGGCAGGAAGGCCCCGGCTCCAGGGACGGGATAACGGGGGGGTGAGGGGTGCCTTGGGGGTGCGGCCGGGGTGTGGCACTGCCGGACTCAGCCGGAGGCGTCCGGGGAAAGGTCTTTCTCGTGTTCCTGGAAATTGTCTGTTCATGAAACCGGCGCCTCCGAAGGGGGCTGCTCTTGGACTGATGGCAGCCTGGCTGAAGCTACGGGTGGGGCGACCTGCCTGGCCCCCTGCTCTCCGTGCCCAGCCCCAAGGGGCGCACGGGTGTCAAGGAGTCCCTGGGCGATGCTCTGGAACTGCTCCCTACGAAGCCAGGCAGGACTCTGGGGCAGTCTCCTTTCTGTGAGCAGCCTGTCTGCAGGACACACAGCTCACCCGGCTTCCACCTTCCTGGGTCTGACCCCAGAGCATTCAGCATCCTCTGCCCCTCCGTGCGCTTCCCACAGCGAGTCCGCCCAGGTGGGGTCCTGGGGAAGCCAGAGGGTCCTGCCCCCCAACTCCACAGTCAGACGGGACTCTCAGCCGGCCAGTAAAACAGAGGTTTATTAGATGACAGGAACATGATCTAACAAAGAGCTTGTAGGTGCACAGAACAGGACCCCTCAGCTGGGTCCATTTTGGGGGGCAGTGAGCCAGACAACCCTGTCTGCCCTTCACTCCATGTCCCCAGCCAGCCCCAAACTGAAACTCCCTCCAGCCCCTCCTCCTCTGGGCTTTGTCCCTTTCCCGGGCCAGGAGGTCACCGGATTCCTTTGTTCTCCAACCCTTTAGCTCTCACCTTGCAGGGGGGAAGGGCCAGGCCATCAGTGGCCAGGAAACAGGGTGTCGGCCATTCTCTGTGTCCAGACCCCTGCACACCCCTGCCCTCTAGGGCTCTGCAACGATCATACACCCTTATCCCACCACCTAGAGACTTAAGACCTCCCTAGGGGAAACTGAGGCACCCCCACACTATTCAGGGGAAACATTAAGAACAGTCCACTTCGTCACAAGCACACCCATACACAGCCATCACCGGTCCCCAGGGAAGCTGTCCCCCACCCCCGCCACTGGGGCTCACAGCGACAGTTCCTGTCATAGAAACATAGAATACCAGGGTGGGAAGGGACCTCAGGAGGTCATCTAGTCCAGCCCCCTGCTCAAAGCAGAACCGATCCCCAATTAAATCATCCCAGCTAGGGCTTTGTCAAGCCTGACCTTAAAAACTTCTAAGGAAGGAGATTCCACCACCTCCCTAGGTAACCCATTCCAGTGTTTCACCAGCCTCCTAGTGAAAAAGTTTTTCCTAATATCCAACCTAAACCTCCTCCACTGCAACTTGAGATCATTACTCCTCGTTCTGTCATCTGCTACCACTGAGAACAGTCTAGATCCATCCTCTTTGGAACCCCCTTTCAGGTAGTTGAAAGCAGCTATCAAATCCCCCCTCATTCTTCTCTTCCGCAGACTAAATAATCCCAATTCCCTCAGCCTCTCCTCATAAGTCATGTGTTCCAGTCCCCTAATCAGTTTTGTTGCCCTCCACTGGACGCTTTCCAATTTTTCCACATCCTTCTTGTAGTGTGGGCCCCAAAACTGGACACAGTACTCCAGATGAGGCCTCACCAATGTCGAATAGAGGGGAACGATCACGTCCCTCGATCTGCTGGCTATGCCCCTACTTATACATCCCAAAATGCCATTGGCCTTCTTGGCAACAAGGGCACGCTGTTGACTCATATCCAGCTTCTCGTCCACTGTCACCCCTAGGTCCTTTTCTGCAGAAATGCTGCCGAGCCATTCGGTCCCTAATCTGTAGCGGTGCATGGGATTCTTCCGTCCTAAGTGCAGGACCCTGCACTTGTCCTTGTTGAACCTCATCAGATTTCTTTTGGCCCAATCCTCCAATTTGTCTAGGTCCCTCTGTATCCTATCCCTACCCTCCAGCGTATCTACCTCTCCTCCCAGTTTAGTGTCATCCGCAAACTTGCTGAGGGTGCAATCCACACCATCCTCCAGATCATTAATGAAGATATTGAACAAAACCGGCCCCAGGACCTACCCTTGGGGCACTCCACTTGATACCGGCTGCCAACAAGACATGGAGCCATTGATCACTACCCGTTGAGCCCGACAATCTAGCCAACTTTCTACCCACCTTATTGTCCATTCATCCAGCCCATACTTCTTTAACTTGCTGGCAAGAATACTGTGGGAGACCGTGTCAAAAGCTTTGCTAAAGTCAAGGAACAATACATCCACTGCTTTCCCTTATCTCGTCATAGAAGGCAATTAGATTAGTCAGGCATGACTTGCCCTTGGTGAATCCATGCTGACTGTTCCTGATCACTTTCCTCTCCCTTAAGTGCTTCAGAATTGATTCCTTGAGGACCAGCTCCATGATTTTTCCGGGGACTGAGGTGAGGCTGACTGGCCTGTAGTTCCCAGGATCCTCCATCTTCCCTTTTTTAAAGATGGGCACTACATTAGCCTTTTTCCAGTCATCCGGGACTTCCCCGGATCGCCATGAGTTTTCAAAGATAATGAAAACTCATCTAATAAACCTCTGTTTTACTGGCTGGCTGAGAGTCCCGTCTGACTGCGGAGTTGGGGGGCAGGACCCTCTGGCTTCCCCAGGACCCCGCCTGGGCGGACTCGCTGTGGGAAGCGCACGGAGGGGCAGAGGATGCTGAATGCTCCGAGGTCAGACCCAGGAAGGTGAAGCCGGGTGAGCTGTGTGTCCTGCAGACAGGCTGCTCCCAGAGAGGAGACTTCCCCAGAGTCCTGCCTGGCTTCATGGGGAGCAGTTCCAGAGCATCGCCCGGGGACTCCGTGATAGCGCTCAAGGGAATGGATGCAGGGGTCCCCCTCCCCGACACACGGGCTCCCAAGAGCAGGTGAGAGGGGAACATTTTAAGGGTTTATTGGTGAGCTTTACAGAGGTGGGGTGGGGGAAACAGCTTCCCCCCGGCTGCTGCTGCCCATCACCATTGCAGCTGGGTGACTTCCCATCAAATCTAGAGCGACAGCACGGTCCTTAGGGGGCTTCACGGAGCCTCTGGCATCCTTCCCCTTTGGGGATAAAATCGGGGTTGGGGGATGCAGTGGGGGGCGGGGAGTTCGGATGGGGAAAGCCTTGTCGATGAGGGAGGTGTTGCAGAGTTCCCCGGAGTGGCTCTGACTCCGGATTCACCTGATCTCCAGAAGCTCATGCCACCGCCGGTCCCCTCGCCCGGGCATGCCGGGTCCCGGCTCAGGCGCTGTGCCCTGGACTCTGCGGTCTGCATTGCCCCAGAGGAGCGCAGCTGTCGGGGGGCCAGAGAGCGACAATCTGGCTCTGGCGGAGCGGGGGCTTGATCCGGTGATTGCTCTGACGGTTAGGCCTGGGCAGGACCTGGGGGCCGCTGGACAGAGTGGAGCATGGGCCTGACGGGCTCATGGAAGCCCAGACCCCGGGGCGGGCGGCAGCCGCAGTCTGGGCCAGCTGGAGCCTGGCCAGCATCTGCACAACTGGGCTAAGGCCGGGATGTGCCAGGAGCTGCTGCTCTTCGTGTGTCGATGCCGTGCCGTGCCCGGCCTTGCCCTGCGCTCCAGCCCGGGATCAGACACAGCCAGCGCTGGCAAGGGCTGTCCATGACAGAGCACACTGCAGGGCATGTCCTGGACAGCAGGGGACTTGGGGAGGCAGGAGTGTGGGGCCTTCGTTTGGGGGGGTCTGGGCCTGGGCAGCAGGCTTCCTGGTGAGGGGCAGTCTGGGGACGGGAGACAGTGCAGCAGGCTCTTGGGGCGTGGGGGTGCATGGATCACTGGGCTCCCAGGAGGGGAGGAGGACTGGGAGTAGAGGGGAGCAGGTCACCAGGTGCAGGGTCCCGGGGCTGGGCCCTCAGCCGCTCTCACTGGGGATCGAGGCAGGTGTAGGTCGTGTTCCCCCCAGGAAAGTGGGAGGGGCAGAGCCGTGGCCCCACTGCAAGGTGAGGGCACTCTGCTCACAGATCCAGCAGCAGGGGTCTGTGCATGACCTGTCTGTGACGTTATGAGTGTAATATAATATCTCACTGAAAGGTGATAGGGCCTGTGACGTTATTGACTTGAACTGGGACCGTATAGAACATTGTTGCAACCAGGGTCCTGTCGTGGCACCAAATCTTGTATAAAGGGGGTCAAATAAGGTGTCTAAGACACGGTTATGGTTTGCTGCTTATGATTATGCTGTCTGTATGTGTGAATCATTTTTGTAGTTAAAGTTATGAATATTGGCTCTACACTGTCTGTTTTTCAAACTTGTGCTGTGCTTCTGGGGGACACCCCAGACAAGTTGGTGTCAGCTCTGCCTAGCCTGCTGGATGGCCCATTAAGGACCATCAGCTACACAACTGACCCATTGAGAGAAGGTAGACACGCCTTGGGACTCAGCCAGGTAGGCAGGGACCTGCTGATGGACAGAACTCTGAGGTGTTTCCAGGCCATGGGATGGGCAGCTTGTCTTTGGGACAAAGAAAGCAGAGACCACATGGCAAGAGACTATCAAAAGCTGCTGCAGCTCCTCCATCTGGTCTTCAGTCCTGCTTCTTACCTCTGGAGGGACTTTGCTACATAACGGAAGCTCTACACAAAGGACTGAATGACCCATCCCAGCTGGGGATGTTCTCCAGAGAGTTGATTTGAACCTGCCATTTATTCCATCACTGCTACAAGCCTGAACCAAGAACTTTGCCCTCACTGTCTGTCATTGATTCCATTTAACCAATTCTAGCTCTCGTCTCTCTCTTTTTCCTTTTATGAATAAACCTTTAGATTTTAGATTCTAAGGGATTGGCAACAGCGTGATTTGTGGGTAAGATCTGATTTGTATATTGACCTGGGTCTGGGGCTTGGGCCTTTGGGATCGAGGGAACCTTCTTTCTTTTACTGGGGTGTTGGTTTTCATAACCATTCGTCCCCATAACGAGTGGCGCTGGTGGAGATACTGGGAAACTGGAGTGTCTAAGGGAATTGCTTGTGTGACTTGTGGCTAGCCAGTGGGGCAAAACCAAAGTCCTCTCTGTTTGGCTGGTTTGGTTTGCCTTGGTGTGCATAGAAGCCCCAGTCTTGGGCTGTAACTGCCCTGCTCTAAGCAATTCGTCCTGAATTGGCACTCTCCTTGGGGTCCCACGAGAACCAGCATCGTTACAAGGTCAGAAAGAGTTAATTAACTCACAGACTGACCTGACCCATGGCCGAACTTTAGAGACTGGTTAGGAAGAGATGGAAATGAACAGAGCTTTGAAATGCAGCCTGTATTGTTAGAGGTAGAAGGGGAGATGTTTGCTCAGGTGTTGTGATGTCAGCAAACCAGTCTTGTCTATTGCTATGGCTTTGATTGAAAGATCAAAAATGGAGTATTAGTATTTAGGAAGACACTTGAGTGCAATAGTGTTATTGTCTATGTCTCTTTGAAGGTTGTGGTAACCTGTGTCTGAACTGTTAACGGATAAATTACCCTGGATGTTTGGAAGAAGGAAAGTTAAACCAATTGTTTTCTCAGGCCAAAAGGCTGCAGGAAATGTATAAAACCCTGGGACACGATCTTTCTTCATCTCAGATCTGCTCTGGGTTTCAAGAGGGGGAAACCTTAAGCCACAAGGATTGAGATCCCCAGTCACTGACTGGAGTCACCCTGAATATGGACATTGGACTATTACATATGGACTGTTTCTAAAAGGACTTTTGGCCACTACAAGCTCAGCTCTGCTCTGTATCTGAACCTCAAGAATTGAACCCAAGTCTATCTGTATATTGATCTTTTAACCAACATGCTCTCTCTTTTTTCTTTTTTAATAAATTTTAGTTTAGGTAACAAGAATTGACTGTAAGCGTGTATTTGGCTGATCCTTTGGGATTGGAAGAACCTTTTCTTTTATATGACGAGATAAGATTTTCAGTAATCACCATAATATCTGACGCGTGTCTGGGTGGACGCCGGAGGCTGGTACTTTAAGGGCACTGCGTTGTGTGGACGTCTGAGTACCCAGGGAAGGGCTAGAGAAGCTGGTTTGGGCTGGCTGGGTAAATCTACATATTGGAATATCCACCAGCGTTTGGGGTTTGTCTGCCCCGGTCTGTTTGCAGATCTCCCTGATTGAGTGACCTCAGCTGGCTCCCACGGGCAGCACCATCAAACCATCCGACAGCCCAGGGCCCGACACCCTCGCACAAGCCAGGTAGGAGGCGGTGGAGCGGGTCACTGGGAAGAGCCTGGGTGGAGAGAGCAGAAAAGGCAGCGTCAGCGACTGCTCCATCAGGACGCCTCCTGGGGCCTCCTTCATGGAGATCCCTGGGGCAGCACCCAACCCTCCACCCCACAGGGGCTCGGACAGAGCCACCCTGCAACCCCCCCGCTCCCCCGCCCCCCGTGTGCCCTGCCCCCCCCAGCTCCGCCCTGCCAACCCCCTGCTCCCCTGCCCCCCGTGTGCCCTGCCCCCCAGCCCTGCCCTGCAGACGTGGACCTTGCCCGAGATGTCCCCAATACGGGGATGGTGCTGCAGACTCACAGGACTGTCCGGTAGGGCTCTCACTGATTGTCCCTCCAGGGACTCTAAGGAAACCAGCGTCCGGCTGGGCTGGGCTGGCTGGGTGCCTTCTCACAGATCCATGGCTTTCGATCGTAGCACAAGTCCCTGTTTATGACGCCATTTCTTATTGCTCCACACGTATAGCCGTAACTCGGGTAGCTCCAGTCTCTGGAAAGAGAAGGGGCATTGCTGAGACGGCCCGGCCCGCCCCACGCTGGCTGTCAGCTCTGCCACCCTGGCGCACTAAGGCCAGGTCACCCAGCGACAGCCGCAGCCCACCCAGGAGCCCCTCCTTCAGCGAAAGCGACACCCACTCGTCACGGAAACCCGGGGGATGGAGACTCCGCCGCGTGCCTGGGTGAGTTGTTCCACTGGTTAACTCCCCGCCCGGTTTTCTGCCTTATTTCCTGTCTGATTTTTGTCTCTCTTCGTCTTCCAGCCACTGGGGCTTGTTCTGCTCTCGTCTGCAGCAAGATTGAGGAGCCGCCTGCCACCAGAAATCTGCTCTGTATGTAGGTGCCCTGGGTCCAGATCCACAAAGACACGCAAGTCCCAGGCCTAGGCACCCTGCGCTGCAGAAAATCCCCCCTCGGCTGCCGCTGAGCCCTGGAGGAGCCTAAAGTCACTCAGCACCTAACCTTTGGCTGTCAAGGTTTCCTGGCCCTGGCTGCTGTGGTCACAGCTGAGCTTCTGCCTTGGAATCCTGTCCCCCCTGGGCATTCACACCTCCCCTGCCTGCTGCTGCTTCTGCCGGCTCCCTTCAGCCTCTCCTGCCCCTCTCGGTGGGCTTGGCACAGGGCTCGTCTCCCTGTCCACCCTGGTCCAGTCGTGCTGCTTCTGCCCCCGGCTCTGCGGTGACTCAGCTCTGCCTCTCCATACTCAGCTTCATGGATTCCCAGGCCAGAAGGGACCACCGTGCAAATCTAGTCTGACCCCCTGCACAGCATGGGCCCTAGGACCGGCCTGACCCCCTGCACAGCACGGGCCCTAGGACCGGCCTGACCCCCTGCACAGTGCGGGCCCTAGGGCTGGCCTGACCCCCTGCACAGCGTGGGCTAGAGACCTGCCCCTGTACGGGGAGACTTTGGCAAACCAGTCAAGTGCCTGAAACTACTATGGCTTATTGCGAAAAGCAGCCAAGTCAACAGGCTTAGCTTAACGAAGGTGGGGGTGCCACAGAAAGGGCAGCTTGACCCCACATCCTTCCTGATAAGAATTGTGTTGAAGTTGCTGATACATGCATCTTAGAAGAGTAGGATGTGCCCCAGGAATGTCTATTGGGGCCTCAAGGCTGCAAACTCTGGAAAAACCCACACCTGGTTAATCGATAATCAGAAGGAACCTCTCGCTTCACCATTGAAACTGCTTACTTAACAAGTTTGCTTTAAGGGACATGTCATTCTATTACTAATGTATAAATAAGGGGAAAAAGTTTGAGGTAGTGGGTCTCTTCAGGACTGGACTCTCTCTTCTCTCTCTGGATGCATCGTGTGTTCCCCACTAGCAGACGGGCTGCCGCTGTGCCACTCGAGAGCCACACTCAGCTTTGGTAATTATCAAGGGTTGGGGCTGTTTTACTAACCTGTTGCGGACGCGTGTATAAGTGCTTGAGACTAAGTCAAGTTTAGCTTTAAGTGAAAGCACGCTTGTGTTATCCTGTTTATGCCAGTCATCTATCGGTCGGACGGCCGTGTCTCCCCTGATTTATTTCCTGACACCACCTCGCACAGAGTAAAAGTTACCAAGAGCTTTGGGCTGACAGCCCCCAGATAATTCCTAGGGCAGATCTCTTAGAAAAAGATCCCATCTTGATTTAAACATGGTCAGTGATGGAGAATCGCCATGGCCCTTCTAAATGTTCTACGCTGATAAAATTTATTTATTTAATAGACCAACAGACAATAAATTATACATTTTCTGTATACATAATAAAAACTATTCATAAAATTGTCCAATTACAGGCCTATATAATTTAACTACAATGAAGTATTAACAATCTTCTCGTTTTTGATTATGAATGTAATCTGAGAGTCTCTGGATTAAGTTTAGAAGTGTGAGCAACATGGGTGATGTCGTGGTGGGAGTCTGCTATAGACCACCGGACCAGGGGGATGAGGTGGATGAGGCTTTCTTCCGACAACTCATGGAAGTTACTAGATCGCACGCCCTGGTTCTCATGGGAGACTTCAATCACCCTGATATCTGCTGGGAGAGCAATAATGCGGTGCACAGACAATCCAGGAAGTTTTTGGAAAGTGTAGGGGACAATTTCCTGGTGCAAGTGCTGGAGGAACCAACTAGGGGCAGAGCTCTTCTTGACCTGCTGCTCACAAACCGGGAAGAATTAGTAGGGGAAGCTAAAGTGGATGGGAACCTGGGAGGCAGTGACCATGAGATGGTCGACTTCAGGATCCTGAGACAGGAAAGAAAGGAGAGCAGCAGAATACGGACCCTGGACCTCAGAAAAGCAGACTTTGACTCCCTCAGGGAACTGATGGGCAGGATCCCCTGGGAGAATAACATGAGGGGGAAAGAAGTCCAGGAGAGCTGGCTGTATTTTAAAGAATCCTTATTGAGGTTACAGGGACAAACCATCCCGATGTGTAGAAAGAATAGTAAATATGGCAGGCGACCAAGTTGGCTTCACAGTGAAATCCTTGCTGATCTTAAACACAAAAAAGAAGCTTACAAGAAGTGGAAGAATGGACAAATGACCAGGGAAGAGTATAAAAATATTGCTCGGGCATGCAGGAATGAAATCAGGAAGGCCAAATCACACCTGGAGTTGTAGCTAGCAAGAGATGTTAGGAGTAACAAGAAGGGTTTCTTCATAGAATCATAGAATCATAGAATCATAGAATATCAGGGTTGGAAGGGACCCCAGAAGGTCATCTGGTCCAACCCCCTGCTCAAAGCAGGACCAAGTCCCAGTTAAATCATCCCAGCCAGGGCTTTGTCAAGCCTGACCTTAAAAACCTGTAAGGAAGGAGATTCTACCACCTCCCTAGGTAACGCATTCCAGTGTTTCACCACCCTCTTAGTGAAAAAGTTTTTCCTAATATCCAATCTAAACCTCCCCCATTGCAACTTCAGGTATGTTAGCAACAAGAAGAAAGTCAAGGATAGTGTGGGCCCCTTACTGAATGAGGGAGGCAACCTAGTGACAGAGGATGTGGAAAAAGCTAATGTACTCAATGCTTTTTTTGCCTCTGTCTTCACGAACAAGGTCAGCTCCCAGACTGCTGCACTGGGCAGCACAACATGGGGAGGAGATGACCAGCCCTCTGTGGAAGAGGAAGTGGTTCGGGACTATTTAGAAAAGCTGGACGTGCACAAGTCCATCGGGCCGGATGCGTTGCATCCGAGAGTGCTAAAGGAGTTGGCAGATGTGATTGCAGAGCCATTGGCCATTATCTTTGAAAACTCATGGCGATCGGGGGAAGTCCTGGAAGACGGGAAAAAGACTAATGTAGTGCCCATCTTTCAAAAAGGGAAGAAGGAGGATCCTGGGAACTACAGGCCGGTCAGCCTCACCTCAGTCCCTAGAAAAATCATGGAGCAGGTCCTCAAGGAATCAGTTCTGAAGCACTTAGAGGAGAGGAAAGTGATCAGGAACAGTCAGCATGGATTCACCAAGGGCAAGTCATGCCTGACTAATCTAACTGCCTTCTATGTTGAGATAACTGGCTCTTTGGACATGAGGAAAGCAGTGGACATGTTATTCCTTGACTTTAACAAAGCTTTGGACACGGTCTCCCACAGTATCCTTGCCAGCAAGTTAAAGAAGTATGGGCTGGATGAATGGACTATAAGGTGGATAGAAAGCTGGCTAGATTGTCGGGCTCAACGGGTAGTGATCAATGGCTCCATGTCTAGTTGGCAGCCGGTATCAAGTGGAGTGCCCCAAGGGTCAGTCGTGGGGCCAGTTTTGTTCAATATCTTCATAAATGATCTGGAGGATGGTGTGGATTGCACCCTCAGCAAGTTTGCAGATGACACTAAACTGGGAGGAGAGGTAGATACGCTGGAGGGTAGGGATAGGATCCAGAGGGACCTAGACAAATTAGAGGATTGGGCCAAAAGAAATCTGATGAGGTTCAACAAGGAGAAGTGCAGAGTCCTGCACTTAGGATGGAAGAATCCAATGCACCACTACAGACTAGGGACCGAATGGCTCGGCAGCAGTTCTGCAGAAAAGGACCTAGGGGTGACAGTGGCCGAGAAGCTGGATATGAGTCAACAGTTGCCAAGAAGGCCAATGGCATTTTGGGAAGTATATGTAGGGACGTTGCCAGCAGATCAAGGGACATAATCGTTCCCCTCTATTCAACATTGGTGAGGCCTCCTCTGGAGTACTATGTCCAGTTTTGGGCCCCACACTACAAGAAGGATGTGGAAAAATTGGAAAGCGTCCAGCGGAGGGCAACAAAAATGATTAGGGGACTAGAACACATGACTTATGAGGAGAGGCTGAGGGAACTGGGGAGGTTTAGTCTGCGGAAGAGAAGAAAGAGGGGGGATTTGATAGCTGCTTTCTACTACCTCAAAGGGAGTTGCAAAGAAGATGGATTTAGACTGTTCTCAGTGGTAGCAGATGACAGAACGAGGAGCAATGGTCTCAAGTTGCAGTGGGGGAGGTTTAGGTTGGATATTAGGAAAAACTTTTTCACTAGGAGGGTGGTGAAGCACTGGAATGCGTTTCCTAGGGAGGTGGTGGAATCTCCTTCCTTAGAAGTTTTTAAGGCCCAGCTTGACAAAGCCCTGGCTGGGATGATTGAGTTGGGGATTGGTCCTGCTTTGAGCAGGGGGATGGACTAGATGACCTCATTAGGTCCCTTCCAACCCTGATATTCTATGATTCTATGATAAGTAGACAAGAATAAAGGTATAACATAAAGTACAATAATAATAAAAATCAACTATAAATAAAAGTATATAACTGCAATGTTTTCAAATTTCATACCATGAAATGCGAATATATATATTTTTTTGCCTTTCGAAGTGTAGGAGTGCCATTTCGGTCTTTGGGGAGGCCGAAGAACGATGTAGAAAGCGATGGAACTTTTTAAAACTTCCTAGCTCGCTCGTGAGAGTGTTTGAGACTGTTCTATCGTGGGAGTGGTTACCTCTACCACTCACCGCGCAAGACCGGCTACTTACCAGACTGGTGGTGGGGTATATGTAGGGCAGCACGCATCTATACGTAATTGTAGTAGTTTACAATTTGCGATAACTCAAATTAACTTGCATCTGTTATTATTCACGAATCAGGAAAATTATTTTTATAGATTTTTTTTATTGTGGCCACGATTAAGAAAAGGAAGTACGATGAAGACTACATCATGTATGGTTTCACCATCATGGAAAAAAAACGGGATCGATCATCCTCAATGCGTAGTATGCCACGCAGTTCTCAGCAATGATGCCTTGAGACCTAGTTGTCTTGAGCGACGCTTGACAAAGAACCACAGCGCTTTGAAAGACAGACGAAAAGAGCTTTTTGCTGCTAAACTTCAAAGTTTAAAACGCATGAAGCTGGACACTACTGGAGCTTTTCATCAAATGTCGGCCAAAGTGGTAGAAGCATCTTATGCACTGTCATTGCTCATCGCTAAAGCCAAGAAAGCGCACGTAATAGGAGAAACTTTTGTGAAGCCTTGCTTGTTGAAAGCAGCTGATATTGTGCTTGGTGCCGAAAGCAAGAAAAAAATATTGAAAATTTCGCTTTCCGACAATTCCGTGAAATGTTGCGTCGATGACATGGTGAAAGATTTAAAACTTCAAGTTGTGGAGGCAGTGAAAGCTTCTTCTTTTTTCGCATTTCAGTGCGACGATACCACTGATGTAGCACAATGCTGTCAGTTGCTCGTCTACGTTTAATTCATTAACGATGGAACTGTGAAAGAAGAACTGCTTTTTTCGAAGGAATTGACGACCATATCAAAGACCTCTGATGTTGTTATGAAAACGGTTTCCGACTTTTTTGAAGAAAATGGACTTTCATGGGAAAAACTGGTTGGTGTATGCACAGACAGTGCATCAGCGATGCTTGGCTCTCGCTCTGGATTTGTGACATTGGTGAAAGAAAAAAATCCAGCTGTAACCATGACTCACTGCGTCATACACATACAAGCGTTGGCTGCTAAAACCCTTCCAGATGACCTACGTGACTTATTGAATTTGGCCATCAAAGTTGTAGATTTTGTGAAGAGCAGCGCTTTAAATACGAGACTTTTTGCAGCTCTTTGCGCGGACTTGGGAGTGGATCATAAAATTGTTTTGTTTCACATGGAGATACGATGGCTTTCCAAAGGGAACATGCTTTTGAGATTATTCGAACTGAAAGACAAAGTGGAAATTTTCCTCAAGCAACAGAAAAAAGAAGAATTATATCATGCGTTTATGGACCAAACGTTTCAACTTTCACTGGCATACCTCGTGGACATTTTTGAATTTTTGAACAATCTCAATTTGAAGCTGCAAGGAAACAACGCTGCAAACATTATAGCGCACCACGATGCCATCAAAGTGTTTATGGAAAAAATCAAGCTTTGGAAACGTCAAACGCAAGCTCAGATGTCTAGCTTTTCGTCTTTTCCAACATTTTCATCACTCACTGAAAATGAAGGTTTCCAAGAAGTTTGTAAAGAGGATGTGAAGAACAAAAGTGTGTTTCATCTGGACTGCCTTGCTGACGAATTCATCCGCTATTTTCCAGACAACTTTTCTGGCAACCCCATTCATAAATTAGTACATAATCCGTTCAACGTTGATGTCGATTCATTGCCAGAAGTATTGCAAGTACAAGCACTCAGAATGAAATACGATTCAAGTGCGAAAGATATTTTTGAAAACTTACACCTGGAGGAATTTTGGATGAAATATTTCCCAATTTACCTGAAAGTTGGAGAAGAAGTGCTACATATACTTCTTCCGTTTTTGTCAATGTACCTCTGTGAAAAAAGCTTTTCAAGTTTAGTCATAATAAAAACGAAACAAAGGAATGAACTGGACGTTGAAAACAATTTGCGTTGCGCACTTTCATCTTTCAAACCTAGGATTTCCCAACTCGTGAAGAAAATGCAGCATCACCCTTCACATTGAATTTGTTTTGTTTATGTTATTTCTTGTTTTAAATTACATTTTTGTTAAACTTTTGTGCCAAGAAAAATTATTTGTGCTTATTTTTAATTTTAAGTACAAAATTTTATATCAAGTTTTTGTGTTTATTTTTAATTTTAAATCACTAATTGAATTTGTTAAAAGGGGGGTTGGATGATGGTAAAGGAGAGGTGGGGGCGTGAGGGTTTCTCGAAAATTAAAAAGGGGGCGTGATGCCAAAAAGTTTGGGAACGAATGGTTTAAAAAGTTAGGAAAGAAGTCTTTGTAAAAAAAGAAGCAAAGCGAAGAGGTGACTGACCCTTCGGGCATGGCTAAGGCAGAGTACAGTGCATGGATCACTGCTCGCCTTATCTGCTAGTCTGATCTGTTTTTAAAATGTAGAGCAGGGGTGGCCAACCTGGGGCTCCGGAGCCACATGCGGCTCGTCAGAGGCTAATATGCGGCTCCTTGTCTAGGCACCGACTCCGGGGCTGGAGCTACGGGCGCCAACTTTCCAGTGTGCCGGGGGGGGGGGGGGGGGCTCACTGCTCAACCCCTGGCTCTGCCACAGGCCCTGCCCCCACTCACCCCTTCCTGCCCCCTCCCCTGAGCCTGCCGTGCCCTCGCTCCTCCCTCCCCCCAGAGCCTCCTGCACCCCAGGAAACAGCTGATGGGGAGGGAGGGGGAGGTGCTGATCCGCAGGGCTGCCGGTGGGTGGGAGGCGCTCGGAGTGGGGGGGGGGATGATGGGGGGCTGCTGACATGTTACTGTGGCTCTTTGCAAGAACATTGGTAAATTCTGGCTCCTTCTCAGGCTCAGGCTGGCCCCCCCGATTAGAGACAGCCACAGCTCCAGCCTGCGCTGTATTAATTTAATAAAATCTATGGGCCCAAAACAAACACAGGAGCTTGTCCCTGTGTCTCAGCACAAGGGTTGCAAACATCTAAAAACAAAGACATTCTAATCATGCAACAGAAAAATTCATACTTAAATCTAAAAGTCCTAAGAAAATGAAAGCTTAATAGAACTTTCACACGGATTTGTTGAAAAGTGGGGAGGAAAATCAACTTCTCTCTGATCCACTGGATTACAGAATATGGGGAATATAAACTAGCTGTTAACACGGTTCTGTGCTTTTCACTCTGGGGCGTTTCTCCATGCTCTTTTTTTTTTATTGAAACACACATGTAAAAATGTTAAAGAAAGGGATGTGTCTTCACATAGGCTTATCTTTTAAAGTGTTTATTCCTTTACAAATCTTAATATAACTTTCGCTTGTATTGTTAAAAAGTGGGTGAAGAAACAAACTTCTTCTCTCTGATCCACTGGTTTACAGAATAAGGGGAATATAAACTGGCTGTTACTAAGGACCTGTGGTTTTAACCCTGGGGTGTTTCTGCATGCTCTATTTTATTAAAACACACCTATAAAAGTGTTAAATAAAGGGATGTGTCTTCACATAGGCTTGTCTTTTAAAGTGTTTATTCCTTTACAAAACTTCATATAACTTTCACTTGCTTTTGTTAAAAAGTGGGGGAGAAGCAGCCTTCTTCTCTCTGATCCACTGGCTCACAGATGCTGTTTTTGCTAATGGGCTTTGCTGCAGCTTCAAATTCTCCTCACTAAAAAATGACCAATGTTAGTCTAAAACATAGGGGGGGAAACTTTAAAAACTGTTGTTACTAAGGGCTTATGGTTTTAAGCTTTATTAAAGCACCTCTGTAAAAGTGCTACATGGCGGGAGAGATGCTTGGGGTCTGTTTTTTTAGATAAGAATAAGGCAGTTAAAGGGGGGTACTGAGGGGAGGGAGATGGCTCGTGTTTAAAAACCTTGGGACTACAGGATTGGTTCAGGAAAATGTAGTCTATGACGCAGCTGTAGAGCAGCATCTGATTGGTCCGACCCAAAGGCGGCGATAACTAGCCTGAGGGGTTGTGAGCCTAGGGAGCTCCCTCTTACCCCTGCGACTGTTCCTGGGGTAAGAGCTCTCTCTCTCTCTGACTCAACCACGTGCTGCCTGTCTTTGCCCTTTGCAGAGGGGCTTTCTTTCCCCTTTTCTTCCCTGTTCTCTGTTTTAACCTATCTTTATATGTTTCTCTTTTATTTAATGTTTTTAAATGCTCTTTTCTTAACCTACCAGACCAGTGGGGTACAGGAGTCTGGTAGAAGGCAAATACACTGGCCACTGGATGAATAGTTTTCAGTTCCCTGAGTGACCAGAGCAGGGGCTGCACGAGAGCAATCAGGAACCCGCTAGAATCAATTATGGCAGGCAGACTAATCAGGACACCTGGTTTAAAAAGGACCTCCCATCAGTTAGTGGAGGGGTGCAAGGAGCGGGGAGTGAGAAGGCGTGCTGCTGGAGGACGGAGGAGTACAAGCGTGATCAGGGTTCAGGAGGAAGATTCTGCTGTGAGGATAAAGACGGTGCTGGGGGGAGGCCCTGGGGAAGTCGCCCGGGGAATTGTAGCTGTCACGCAGCTGATACGGGGGACATTGTAGACAGCTGCTATCCACAGGGCCCTGGGCTGGAACCCAGTGTAGAGGGCGGGCCCGGGTTCCCCCGATCCCCCCAACTCCTCATCGGACACAGGAGGAGTTGACCTGGTCTGTGAGCAACACCAGAAGGGAAGGTCTCATTTGGAAAGGGGTCAGGCCTGTCCCCGACCCGCTAGGCGGATCAGCAGAGACTGCGGGGATTGGTCTCCATTTCCCCCATGCTGGCCAGCAATGAGGTTAGCTGAGCGAACGGCAGGTTTGAGCCTCTAGCAGAAGTGGCCAAACTGAGGGCTGCTGTGAACCTCTGCGGCGACCAAATCCGCCAAAAAGCGCAGGACCCCCCAAGGCAGAGGAGGAACTTCGTCACACCTTGTATTTAATATTTTAAATGCTTTTCTATTAACCTCCCTTTACTTTTTTACCATGTGCTTACTAAATACTCTTTGCTTTAGTAAATGCCCTTTTTTGCCTTGTGTGTTCTTTTTTAACCCCTCTTTATATTTTTCTCTTTTATTTAACTCTTTTTAAAGGCTCTTAAACTACCCTTATATTTAATACACCTTTTAAATTTATCTCAAAAATTTTGTTCTTTAATAACATGCCAAATTAGGCATTTAAAATCATCTCTCCTTACTAAACCTAACCAAAAGTCTATTTTCTTTAATAACCATTCTTTCCTTTTTTCCTCTTAACCTTACCAAAGCTTTCTTTTTTTAATCTTTAAGCTCTCTCACTCTATTCTTTCAACCTTTTTCTCTAAACAATCAACCAAAAGTATCAAAGCACAAGCATGCAACATTCCCCCTATTCAAACATAAAAAATAATTTTAAAAAATTCAAAATGGCTGACAGCGCCAAACTTCTACACCAACGGAAACAGGAATGTAGGGTGGGACATGAGCCCTAAAGGGGGCATGGAAACCTGTCAAAAATGCATGGTGATGAATACTATCGAGCCGTATACTACTCGGGGGAGTGAAATGGTGTTATCCATGTTACCTTTATTGTATGACTAAAGGGCAGCCGAACCATGCTGAGCCGGTCCTGATTGAGGGGGTCGCCCTCAACTGAAAGGAGCTTGCTAAGCCAGGGGCTCGAATGCCAGAGCCCTCCCCTGTGAAAGTATAGAATCATAGAATCATAGAATATCAGGGTTGGAAGGGACCCCAGAAGGTCATCTAGTCCAACCCCCTGCTCGAAGCAGGACCAAGTCCCAGTTAAATCATCCCAGCCAGGGCTGTGTCAAGCCTGACCTTAAAAACCTCTAAGGAAGGAGATTCTACCACCTCCCTAGGTAACGCATTCCAGTGCTTCACCACCCTCCTAGTGAAAAAGTTTTTCCTAATATCCAATCTAAACCTCCCCCATTGCAACTTGAGACCATTACTCCTCGTTCTGTCATCTGCTACCATTGAGAACAGTCTAGAGCCATCCTCTTTGGAACCCCCTTTCAGGTAGTTGAAAGCAGCTATCAAATCCCCCCTCATTCTTCTCTTCTGCAGACTAAACAATCCCAGCTCCCTCAGCCTCTCCTCATAACTCATGTGCTCTAGACCCCTAATCATTTTTGTTGCCCTTCGCTGGACTCTCTCCAATTTATCCACATCCTTCTTGTAGTGTGGGGCCCAAAACTGGACACAGTACTCCAGATGAGGCCTCACCAGTGTCGAATAGAGGGGAACGATCACGTCCCTCGATCTGCTGGCAATGCCCCTACTTATACGTCCCAAAATGCCATTGGCCTTCTTGGCAACAAGGGCACACTGCTGACTCATATCCAGCTTCTCGTCCACTGTCACCCCTAGGTCCTTTTCCGCAGAACTGCTGCCTAGCCATTCGGTCCCTAGTCTGTAGCGGTGCATTGGATTCTTCCATCCTAAGTGCAGGACCCTGCACTTATCCTTATTAAACCTCATCAGATTTCTTTTGGCCCAATCCTCCAATTTGTCTAGGTCCTTCTGTATCCTATCCCTCCCCTCCAGCGTATCTACCACTCCTCCCAGTTTAGTATCATCTGCAAATTTGCTGAGAGTGCAATCCACACCATCCTCCAGATCATTTATAAAGATATTGAACAAAACCGGCCCCAGGACCGACCCCTGGGGCACTCCACTTGACACCGGCTGCCAACTAGACATGGAGCCATTGATCACTACCCGTTGAGCCCGACAATCTAGCCAGCTTTCTACCCACCTTATAGTGCATTCATCCAGCCCATACTTCCTTAACTTGCTGACAAGAATACTGTGGGAGACCGTGTCAAAAGCTTTGCTAAAGTCAAGAAACAATACATCCACTGCTTTCCCTTCATCCACAGAACCAGTAATCTCATCATAAAAGGCGATTAGATTAGTCAGGCATGACCTTCCCTTGGTGAATCCATGCTGACTGTTCCTGATCACTTTCCTCTCATGTAAGTGCTTCAGGATTGATTCTTTGAGGACCTGCTCCATGATTTTTCCAGGGACTGAGGTGAGGCTGACTGGCCTGTAGTTCCCAGGATCCTCCTTCTTCCCTTTTTTAAAGATTGGCACTACATTAGCCTTTTTCCAGTCATCCGGGACTTCCCCCGTTCTCCACGAGTTTTCAAAGATAATGGCCAAGGGCTCTGCAATCACAGCCGCCAATTCCTTCAGCACTCTCGGATGCAACTCGTCCGGCCCCATGGACTTGTGCACGTCCAGCTTTTCTAAATAGTCCCTAACCACCTCTATCTCCACAGAGGGCTGGCCATCTCTTCCCCATTCTGTGATGCCCAGCGCAGCAGTCTGGGAGCTGACCTTGTTAGTGAAGACAGAGGCAAAAAAAGCATTGAGCACATTAGTTTTTTCCACATCCTCTGTCACTAGGTTGCCTCCCTCATTCAGTAAGGGGCCCACACTTTCCTTGGCTTTCTTCTTGTTGCCAACATACCTGAAGAAGTAAGAGGGGTGGGGACAGGTGTCCCTGCTAGGAGGTGTGGATGATACTTAAGGGTCCCAGGTACAGTTTGACCTGCCCCTCCCCTCTGTTCACAGATACAGCTGAGTGCGGCGTCTTTTGTTATGTGCTCACTAGCACTGACATCACTTGTGGGGGGCAGCGTTTCTGCCCAGCCTGCTTCAGCAAGGCAGTTCTCTCCCCGCCCCACAAGAGCTGACAGTTCCTGAGAGCTGGGGGAGCCTCAAGGGACGGACGTGCCGAGGTCACAGCAGAGAGGCAGGAGGCAGTGGAAGATGACAGGGTGCACTGGAGCAGCGAGTGGCTGGCAGAGCAGCGAGCGGGTTGGCCAGAGGAACCGCGGCTGGCAGGGCAGCCAGACAGGGCAAGTGCTCAGAGGCCGGAGCAGGCCAGGTGCCTTCTCCCCCGGGTGGGAGGGGAACTCACACAGCTGCGCCTCTGAACCCTGGGTCCTCACTGACCCAGGACAACCCCTGTGAGTGGGGTGTGGTGAGGGAGCAGAGGGGGACACAGAAAGGGAACTGTTGGTTGTAGATCTCAAGAACACGAGACGGAAGCTCTGCCCCACGCACTCTGGGCTGGGCGTCCTGCTCACAGTTTATGTTTATGTATCCTGCTTGTGGCATTTTCCCTAATTAATGTCAGGTGACTTTTTCCTTTCATTAAAAGTTTCTTTCCTACACTCAGCCTCAGAGTTTGTGAGAGGGGAAGTTTTGCCTCTCGAGGTGCCCAGGGGTGGGGGTGTAATTGTCCTAGGTCACTGGGTGGGGGCTCGAGCCGGTTTTGTGTTGGATAGATGGAAAGGAACCCCCAGATATTGAACCCGGCCCTGGTTGCTGCCGGCTCCACCTGGCAGAAGGTTTACAAATGGAACTAATACGGCACATGTTAGATGGATTAAAAACTGGCTCACTGGGAGGTTGCAAAATGTCTTTGTTCCCAATGAGCGGGGCCATTTCTAGTGGGGGCTCCCAAAAATCGGTTCCTGGTCCAACACTTCAATATTATCAAGAATCTAGATCATGATATAAAATCTTGGCTGGTAAATATGCAGGTGACACAAAGATTGGTGGGGTGGTGAGTAATGAAGAAGACAGGAGACTGTCACAGTCATCTGTATTGTCTGGTTAAATGGTCACTATCCAGCAAAATGTGATTTAATACAGCCAAATGCATGGCAGTGCATCTGGGAACCAAGAACACTGGTTATTTCTACAGGAAGTGTGTAACGTTATTGACGTGAACTGTGACCGTATAGATCATTGATGCAACCACTGTTATATATTTGCAGCAGATTTTGTACAAAGGTTGTCATGTGAGGTGTCTATGGAAAGGTTATAATTTGCTGATTATGATTATGCTATCTGTATGGGTGTGTCATTTTTGTAGTTGAAGTTATGAATATTGGCTATGTACTTGTATCTTAATGTGTTTTCATAGAATCATGGAATATCAAGGTTGGAAGGGACCTCAGGAGGTCATCTAGTCCAACCCCCTGCTCAAAGCAGAACCAATCCCCAATTTTTGCCCCAGATCCCTAAATGGCCCCCTCAAGGATTGAACTCACAACCCTGGGTTTAGCAGGCCAATGTTCAAACCACTGAGCTATCCCTCCCCCTTCAGTAGCCTCAGTGAACCATTTGGTCAGCTTCTTGACAAAGGACTATTCTCAGTAAGTGCCCAGCCAAGAAACACTTAACTGACAATGAACTTTGGGGGACGCCAATCCACATCTGAGCTTTCCTGGGAACGTTCAAACTAACATGTAAACAATGGTGTCGGCCTGTAAAGAACTGAGTCATGCATGGACATGTGACTCCAAACTGCATCTTGCCGCTGTGTCCGTCTATGGGCAGAGAATATAAAATGCCCTGAAAACACCTCCATCTTGTCTTCAATCCTGCTTCTTACTTCTGGAGGAACCTTACTGCAAACTGAAGCTCTGAACAAAGGACTGAATGACCCATCCCAGCTGTGGATGTTCTCCAGAGACTTGATTTGAACCAGAAGTTTATTCCATCCCTGCTACAAGCCTGAACCAAGAACTCTGCCATTACTGGATGTCATTGATTCCATTTAACCAATCCTAGCTCTCGTCTCTATCTTTTTCCTTTTACGAATAAACCTTTAGATTTTAGATTCTAAGGGAGTGGCAGCAGCGTGATTTGTGGGTAAGATCTGATTTGTATATTGACCTGGGTCTGGGGCTTGGTCCTTTGGGATCGAGGGAATCTTTTTTCTTTTCTTGGGGTTTTGGTTTTCATAACCGTTTGTCCCCATAACGAGTGGCCCTGGTGGGGATACTGGGAACCTGGAGTGTCTAAGGGAATTGCTTGGGTGACGTGTGGTTAGCCAGTGGGGTAAAACCAAAGTCCTCTCTGTCTGGCTGGTTTGGTGTGCCTTAGAGGTGGAGAAACCCCAGCCTTGGGCTGTAATTGCTCTGCTTGAAGCAATTTGTCCTGAATTGGTACTCTCAGAAGTGTCCCACCAAGGGCAGCATTGTTACAACATGAGACTTTGTCTTGGGAAGCAGCGACTCACAAAAGGACTTTGTGTGGCCTCAACGTGAGCCGTGAGTACAAGACTGTGGCAGAAAGGGCTAACGTGCTCCATGGGTGTATAAAAAAAGGGACTTTTCGGTAGAAATAAGGAAGTGATCTTAGCCTGACCATGCTGTGTACAGAGGCGATACCAGAATACCGTGTCCAGTCCTGGTGTCTGCACCTGAAGAAGGATGTGGAAATACCAGAGAATGTTGAGAGGAGGGTCACAAAAGTGATCCAGAGGATGGAAAACAGGATGTATGATCTGAGGTTTGAGGAGCCCAATCTAATCCGCTTATCAAAGACAAGGTTGAGAGGTGACGCCGTCTCAGTGTCTAGGTTCTGACACATGGAAAAGAGAGCTGACACCAAGGGGCCTTTCAGGGTAGCAGACAAAGCCATAACAAGGTCCAATGGCTGGAAGTTGGAGTTGGACAAATTCAACCTTGAAATAAGATGCTGTTTCCTAGCTGTGAGGGTGATTAACCACCAGAACAGCTCACCATGGCAGGTGGTGGTGTCTCCATGGCCTGGAGTCTTTAAAGCGAGGTCAGATAGCTTTCTAGACGATATGTTTAGTGCATCTTTGGGGAGCAGCGCTCTGGCCTGTGTGTGACGGACGTCAGGCTAGATGAACACCGTGGTCCCTTCTGGTCTATGAATAAATTACTGGTTGGGACTGTCCTCTGTGTGCCCACACTGAATGTGATCAGGTCGTGATCACTGGTCTCTAGACAACCACCAGCTTCCAGTCTAGTGATGAATTCAGCTGTATCCATCAGAATGAGGGCCAAAATAGCTACCCCGTGTTGTGGGTAAGAACATAAGAGCGGCCAGAGGAGGTCAGACCAAAGGTCCATCTAGCCCAGTATCCTGTCTCCCAACAGTGGCCAATGCCAGGTGCTTCAGAGGGAATGCACAGAACAGATAATCATCAAGTGATCCATCCCCGTCGCTCATTCCCAGCCTCTGGAAAACACAGGCTAGGGACACCATCCCTGCCCATCCCGGCTAATAGCCATTGATGGACCTATCTTCCATGAACTTATCTAGCTCTTTTTCGAACCCTGTTATAGTCTTGGCCTTCACAACATCCTCTGGCAAAGAGTTCCACGGGTTGGCTGAGTGTTGTGTGAAAAAATACTTTCTTTTGTTTGTTTTAAACCTGCTGCCTATTAAACACCCCCTGTGTTAGAATATTATCGCTAATGTTTAGAAACTTAAATGAGGTTTTACTACTGGCTGCAGGAGACCTCCCACACCTCTCCCAGACTGAAGTCCCTCATAACACAGGTTTTCTTCCCATGTCACAGACAAGAGGTTAGTGAGTGTCCCATTCTGTTCTCTGGTTTGATTTGGTGTCTGTAACCCGCTGGGCTTTGTTAGCACATTCATCCATAGGCATCATCCTGCACTTCTGAGTTAGCAACACCTCTAAAACAGGTGATGCTGCCTTTCATGCAGAGTGCCCCCCAAAAACCTTCCTAAAGAGGCTGTAACCAGAGAGTTTAACATCCCCGTCCTGTGACTCATCCCGCCAGGCCTCAGTGATGACAATAATACCTCATTTCTTCTCATCAATGAGAATTTCCAATTCCTCTGGCTTGTTAGCCAGATTCCCAGCATTGGGTCAGAGACAATTAAGAAATGTCTCCTCTTCACGTTCCCTGCCAGCACTGTTCAGTACATTCCTGACATCTGGATTTGTGTTTTACACTCATTTGCTCTGTGGTTTTGCCCCTTGCCCTCCCAGGAACCACCTGACTTACGCTTGGGCACTGCTGATAAAGAATTTACTCAGAGGACTTGAAACTGCTTGAAACTCGTTATTTTGCAGCTTTCAAGTACATGGTGTTGCTTTAAATATTCCCCTCTGGCAAAGGGTCCACATGAGGAACTGCAGGCCCGTTGGTTCCATTTCGGGGAAACCACTTCTAACCCTTCCAGCGCACTTTAGTCAGTGGCTTTAGCTACAGTTACCAAAGTGCATGTTTCTTTTGCATGGTGCCACTGGTTAGCAAATGGAGCATCTAGCTTAAGAAATAAATATGATACTCACTTTTCAAAGGGTGAGTTATCAACCCACTTCCACTGCCACTGTGTTTCCTTATTCCAGACTAGTCCAATCCAGTACTGGACATTAGTATTTTTCAGAAAATTCTAGGAAGAAAAGAGTTACATAATGACACCCCTGTATACAAGTGACTGCTGTGAAGAAGCAGAGAACTGCAGGGAGAGGATTAGCTGGTGGAGAAAAGGATGTTTCCATGAGCACGATCACATTGCTCCAGAAGTGGGGTTACCCAGCTAGCCAGGTGTGGGGCGGCGAACAGCATCCTCCCAGCGCGCCCTGCTATTGGTTATCCATCGTACTGGATCCCACTCACCCCAGCCCACCAGAAATGAGAGGCCCTGGGTACTCTCCCTGCTGGGACCGGCTGTGCTAACTGGGCCTACGAGTTTCCCCGAAGTGTGAGCTCAGCTGTGAAAAGTGGGCGACGGTTCCTAAGATCTCACAATACCCCTAGGACAACAAATGTGATGGGAAAAGATGGAGAAAGGAGACAGACTGAATTAGTCCAAACAAAAAGGCCCCCTGGTGTAACTCAAGGACTGCGTTAAGGCCTTGCCTGATAAACAACTGACGTGTGGGACCGAAGTCAAGGAGCCAAAATTGGTGTGTCAGAAATTAGGTCTAATTGGTGGACAAAACAAGGAGGGCAGGGGCTGTTCTACCCACTACTCCCTTCGGCATCCTTAAAGAAAGAGACTTTGGGAGACAAATTGCCTACTGGAGCCAGCTTCACCATCCTGGCTGCCCCCCCCCCGGTCTCCTGGGACCATCATTCGGACCCTGAGAGATGTCCTGTCCTGACCAGACCGGACCAGAGAGAGGGACCCAGAGGACACCAGCTCTGGCTGAGTCCTGAACACCATTTGGGATGTGAGACTTCATCTCTCCATCTCCCTTGGGTGTCCCTTTCCTTCCCCACCTTATTTCTTCCCTCCCCTGTCCTTCTCCTTTTGACTTCTGTCTAATAAGAGTCTGGGTAGCCAACCAAGACTGTACATTTTGCAGCAAGGCTGTGAGCCTGTGACCAGGGAGGCAGAGGAATGCAATGCCCTAACCAGCCCAATGGTGGTACGAGTTTGTCAGGTCTCAGAGTGGCCGATCAGACCTTGTGCTGGGCCTGAGTCTCTCTAGCAGTGAGGCTGCACGTGAGAGTCAGCACCAGAGAGAGAAGCTGCATTTTCTCTCTTTGCTGTTCTCTTCTCTCCCCTTTTGGGTGTTTGTCTCGTTTTGTCTTTTAGGAAACAGGACTGGACTTTAACAGCAGCGCTAGCCCATCTCAGCTAACGTCTTGTCCTCTCCCCAGAAGGACAGTTATCACCATCTTTGATACCATCTAGAGACTGTCAAAAGGGGGGCAGGTCCTTTTTAAAAACTCTCTCCAGCTGAAGGGAAAGGGAACAAGGGATGTTGTTCAAATGCAAGCCTTACGTAATACTTTAATTCCAAAGGCTTTAACTGTTTTGCCTTCTCTTCTGTATCTTTAATGAAAGGTTAAGAGGCTGTTGAATGGGGTGTTTGCCGGGGCTCTCAGCAGGCCGAGGTCTCTGTAGACCAAACCCTGAACGTTGTTTAAAACTGTTCAATGCTGGACAGTGACAGGGTCGTGTTAACACCTTTGACTCTTTGGGCTGCTACACTCCCTCTAAATTAATACAACAGACCTGCAGGCCCGGACCAGCCCAGCGCTCCATGGCTAGAGCGGAGGCTGGGAACTGGCCAGTGGGAGCTACGGGGACGGCGCTTGCGGATGCGGGCAGCGCACGGAGACACACTGTCCCCCTCCCGGCAGGGGCCGGGGAGACGTGCTAGCAGCCGGCCACTTCCGGGAGCGCCGTGGGGCCACAGCGGGCAGCCTGAGCCCAGCTCTGCCGCCGGTCGGGAGCCGCCTGTGGTAAGTGCCTCCCGGCTGGAGCCTGCACCTCGCACCCCCTCCCGCACCCCAACCCCCTGCCCCAGATCAGAATCCCCCCTGCACCCCAACTCCCTCCCAGACCCCGCACCCCCTCCCGCACCCCAACCCCCTGCCCCAGATCAGAATCCCCCCTGCACCCCAACTCCCTCCCAGACCCCGCAATCCCTCCCGCACCCCAACCCCCTGCCCCAGACCCCGCACCCCCTCCCACACCCCAACCCCCTGCCCCAGATCAGAATCCCGCTCCCGCACCCCAACCCCCTGCCCCAGATCAGAATCCCCCTCCTGCACCCCAACTCCCTCCCAGACCCCACACCCCCTCCTGCACCCCAACCCCCTGCCCCAGATCACAATCCCCCTCCTGCACCCCTACTCCCTCCCAGACCCTGCACCCCCTCCCGCACCCCAACCCCCTGCCCCAGCCCCTCCTGCACCAAACTCCCTTCCAGAAAGAAGACTTGTTTACAGGGACCCCACAATATCTAATAGCCCCGGGCCCACAGGAGAGTTAATCCGGCCCTGACTAGAAGTCATGGCATATGAAGAAAATTATGACTCAATTGGCATGAATGGGACTTAGTGGGACAGCTCCCATGACTCGAGTACCAGCGTTGAGGGATACAGCTTGTTCCAGAAGGACAGATATGGGGACAACGGAGGAGGTGTTTGCTGCTTGCCGCGAGGCGAAGTACGTGGCAGAACTACTGAGAGTCTCTGGGTGAGGATAACAAGGGAAAAGAACAGCAGAGATCTTATGGATGGGGGTTGTCTGTTATAGACACCAGATCAGGACGAGGAAGTGGACAAGTCATTCTACAAGCAGGTAACAGGATTAGCTAACACACATGAGCTCGTATTAATGGGGGATTTTAACTTCCCTGGTATCTGTTGTAAGACTGTGACAACAAGCTATAACATGCAAGTTCTTAGCACGTGTAGGGGACAGCTTTCTGATTCAGGAGGAGTTGAGCAAACAACGAGGGGGTCATCCATGTTGGATCTGGTGTTGACCAACAGGGATGAACCAGTTGCGACCGTGAAGGTGGGCGGGAGCTTGGGAGGAAGTGACCATGATCTGATGGAATTCAAGACCCTAAGGAAAGGAGGACACGAGAACAGCAAAACAAGGACACTGGACTTCAGAAAGGCGGATTTCAGCGGGCTCAGCGAAATCGCAGGCAGGGTCCCGTGGAGGGAAGAGAAGGAGTCGAAGGGGGCTGGCAGTTCCTAAGACCTGTAACACTCAGGCTACTCCAAGGCAGAGGAGAGAGAAGAGGAGCCGCAGGAGGCCAATGTGGCTGCACGAGGAGCTTTCTAGCTCTCTACAAACCCCACAGGGACAAATCCAAGGAACGGAGGGCGGGGCACGGCTCCAAGGGAGTGGACCTGGCAATAGTGCAAGCATGAAGGGACAAAATCAGGAAAGCCAAGGCAAGGAACGAGTTACAGCTGGCAAGGAATGTTAGAGACAACAGGAAGGGGGGTTCTTCCAATCTGTCAGACCCAAAAGAGCAATCCAGGACAGTGCGGGTGCGCTGCTCAGTGGAGAAGGTGAGCTGGTAACGCTCCTCCAGCCCCTGGATCATTGCCATTGCTCTTCTCTGAGCCCCTGCCTATTTGCCAATGCCCCCCGCCCAGCCTGGAGACACCCCCTCTTTACACAGTGTTCTGGCTGCGCTCACACCGGCCGTGCATGTACCGTACCGGCATTGTCCTCAAGTCCCAGGATTTGGTGATAAGAAGCCGAGCAGAGTTCCGTTCACAGTCTTTCTTGCTTTCTTCCCAAGTCTTCTCCTCCTTCGAGACGAACAAGCACTTTCCTCTGTACAACACCCAGTCTGCCGGGCAGCAGCCTGGAGGGAAGAGGGGATGAGATGCTCAGAGGTGCTCCTGGCCCTGAGTGCAGCTAACAGGCTCATGCCCTGGGCTGTACAAAGAAGGCCTGGTCCCTCCCCAGGGGCTCACACTCCCCCAGACTCCAGGCTGCCCCAGGAGCTGCTCCGAGCAGGTGGAGGGCGGGGCGGGAGGGTTCTCGAGGGTTTGGGGCAGGCTGGGAGCTGAGTCCCGGGCTCAGATACAAGTGTAACTGTTCATGGGGTTCAACATTTCCCTGGTGGGGTAAACGAGCCGCATCTCCCTGTCCTTTCACTCTCCCCCACCCCCGGGGATTCAGCCACCGTGAGGACGTGGGCACTGCTCCGTTACAGCTCTGGCCGGAGGGCTGGGCAGCGATGCGCAGACAGACTGAGCCCTTCTAGGGATCGGCTGTTTCCCTTGTTCTGACAGAGCTCCTTGGTCCATGTGAGCAGACAGCGACTCGCTGTCCTTGTCACCTGGCAGCCGCCTCCTCCCCGTGCCCCGCTCTGCCCGCTGGGGAGGCCCCAGGCTGTCTGCGATGGCGCGTCGTCCTCAGGGCTGGGATTCTGCCCTTGGCGAGGGTGCAGGGCCCTGGGTGTTTCCACCGCACCAGAGCCCTGGCTGGAGAGTCGCCCAGCTCGCCTGCCCGGGAGCCCGGGGCAGGACTGGCAGGGCCAGGGGCACCCTCAGGGAAGCTGATCTCATTTTTTAACACCTGGGATAGTTTATTTGCCTGGGGTGGTTGAAGCACCAAGAGCGTCACGGGCACAAAATATGACTCAACCTGCCCCCTGTGTGGGCATTTGCTACTAAAAGTCCCAAAGGCGAACGGGCCGTTGTGTGCTGGGCCCCATGGGCTGTTTGCGTGCGTCGCCCACTTCTGCACGCATGGGAGAGAGGCCTGGACCTGGATTGTGGGGCTGCAGGTCGGGTCTGAGGAGGGCCAGCAGATCGGGGGGGTGGGGGCAGGGAGAGCAGGGGGGTGCAAGCAGAGCTCAGTGGTGGAGAAGCAGCCCGAATTCAGTTAGTCCAGGTGTTATCTCTTAGCCAGACTGAATCATGGGAGCTCGGCTGACTAATTAGCATGTTCATAGTTTGTATTTGGCCAGCGCCTTTTCTCCAAAGATCCTAGCTTGTGTCTACAGATAAACCGTTAGACAGGCTACATGTAGCAGGCATTGCTTCGTGCACCCCTGAGACGCAGCCACCTCTGGGGTGGGATGCAGCGTGTTTAACAGCTGAAACAGCAGGGGGATTTAGGGGAGCTGGTTGGAACTGGGCCAGGACAGCGGGTTCACGTCCCAACTCTTATTCCATGGAACCAGCCAGTGCCCACCACCCGGGGTTTTCTGTCTCGTCTCCAGCACTGATACCCCCCCACCTCCCCCCCGCCAATACACACACACTCCCCTGCACCATGCAGACCTGGGGGCCAGCGCTGCCTGGGGGAAGAGCTGCCCCTCCTGAATGACCAGAGCCACTTGCTGCAGCACGGCCCTGGCGCTAGGTGCTCCCCCGCCCCAGGGCTCCGCTGTCCCTGCGGGGGGGGGGCGCCCCAGTGACCCCCGCCCCGGGAAGGCAGTACCTGTCTGCTCGCAGCGGCGGATGCTGGATAGGGCGCTCTCCATTTGGTTCAGCTTCTCTTTAATTTCTCTCTTCTCCTCCTGTACCCTCGCCAGCTCCTCCTTCGTTCCCTCTAACGTGGCCTCCCGCTGTCGCAGCTGCTCCTGGCTGCTGTTCTCCTCCTGCCGCATCAGCTCCAGCTCCCACCTGGCCTGCTCCAGCTCCCGCCTGGCCTGCTCCAGCTCCTGCCTGGCCTGCTCCAGCTCCCTCGCCGTCTGCGCCAGGGTCGCCCCCTTGGTGCTGACTTGCTGGGAGAGGCGGCTGCTCTCGGCCTCGTGCGCTCGGGATGCCTGCTGCAGATGCTGGGAAACCTGCCAGTCTGCAGGGGACAGACAGCGTGAGCCTGGCCGGACGCAGGGGCGCACGTGCCAGCAGGGCAGGGCGGGGCCGGGAGGGCGACTCGAGAAGTGGGCTCACTCATCCACCCCAGTAGGGCCCCAGGGGGACAGGGACCCTCCCAACTGTGGAGAACAGCCCTGTAATGCTGTTGTATCAACCAGGCAAGGTACTAACGAGCTTCAACAGGACTTTATTTTTGAAGTGGAAACCTCTTTACCAAGCTGCTGCTGCACCCTCGGTAGCTTTCTCCCAGCCTTTCAACTCCTCCCCGGTCCTTCCTGGTTCCTGTCCTTTCAGACTCCCAAAAGCCAGTGCTCCCAATTCTAATAATTACAAGCAACATCTAAACACCACATTCCCGCCTCTCTTAAGAAACTCTCCCAATTAAAATAAACATTATTGTTCCAACCACAGGAACAAATATGAAACAATTTTTTCATTTTTTGGCATGTAATATTCTGTTGGCAGAAATATTACACTGAAAACACCGTAGATACCATATAACATAGTCTTTAGTCCAGACAGGTGGTCGTCTGACAGGCCGTCTCTCAAGCCCCAGTTCCAGTGCAATGTCTTGTTGTGTTGGTACCACGGTGAAGTCATCCAATGCAGACTGGGTGTTGGCATAATCTCCTCTTGGTGCATAGGCAGTGCAAGATAAGAAGCATTCCATACTCACCCATCAGAAAGTCGATAGGTGTAAGGTCCCTTCTTCCCTATGATTTTAAGAGGAGCTGTGAATTTATGGTCCCCTTTGTGTAAAATTCCAGGTTTTCATATTCTCACGAAGGAACCACACTCAAACTTTGGTTCCTTAGCACCCCGCCGCTTCTCTGTGAAAGCCTTAGACTTTACTTGCTTATGTTCAACTGTTTTTCCGACATCATCCTCATTTGGGGCATCAGGTCGTGCATTTAACAATCCAGCAATGTTCAGTTTAGTATTCATCTGTTTCCCATGCAGTAACGCTGCGGGCAATCTTTGCGTGGTGGCGTGTCGTGTAGCCCGGTATGCTTGCAAGAAATCAGTAGCGAAGGGTATCCACAATCGCCCTTCCAGTTTAGCCATTTGCAAACTCTCTTTCAAACTTCTGTTAAATCATTCAATTTTCCCACTGGCTTGAGGGTACTATAGGGATAACCTTCTGTGTAAAATGTTCCTCTCTGCTAGAAAAGTTTCAAACTCCAGGGAAGTAAATTGACTACCATTATCTGAAACCAGTTCTTTGGGAAAAAGAAAAGGAGTACTTGTGGCACCTTAGAGACTAACCAATTTATTTGAGCATGAGCTTTCGGGGTTACCTTCCCTGCTAAAAACTGAAGAGAGGAACTTAATTACTGTAGCAGAAGAGATTTGCGATGTAAACGCTACCTCAGGCCATTTACTGAAATAGTCTATTAAAATGATGGCATAAGGGCAGTCAATTGGAGCAGTATCAAAGGGTCCTACAATGTCAATCGCCACTTTTCCCCATGCAGATTCAGGAAGAGGAACAGGCTGTAATGGAGGGTACATGTCACTGCTGTCTTATCATGCATTTCGCAAGTGACACAGGATTTTATGAGTGCTTCAGTTTGAGAGTCCATCCCTGGCCTCCAATACAGATCCCGTAGTCGTTGTTTGGTTCTGACAATTCCTGGATGAGTATCGTGTGCCAGGTGTATGAGTTTTGACTGTAATTCTTCTGGCACAAGGAGCTGGGGTGTACCTGGTAGCACACAGCTATCAAGCAAAGAAAGTTCATCCCGAACTCTAAAATAAGGCAGCAAAACCGGGTCAAGGTTTTTAGGGTGACTGGGCCATCTCTGTCAGAAATTCCCGTAGTTTTTGTTGAATTGGACACGCTGAACAAGCAGCTTGAAATTGTTCTCTTGTAACTGCAGTGAGAGCGCTTGTAATAAGCGCAAGCACGACACCCTCATCCTCCGGTGGACCCTCTGGCGAAGGCAAAGGCAGGCGAGAAAGGCAATCGGCGACCACGTTCTGGTTTCCAGGCTTATATTCCAGTTCATAACTGAAAGAGAGTAGTCCTGCAGACCCTCGAGCAATAGGGTATCCTGCTCTTCCCAGTCCTTTCGTGGTGAGCAACGACGTCAAAGGGCTGTGGTCTGTGCGCAGCTTGAACGTGCGGCCCCATGGGTAAGTTCTCCATTTTTCCGTAGCCCAGACACAAGCAAGTCCTTCTTTTTCGACTGGAGAATATTTCCTCTCAGCATTACTTAGTGTCCTTGAACCAAACGCAACCGTCCTCTCTGTGTCGTCCTCACGCAGTTGTGTGACCACAGCCCCAAGGCCATAATCAGACGCTTCAGTAGTTACAAGTGAGGGCAATGCAGGACTGAACAGTGCAAGTACTGGACTAGGTACAATCAAGTCTCTCACCGTTTTGAAACTAGCTTGTGCATCTTCTTGTCCACACTAAGGCTGAAATTCTCCGTAGTAATTCCCGTAACGGTTCAATGACAGAAGCATAATTGGGAATGAATTTTGCATACCAGGAGGTAAGACCCAAGAATGAATGTAAGGTTTGCAAATCTGTTGGAGAAGGAGCATTTGAAATTGCCAGGATATGATCTGGATCAGGCTTAAGTCCAGCCTGTGAAATTGTATGCCCCAGAAAGGAGAGTTCCGTTTGTCTAAATTTGCATTTGGACCTATTGAGTTTGAGGCCTGCTTTGCTGAGGCAGTTTAGTACAGACTGCAGGTTATTGTCATGCTCCTCCGAAGTATTTCCAAACATGATAATATCATCCAGATAGCACTGAACTCCATGTTGATTCTTCAGAATCAATGACATCATTTTTTGGAAGGCACTTGGGGCAGATGCGAGACCATATGGAACACGTTTAAAACGAAATAGTCCCTCATGTGTCATAAATGCTGGGAGGTCTCTGCTATCTTCATGCAATGTAACCTGGTGGTACACGCTCTGCAAATCAAGAGTAGAAAACATCTTTGCTCCACGGAGTTCTGCAAATGCTTCTTCTATGTGAGGAAGAGGATAGCTGTCAATCACAATAGCTTTATTTGGCTCCCTTAAGTCCACACAAAGGTGAATGCCTCCACCCTTCTTCTGCGTCACTACGACAGGTGAAACCCATTCCGAGGAGTCGATCTCTTCAATAATGTCCTTTTGAACAAGTTTTCTCAGTTCCTCTGAAACAGCTTCCCTGCCTGAAAATGGTAAGCACTGTAACTTCTGTCGTACAGGCATCACATTATTCCGCATTCTACCTTTATGCAGAAACCCATAAGCACAGCCGTGTTTCTCCTCAACTTGGTGTTGGGTCCCAGCTGAAACTGGTGCGTGTACCGCAAGAGTGCTTTGCTGAGGAAGATCAATTCGTCTATTAACTACCCTGAGATTTAAAGCAGCCAATAAATCTCTGCCAAGGATAGGAGTGCCTTTGTGGACAATGTAGAACTCTGCAGTTACACAGCAATCACCAAAAGTAACTATTGGTGGCAGGCAGCCATGTCCTGGAACATGGTTTTTCAAATAGCACACCAAGTGAAGTTTGGGTTGAGTAAGAGGCACATCTTTAAAGTAAGGCAAATAGATGGAATCAGGTAGTATAGATACTGCTGAGCCAGTGTCCAACATTCGCTGAATAGGGTGTGGTTTGCCTGAGGGTATGGCGGAAACGTTTACAGTGCACTTTATCTGTTCTGGAATATGTGCAGTAGTGATTTTGTCCACGCTCAGCACAGTAACATCTGGTATTGTAACTGCATGCACCTGTTGATTGAACTGGCTACTGCGACATACTTGAGCAAAATATCCAATCTTTTTGCAATGATTGCACTGAGCTACTTTTGCTGGACATCCTGTGTAGCTTGCAAGGTGTTGTGGGGATCCTCAGCAAAAACATGCTTTTCTTATATTTTGAATTTGCTGATTTGGTGGTTTTTCTTTAGTTTTCCTCTTGCAATTGTGTGTCTGCCTGGACTGTGCCTCCTGCATCCATGCTTATTATTTTGGCTTCAGCTGTAGCTGACTCAATCTGAGTAGCAATGGTTATTGCTTTTTCTAGTGTAAGTTGTGGTTCTAGAAGTAAGCATTCTCTTACACAAAGCATGGTTGTTTTCTCAATGAGCTGGTCTCTAATCATCTCATCTGCCATATTCCCAAAGTCACAAGTTACAATCAGACTTCTCAGGGAAGCAATATACCGCATTATAGTCTCCCCTGTTTTCTGCTCATGCTGGCGAAATCTGTAGCGATTAACTACTACATTCACTTTTGGCACAAAAAAGTTCTTTAATGCAGTGAGTGCAGTCTCATATTTATCATCTGCAAGGGAAAAAGTGTAAAATATACACTGCCCTTCTACTCCAAGGCAGTGGATTAACAGAGCACGCTTTCTTACTTCAGAAATCTCTGTAGCACTGATTGCAAGCGGATAAGTCTCAAACATATGGATCCAGGTAGCAAAAGCAATTGGAGGCTCACCTGGGCTTTGCAGAAAGGTGCAGGTGGGTTCAGAGGCAGAAGATCCATCCTCGTCGCCAAAATGTTGTATCAACCAGGCAAGCTACTAACAAGCTTCAACAGGACTTTATTTTCAAAGTGGAAACCTCTTTACCAAGCTGCTGCTGCACCCTCGGTAGCTCTCAGGCCACCTCCTCAATTTCCCCCCGCCCCGGTTCCTGGTTCCGGTCCCTTCAGACTCCCAACAGTCAGTGCTCCCAATTCTAATAATTACAAGCAACATCTAAACACCACAAATGCCAGAGCCTCCAGCAGCGGTGACGGAGACTCAGGAACGCTGGGCCGAGGTGGTTCAAACAGCTGGGAGGCGAGTGGGGGCTGCAGCCAGCAGGCAGCCTCCGAACTCACAGTGAGGGGCCCCAGGCGCCGGCCAGCGAGGGGCCGGGCAGAGCGCCCTACAGGCAGCCAGCCAGGGCCAGCCGAGTGCCAGCCCAGCAGCCTTTCCTGGCCCTGCCAGGGGCCCGCCTGTGCCCTACAGCCCTTGGCCAGCGGAGCTGGGGTAGTGTCAGCCCCTCCATGCGCTGACTGGCCCCAACAACGTCTGTGCCAGTGGGCGGGTGCCAGGCGGGCAGTGGGTAGAGGGCCCAAGAAACAGGGCCCCACCCCTCCCCCCATGGGCCCCTCCCCAGAGAGGATTCCCTGACAGGGCCCCCCATGGCTCCCTTCTGATAGGGCCCCCCCGACTGCCCCAGGACAGGGCCCCCCACATTTCCCTGGTAACAGGGCCCCCGACTGCCCTGGAACAGGGCCCCCCCCACATCTCCTTGGTAACAGGGCCCCCGCCTGCCCCGGACAGGGCCCCCAGATGCCCCGGACAGGGCCCCCCATGGCTCCCCAGCGGATCCGTGTTGCTGCTGGGGAGGTTTCCTGAGCTGCAGCCCAAACTCTCCTTTGCTCGGGTTCACCCCCCGCCCGCGCCCTGTGTCGCCCTGAGCCCCCCCCATGGTGCCCCCTGCCCCCCACATCATCACTCCCCACATGCAGCTCCTTCCCTCTCTCCCCTTGCCGGGCGTTTTGTCCCCACAAGCCCCCCACAGCCCGAGTCCCCTACTCACAGCGCACCCCCAGGCCGATGGTGGTGGCCAGGAGGAAGAGGCAGGTCCCCAGCAAGCCGAGGGGCAGGTACCGTGTGCTCCACCAGGGCTCTGCGGGAGAGAACCAGCTGCGTTAACGCGGGGAACCCTGGGCACCAGGTCCCCCATCCCCTTCCCCCGAGAGGGCAGCGTGCCTGGGAACCCAAACCCACGGCCCAGCTCCCCCCTCCGGCCACCCAGGGAATGGGGCTCAGCCCCCCAGGAGGGCAGTGGGAGCCAGGGGAGAGCTCCCAGTGCCGTGGGGCTGCAGGGACACGACCCGCCCGGGCTTAGGCTACCGGCTCCGGTTCCCCCACAGTGCGTGGCTGGCAGCCTGGTGGAGCTCTGCCTGGTGGAGCCCTGCCCGTGCAGTGGGCCACACACCCAGGCTTTGCCCTGTGCTCCTGCCCACCCAGCTGGGGCCTCTGCCCTCACCCAGCCACACTCCCCCATCCCCATCCCCACCAGGAACAGGGACACCCTGCCCAGAGGCCGGGACAGGCTCCTGGGGGCATGGCCAGCACCAGCTGCTGGAGTGCAGGGGAGCGCCCCGTGGGCAGGTCTGGGCTAACCCCAGGTGCTGGGTCATTCCAACCTGATCCCTGAGCCAGCCGGGCGAGGACCCCGCAGACAGAAGAGCCCCAGCAGCCCCCAAGCCCATCCCCGGGGCTGGGTCAGGTATCGCCTGGGGCCTGGCCCAGCCTCCTGGGGAGACAGGGGCCAGTTCACTATAGCGCCCGTCCCTGCCCAAGAAGTCTGTTCTCTCACGTTTGGAGCCTGATGGGGGCCGTGTCGGAGGGGGCTGCGTGGGGGGTCTGAGCTCCTGTGAGCGGGCTCCATGCCCCTTGTGTGGGCTCTCCCCACGCATGCCCCACCAGCCGCTGGATTTCCTCTCTGTGGCCAGGCGGCCTGCTGCAGGCACTGGGCCTGGGGCCTCGTGCCTGGCTGGCTACTCTGGGCGCTCACAGCTCCACTCAGAGCTGGGTGAGCGGCAGGGCCCAGGCCCCAGCCCCTCCGAGCGGCAGGGGGAGGCAGCTCCAGCCGGGCACCCGCAAAGGAGGCTCCAGCGAGCATCGGCCGCAGCAGCTCTGTAGGGCTCCACGCCCCAGGGGCTCTGCAGCCAGCGGGGACACAGGGCACAGCCCTTGTTATCCTATTCGGCAATTCGTTACCATGGCCCGCTTGTGTTGAGGTGTCTGCGGATGTAGGTCATGTACCTGTTATACGTGTAACCCTTCTGCCCGTCAGCGTCGGCAGCCACAAGGGCCGGGTTCAGTATCTGGGGGGTCCGTTTCAATAACACAATGCAACCGGCTCGAGCCCCCACCCAGTGCCCTGGGACAATTACACACCACCCCCTGGGCGCCTCTGAGAGGCAATACTTCCCCTCTCGCAAGCACGGAGTCTGAGTGCAGCCAAAGTCTTTTAACAAAGGAGGGAAACAATGCGGCATTATGTTGGGGAAACACCACCAACAGGATTCATAACACCAACCATGAGCAAAAGACCCACCCCCAAGTGAGTTGGGCAGCGTCCTCTTCCTCTCAGGGTCTTAAGTCCAGCAACCCAAAAGTCACCCAACTCTCAGCCGCTGTCCTTCCTCAGTGCAGCCCCAGAGTTCAGAAGTTCATCCGCAGAGTTCACCTCCCAGCCCAGGTGGAAGGTACGGAGGCACCTTACACGCTCCGCTGCTCAGGGCCAATTGCCTCACTGCTGTGTGGGGTCCTGCCCCAGTCCTCGCCACTAGCCACCCACCAATATGCCCTCAGGGCCACCCCCCACTTAACACAGCTCTCAGTGAGTTCAACTGTTAGCAGAGGAGCCTTGCTGCTAGCACACTGCATAAGCTTCTTGCACTAAAATCTACTTGCCCAGAGCAGATCTCACGCTTAAACCCAGGTCTCACTGATTGCAGCTCAACAGCATTTCACAAGACTCTTATCTGAATCAGCTCTATTATTACACAGTGTGTTTTTTTAACACACACGCACACAGCATTTCAAAGCCAGACTACCACATACAACTACCCCTCCTAAGCCCCAGGCCTGTGGAACCCATGTCCCTTGCCTAGTGAGTGCTTCTCAGTTGAGGGAGAGCCCCTCAGGCATAAAATGCCAAGTACAGTTCTACTGTCCTGGATTCAAATAACCAGGATAACAACACTTTATTACTCCTGCCCCAATAACAAAGAGACTGGGGATCCCACAGCAGGCAAGGTGACCTTTGGGCAAGCAGTCCCATCATGCTAGGCGGGGTGGGTGTGCCCATGCAAATGAGATCAGCCCCTGAAGGCCTTTTCCACAGCTCACCACCAGATGTCAGGGAGAGCTCATTCTGACTCTGCTTACAGAGACCTCGATTCACTGCCACGACACTCTGGTGGTTGGTTGTTCCTGTGGTCAGAAATTCCCCTTAAACCCTCAACTTTCAGCTCCCCAGTACTTGGGGTTTCCGTTGGGCCGTTGATCTCTTCGAAGCTCATAGACCTCAAGACGTACGCTACCTGCAGACGCTAATGTCTTACAGGAGACAGGCCTGTCGGCTGACTATCACTACAGCTGCTAAATATCATGGAGGTGTGACGAAGTGGGACAGTTCTTAATGTTTCCTCTGAATCGTGTGGGGGTGCCTCAGTTTCCCCTAGGCAGTTCTTAAGTCTCTAGGTGGTGGGGTAAGGGTGTATGATCATTGCAGAGCCCTAGAGGGCAGGTGTGTGCAGGGGTCTGGACACAGAGAATGGCCGACACCCTGTTTCCTGGCAATTGATGGCCTGGGCCCTTCCCTCCTGCAAGGTGAGAGCTAAAGGGTTGGAGAACAAAGGAATCAGGTACCTTCCTGGCCCGGGAAAGGGACAAAGCCCAGAGGAGGGGGCGCTGGAGAGAGTTTCAGTTTGGGGCTGGCTGGGGACATGGAGTGAAGGGCAGATGTGGTTGTCTGGCTCACTGCCCCCCAAAATGGACCCAGCTGAGGAGCGGCGGTGAACCAGCTGAGCAGCGGGGAACAGCAGAGCAGCACACAGCAGGAGTTTGCCTGGGAGTTCGCCTGGGGTGAGCCCAGTGAGGCTTACATCTTGCCAGCTTCTCTGAGGAAGCTCATAGTAGGAAGGTGATATGGAAGGGGGGCGTTCAGCTATTGTGACCTGCACTGGATGTGCCATGTTTGTCTTTCTTCCACAGGACAGAAGCGACTTTGTCTGTACAAAGTGCAAGCTGGTCTCCATATTGGAAGAGAAGATTGACGGTCTGGAGCAACAGATATCGACCCTGTGTTGCATACGAGAATCTGAGGATTTCCTGGACAAAAGTCAGAATATGCTTCTACGGGCACAAAGCTCTAAAGATTTAGAGCAGGTTGCACAGCGGAGCCAAGAGGCCAGTGAAGAAGCTTGGCAACATGTGACCTCCAGAAGAAGAAGGGGGAATGTCCGGGTTCCAGCAACGCGGTCACAGGTAACTAACCGCTTTCATGTTCTCTCCACAGGTACCATTGCGGAGAGTGGAGCAGATGATACGTCTGGGGGGAGAAAGCAGAAGGAGACTCTGCTGGTTGGAAGGCATGAGATGCACTGTCCTGAGGTTGGGGGTTCCACGACCACCACTCCCAAGAGAAGGAGGCGGGTGGTGGTGGTTGGGGACTCTATCTTCAGGGGGACTGAGTCATCTATCTGCCGCCCTGACCGGGAAAACAGAGAAGTCTGCTGCTTGCCAGGGGCTAAGATTCGCGATGTGACGGAGAGACTGCTGAGACTCATCAAGCCCTCGGATCGCTACCCCTTCCTGCTTCTCCAAGTGGGCACCAATGATACTGCCAAGAATGACCTTGAGCAGATCACTGCAGATGACGTGGCTCTGGGAAGAAGGATAAAGGAGTTTGAGGCGCAAGTGGTGTTCTCGTCCATCCTCCCCGTGGAAGGAAAAGGCGTGGGTAGGGACCGTCGAATCGTGGAAGTCAACGAATGGCTACGCAGGTGGTGTCGGAGAGAAGGCTTTGGATTCTTTGACCATGGGATGGTGTTCCATGAAGGAGAGTGCTGGGCAGAGACGGGCTCCACCTTACGAGGAGAGGGAAGAGCATCTTCGCGAGCAGGCTGGTTAACCTAGTGAGGAGGGCTTTAAACTAGGTTCACCGGGGGAAGGAGACCAAAGCCCTGAGGTAAGTGGGAAAGCGGGATACCGGAAGGAAACACAGGCAGGAACGTCTGTGAGGGGAGGGCTCCTGCCTCATACTGAGAATGAGGGGCGATCAGCAGGTTATCTCAAGTGCTTATATACGAATGCACAAAGCCTTGGAAACAAGCAGGGAGAACTGGAGGTCCTGGTGATGTCAAGGAACTATGATGTGATTGGAATAACAGAGACTTGGTGGGATAACTCACATGACTGGAGTACTGTCATGGATGGTTATAAACTGTTCAGGAAGGACAGGCAGGGCGGAAAAGGTAGGGGAGTAGCACTGTATGTAAGGGAGCAGTATGACTGCTCAGAGCTCCGGTACGAAACTGCAGAAAAACCTGAGTGTCTATGGATTAAGTTTAGAAGTGTGAGCAACAAGAGTGATGTCGTGGTGAGAGTCTGCTATAGACCACCGGACCAGGGGGATGAGGTGGATGAGGCTTTCTTCCGGCAACTCACGGAAGCTACTAGATCGCATGCCCTGATTCTCATGGGTGACTTTAATTTCCCTGATATCTGCTGGGAGAGCAATACAGCGGTGCATAGACAATCCAGGAAGTTTTTGGAAAATGTAGGGGACAATTTCCTGGTGCAAGTGCTGGAGGAGCCAACTAGGGGGAGAGCTTTTCTTGACCTGATGCTCACAAACCAGGAAGAATTAGTAGGGGAAGCAAAAGTGGATGGGAATCTGGGAGGCAGTGACCATGAGTTGGTTGAGTTCAGGATCCTGACGCAGGGAAGAAAGGTAAGCAGCAGGATACGGACCCTGGACTTCAGGAAAGCAGACTTCGACTCCCTCAGGGAACAGATGGCCAAGATCCCCTGGGGGACTAACATGAAGGGGAAGGGAGTCCAGGAGAGCTGGCTGTATTTCAAGGAATCCCTGTTGAGGTTACAGGGACAAACCATCCCGATGAGTCGAAAGAATAGTAAATATGGCAGGCGACCAGCTTGGCTTAATGGTGAAATCCTAGCGGATCTTAAACATAAAAAAGAAGCTTGCAAGAAGTGGAAGGTTGGACATATGACCAGGGAAGACTATAAAAATATTGCTCGGGCATGTAGGAAAGATATCAGGAGGGCCAAATCGCACCTGGAGCTGCAGCTAGCAAGAGATGTCAAGAGTAACAAGAAGGGTTTCTTCAGGTATGTTGGCAACAAGAAGAAAGCCAAGGAAAGTGTGGGCCCCTTACTGAATGAGGGAGGCAACCTAGTGACAGAGGATGTGGAAAAAGCTAATGTACTCAATGCTTTTTTTGCCTCTGTCTTCACTAACAAGGTCAGCTCCCAGACTACTGCACTGGGCAGCACAGCATGGGGAGGAGGTGACCAGCCCTCTGTGGAGAAAGAGGTGGTTAGGGACTATTTAGAAAAGCTGGACGTGCACAAGTCCATGGGGCCAGACGCATTGCATCCGAGAGTGCTAAAGGAGTTGGCGGATGTGATTGCAGAGCCATTGGCCATTATCTTTGAAAACTCATGGCGATCGGGGGAGGTCCTGGATGACTGGAAAAAGGCTAATGTAGTGCCCATCTTTAAAAAAGGGAAGAAGGAGGATCCTGGGAACTACAGGCCAGTCAGCCTCACCTCAGTCCCCGGAAAAATCATGGAGCAGGTCCTCAAGGAATCAATCCTGAAGCACTTACATGAGAGGAAAGTGATCAGGAACAGTCAGCATGGATTCACCAAGGGAAGGTCATGCCTGACTAATCTAATCGCCTTCTATGATGAGATTACTGGTTGTGTGGATGAAGGGAAAGCAGTGGATGTATTGTTTCTTGACTTTAGCAAAGCTTTTGACACGGTCTCCCACAGTATTCTTGCCAGCAAGTTAAAGAAGTATGGGCTGGATGAATGCACTATAAGGTGGGTAGAAAGTTGGCTAGATTGTCGGGCTCAACGGGTAGTGATCAATGGCTCCATGTCTAGTTGGCAGCCGGTATCAAGTGGAGTGCCCCAGGGGTCGGTCCTGGGGCTGGTTTTGTTCGATATCTTCATAAATGATCTGGAGGATGGCGTGGATTGCACCCTCAGCAAGTTTGCAGATGACACTAAACGGGGAGGAGAGGTAGATACGCTGGAGGACAGGGATAGGATACAGAGGGACCTAGACAAATTGGAGGATTGGGCCAAAAGAAATCTGATGAGGTTCAACAAGGACAAGTGCAGAGTCCTGCACTTAGGATGGAAGAACCCCATACACCGCTACAGACTAGGGACCCAGTGGCTCGGCAGCAGTTCTGCGGAAAAGGACCTAGGGGTTACAGTGGACGAGAAGCTGGATAGGAGTCAACAGTGTGCCCTTGTTGCCAAGAAGGCCAATGGCATTTTGGGATGTATAAGTAGGGGCATTGCCAGCAGATCGAGGGATGTGATCGTTCCCCTCTATTCGACATTGGTGAGGCCTCATCTGGAGTACTGTGTCCAGTTTTGGGCCCCACACTACAAGAAGGATGTGGATAAATTGGAAAGCATCCAGCGGAGGGCAACAAAAATGATTAGGGGTCTGGAACACATGACTTATGAGGAGAGGCTGAGGGAACTGGGGATGTTTAGTCTGCAGAAGAGAAGAATGAGTTGGGATTTGATAGCTGCTTTCAACTACCTGGGAGGTGGTTCCAGAGAGGATGGTTCTAGACTATTCTCAGTGGTAGAAGAGGACAGGACAAGGAGTAATGGTCTCAAGTTGCAGTGGGGGAGGTTTAGGTTGGATATTAGGAAAAAAATTTTCACTAGGAGGGTGGTGAAACACTCGAATGCGTTACCTAGGGAGGTGGTGGAATCTCTTTCCTTAGAAGTTTTTAAGGTCAGGCTTGACAAAGCCCTGGCTGGGATGATTTAATTGGGGAATGGTCCTGCTTTGAGCAGGGGGTTGGACTAGATGACCTCCTGAGGTCCCTTCCAACCCTGATATTCTATGATTCTATGGGTCCTGTTCTCTGCACCTACTAGCTCTGTGTTAGACCATGTTCCTGTCGTCTAATAAACCTTCTGTTTTACTGGCTGGCTGAGAGTCACGTCTGACGGCGGAGTTGGGGGGCAGGACCCTCTGGCTTCCCCAGGACCCCGCCTGTGTGGACTCGCTGTGGGAAGCGCACGGAGGGGCAGAGGATGCTGAATGCTCCGAGGTCAGACCCAGGAAGGTGGAAACCGGGTGAGCTGTGTGTCCTGCAGACAGGCTGCTCCCCAAGAGGAGACTTCCCCCGAGTCCTGACTGGCTTCATGGGGAGCAGTTCCCAAGCATCACCCAGGGACTCCGTGACACCTGCCCGGCTTGCTCCCCCCGGGACCCCTGGGCTAGGGGCAGGGCGAACAGCCACACACTCACCTTTGCTCTGCTCCGCCCCTTGCCCCCGCCTCACCTCCCCAGGCTGGGCCAGCTGGATGTTCTCGTAGGTGAGCTCTGCCTCCTCCTCGTCTGCGGGCGCTGCAGGGAGAGGGCGCTGGTTAGTCTGCAGCCTGGCTCCGGGCAGGGGGCGGCACCACGCAGGGGCAGGTCAGCTCTTACCTGCCTCCCGCGACCTGGAGCACACGCTGCTCCCCACAGGGGCCTTCACGAACTTCAGGTCGGCATAAACGACGCTCTGGGCCATCTGGGAGCCGGCTGCAGCTCCGGGGCTCGCTGGGGAGGGGCTGGCAGTGCCTGCGCTGTGCTGGCTGGAGAGGGACCGGCTGTGTCCGCGGCGCCGGCTGTGCGGGGACCGGCTGTGTCCGCGGCACCGGCTGTGGAGGAACCGGCTATGTGCGCGGTGCTGGCTGTGCGGGAACCGGCTGTGTCCGCGGCGCTGGCTGTGGAGGGACCGGCTGTGTCCGCGGCGCTGGCTGTGTGGGAACCGGCTGTGTCCGCGGCGCTGGCTGTGCGGGAACCAGCTGTGTCCGCGGTGCCGGCTGTGGAGGAACCGGCTGTGTCCGCGGCGCTGGCTGTGCGGGAACCGGCTGTGTCTGCAGCGCCGGCTGTGTTGGGACCGGCTGTGTCCACAGCTCCGGCTGTGGGGAACCGGCTGTGTCCGCAGCGCTGGCTGTGGGGGGACCGGCTGTGCCCGCGGTGCCAGCTGTGGGGGGACCGGCTGTGCCTGCGGCGCTGGCTGTGGGGGGACCGGCTGTGCCTGTGGCGCTGGCTGTGGGGGAACCGGCTGTGTCCGCGGTGCCGGCTGTGGGGGGACCGGCTGTGCCCGCGGTGCCGGCTGTGGGGGGACCGGCTGTGCCTGCGGCGCTGGCTGTGGAGGGACCGGCTGTGCCCGCGGCACCGGCTGTGGGGAACCGGCTGTGTCCGCGGCGCCGGCTGTGGGGGAACCGGCTGTGTCCGCGGCGCCGGCTGTGGGGGGACCGGCTGTGTCCGCGGTGCCGGCTGTGGGGGGACTGGCTGTGTCTGCGGCGCTGGCTGTGGAGGGACCGGCTGTGTCCGCGGCGCTGGCTGTGGAGGAACCGGCTGTGCCTGCAGCGCTGGCTGTGGAGGGACCGGCTGTGCCCGCGGTGCCGGCTGTGGAGGGACCGGCTGTGTCCGCGGCGCCGGCTGTGGAGGGACCGGCTGTGCCCGCGGTGCCGGCTGTGGAGGGACCGGCTGTGTCCGCGGCGCTGGCTGTGGAGGAACCGGCTGTGTCCGCGGCGCCGGCTGTGCGGGAACCGGCTGTGCCCACGGCGCTCGCAGGGGAGCTAGCTCACTCGCTCTGTGGCAGAAGAAAAGGGATCTCACAGACAGCAGGAAGCAGAAGTTTGCATAGAGCTGGGAGTAGGTGGGGCCGGCCAAAGGCAGACGGGCTCTTGCCAGCAGCCAACTTCTCTTTTACTTTCTCCAAGCAGAGAAAGTCCCAACCCCCCTCTGGAGCTAATGAACTTACAGGAGCAGGCTGGAGGGGCTGGAGCGATTCACCCCACGCTCTGTACGGAGATGCCCAGCCTGCCAGAGGCAGAGTTGGTCCATACCCCACCGGGGTTACCGGGGAGGGGCCTTTGTGGCTGGGTGACTCTGGGGAGAGCAGAGCAGCTTGTCTGCTGGCAAGAGCTGCAGCATTGATTTACCACCCCTGGCCACGTGCAAGGCGCTGCTCAGACAGGGACGGAGACGCTGTCCCTGCCCTGGGAGCTACGCTCGGCACTGGCTCCATGCAGAGGGCAGGGTGCTGGGAAGAGGAGCCTGTGGCTTGGCCTGTGGTTGAAGCTGGAGACTTTGTGAGTCGCTGCCATGCAGGGCTGGGGCCGACGCTGACCCATCTGCCAGCCTGTCTCTGTCGGTTCAGAGCGTGACGACGTCACCCCGAACGCCGTGCCATGCTGGCAAAGCCCCACGTGGATGCGGTTATCCCGGCTCCAGGGGCCGAAGCCGGAGCAGCGTGTTCCCTCCAGGGCACTGGTCTAAGCTACGCCGGCAGTTGCACCCTCTGGTCAGCCCAGCGGCGTCTCCCGCGTGTCGGGGTGTCTGGTCTGGCAGGGCCTCCCAGGGCAGACAAGGGCTCCGGGGCCCGTGGAGGAGGAGCGGCCGGCAGGGCCCGGTGGGGGTTTGGTGCCAGGCACAGGGAGCAGGCAGGCTTGGAGCAGGCAGTGAGATGTTTGACTTCGGGGGAATAGCACGGGGCAGTCGGCCCCTGTCTACCTGCGACGGGCTTCTTTCCGGAGAACCAGCCCGTCTCAGCCCAGCTGTGAACAATCAACCGGCTGCTGGCTGGCGGCTGCCTGGCTAACGAGCCCCTGGGCCCCGTACGAGGCGACCGGAGCTCAGCTGGACGAGGGGCTCGTGGAGAGAGATGCTCCGGGAAGGGAGGTGGGGCGGGACCTTCCCGAGAGCTGCGGGAGGCCCAGGCTGTGAGGAGCCGTGTGCTGGGAGAAGGGCTGCAGCTGGCAGGAAGGCCCCGGCTCCAGGGACGGGATAACGGGGGGGTGAGGGGTGCCTTGGGGGTGCGGCCGGGGCGTGGCACTGCCGGACTCAGCCGGAGGCGTCCGGGGAAAGGTCTTTCTCGTGTTCCTGGGAATTGTCTGTTCATGAAACCGGCGCCTCCGAAGGGGGCTGCTCTTGGACTGATGGCAGCCTGGCTGAAGCTACGGGTGGGGCGACCTGCCTGGCCCCCCTGCTCTCCGTGCCCAGCCCCAAGGGGTGCGCGGGGACAGTGTCACGGAGTGTGGGGGAGTCCAGGGCCTGCACCCCTCTTCCTGGGATTCACTGAGACTCTCAGCCAGCCAGTAAAACAGAAGGTTTATTGGACAACAGGAACACAGTCCAAAACAGAGCTTGTGGGTACACCCAGGACCCCTCAGTCAAGTCCTTCTGGGGGAGCAGGGAGCTTAGACCCCAGCCCTGGGGTTCCCTGTGTTCCTCCACCCAGCCCCAAACTGAAACTAAACCCACCGAGCAGGTTCCCTGCTGCAGCCTCCGTCCACATTCCTGGGCAGAGGTGTTACCTCCCCCTCCCCCTCCTGGCTCAGGTGACAGGCTCTCAGGTCTCCCGTCCCCAGGGCACATTCCCAGGTCAACACTCCCCCTCCCTGCTGCGTCACATCCTCACATCTCTCCCCCCTTCAAGACTGAACTGAGCGGGGTCACTGTGACCAGTGACCTGGGGAAGTTCGGGGCCCCCTCTCCGGGACAGCGCATCCGCTATCAGGTTGGCACTTCCCTTCACATGGACCATGTCCATGTCGTAATCCTGCAGGAGCAGGCTCCACCTCAGGAGCTTGGCGTTGGCTCCTTTCATCTGGTGCAGCCAGGTCAGGGGAGAGTGGTCGGTGTACACGGTGAAGTGTCGCCCGAAGAGATAGGGCTTTAGTTTCTTGAGGGCCCACACCATGGCCAGGCACTCCTTCTCGATGGCCGCGTAGTGTTGCTCCCGGGGTAGCAACTTCTTGCTCAGGTACACGATGGGGTGTCTCTCCCCCTTTTCATCCTCCTGCATTAACACCGCCCCCAGTCCCGTGTCGGAGGTGTCGGTGAACACCACAAAGGGCTTGTCAAAGTCTGGGTTTGCCAGAACTGGGCCACTGACCAGAGCCTCCTTCAGCGCCCGGAAAGCCTCCTGGCACTGCTCGGTCCAGACCACCCTGTCTGGCTTCCCCTTCTTGCATAGCTCAGTGATGGGGGTGGCTATGGCGCTAAAGTGGGGCACAAATCTTCGGTAGTATCCTGCCATCCCAATAAAGGCTTGGACCTGCTTTTTGGTGTGGGGAGCGGGCCAGTCTCTGATCACCTCCACCTTGGCCGGTTCCGGGTTTAGGCGGCCGCTCCCCACCCGATGGCCCAGGTAAGATACTTCAGCCATCCCCACCTTGCACTTCTCCGCTTTGACAGTCAGCCCAGCCCCCTGGAGTCGGTCCAGCACTTGTCTAACCTGGGACACGTGGTCCTCCCAGGTCTGGCTAAAGACACAGATGTCGTCAATATACGCCACGGCAAAACTCTCCATCCCCCTCAGGAGCTGGTCCACCAGGCGCTGGAAGGTGGCCGGCGCTCCCTTGAGGCCGAAAGGCAGGGTCAGGAACTCCTAGAGCCCCAGAGGGGTGATAAAGGCCGATTTCAGCCGGGCATCTGCATCCAGCGGCACTTGCCAGTAGCCCTTTGTAAGGTCCATGGTGGTAAGGTACCGAGCTCCTCCCAGCTTCTCTAGGAGCTCGTCCGGCCTGGGCATGGGGTAGGCATCCGATACAGTGATGGCATTGAGCTTCCGATAGTCCACACAGAACCGGACTGACCCATCCTTTTTGGGGACCAGCACCACCGGCGAGGCCCAAGGGCTGGCCGATGGCTGGATCACCCCCAAAGCCAGCATGTCCCGGACCTCTCTTTCCAGGTCCTGAGCAGTTTTCCCTGTGACTCGGAAGGGGGAGCATCTTATCGGCGGGTGCGACCCTGTCTGCACCCGGTGGACAGTCAGATTAGTGCATCCAGTCTGGTTGGAAAACAGCTGTCGGTACGGATGCAGCACCCCCCTGACCTCAGCTTGCTGGGCAGGGGTGAGCTGATCCGAGAGGGGAATTGTTTCCAGGGGGGAACCAGCTCTGGTCCCAGGGAACAGATCTACTAAAGGGTCATCTCCCTGCTCCTCCCACTGACCACACACAGCTAACACCACATTCCCCCTGGCATAATATGGCTTCATCATATTCACATGGTACACCCGGCGGTGGTGCGCCCGGTTCGACAGCTCCACCACATAGTTTACCTCATTGAGCTGCTTGACGACCTTGAACGGGCCCTCCCAGGCGGCCTGTAGTTTGTTCTTTCTCACAGGGATGAGAACCATCACCTGATCCCCGGTGGCGTAGGCACGGGCCCGCGCCGTGCGGTCATACCAGACCTTCTGCTTCCTCTGGGCTCTGGCCAGATTCTCCCTGGCCAGGCCCATGAGTTCAGCCAGTCTCTCTCGGACGGTCAGGACATACTCCACCACTGACTCTCCATCGGGAGTGGCCTTCCCCTCCCACTCGTCTCTCATCAGGTCCAGGGGGCCCCTTACCCTCCTTCCATATAACAGTTCGAAAGGCGAAAATCTGGTAGACTCCGGGGGCACCTCCCTGTATGCGAACAGCAGGTGAGGTAAGTACTTGTCCCAATCCTGCGGGTGCTGGTTCATAAAGGTTTTCAGCATCGTCTTTAGCGTCCCGTTAAACCTCTCCACCAGCCCATTGGACTGGGGGTGATACGCTGAGGCCCAGTCGTGCCGGACCCCACATTTCTCCCACAAGCACCGGAGCAGGGCCGACATGAAGTTGGAGCCTTGGTCTGTCAAGACTTCCCTGGGGAACGCCACTCGGCTGAAAATGGTCAGGAGCGCATCTGCCACGGTGTCTGCTTCAATGGAAGCTAAGGGCACTGCCTCGGGGTAGCGGGTGGCAAAATCTACCACCACCAGAATGTATTTCTTCCCCGACTGGGTCGTCTTGCTGAGAGGCCCCACGATGTCCATGGCCACCTTCTGGAAAGGCTCCTCTATGATGGGCAAAGGTCTCAAGGCCGCTTTCCCCTTGTCCCGGGCCTTCCCCACCCTCTGACAGGGGTCACAGGATCGGCAATACTGCCGGACCGTGGTAAAGACCCCGGGCCAGTAAAAGTTCTGTAGCGACCTCTGCCGGGTGCGCCGGATTCCCTGGTGCCCTGCGAGGGGGATGTCATGGGCCAGGGACAGGAGCTTGCGGCGGTACTTCTGGGGGACCACCAGCTGCCTCCTGATCCCACAGGACTCCCCTTCCCCTGGGGGAGCCCATTCTCGGTACAGGAACCCCTTCTCCCACAGGAACCTCTCCTGGCAGCCTCTCCTCATGGTCTGTACCACCCTGAGGTCGGCCAGGTCCCTGAGCTTCTGCAAGGAGGGATCTTTCCTCAACTCGGCCTGGAACTCAGCGGCTGGGGAAGGGATGGGGCCCGGTTCCCCCTCAGTGGCCAGGTCTGAGGCCTCCGCCTCTCTGAGCCGTGCCCCTCGGCGCTCCCTCCCCACCAGGGTAGGGTCCTGCGCCTCCAGTGTGGTACCCTCCCCAGGGTCAGGTCACAGTGCCCCTCGCCGGCTCTGGCTACGGGTCACAACCAGGGCGGTCTGGGGGTCGCTTGGCCAGTCCTCTAGGTCTCCCCCCATCAAAACTTCAGTGGGCAAATGGTGGTGTACCCCCACATCCTTGGGGCCCTCCTTGGCCCCCCATTTCAGGTGTACCCTTGCCACGGGCACCTTAAATGGGGTCCCGCCCACCCCCGTCAGGGTCAGGTAGGTGTTGGGCACCACCCGATCTGGGGCCACCACCTCGGGCCGGGCCAGCGTCACCTCCGCCCCCGTATCCCAGTATCCATTGACCTTCCTCCCATCCACCTCCAGGGGAACAAGGCACTCTCTCCGGAGGGACAGCCCCGCGCCCACCCTGTAAACTGAGCACCCTGAGTCCGGAGCCTCCAGCCCTCTGGCGGGGCTGGCCGGGGGTACTCTTCCCTCCTGAGCAGGTGGTAAGCTGGCAGCCCCCCTTTCCTGGGTCGCCTGCCCCTCGTCCAGCTGAGTCCCTACCCAGTTAACCCTGGGTAGGTTGGGTCTGCTCAGTTTGTCCCTGAGCCCGGGGCACTGGGCCCGTACGTGGTCTCTCTGGCCACAGTGATAGCAGCTCAGGTCACGTTGGTCCCCTCGAGCGGGTCGGAGGGGCCCGACGCCAGGCGTTCCCCTTGGGAGGGGGTTCTCCCTATTTCCCCGCTGGGAGGCCCCATGGTGACTCTCTCTCTGCATCGGGGGGGGGCCTGTTCTTTTGGGACTCCTCCCGGCTACCCCCTGACCGACTGTTCACAAACTCGTCGGCCAGCTGCCCTGCGTGCTGGGGGTTCGCGAGCTTTTTGTCCACCAGCCACAGCCTCAGGTCGGAAGGGCACTGTTCATACAGTTGCTCCAGGACGAACAGGTCCAGCAGGTCCTCTTTAGTTTGGGCCCCCGCTGTCCACTTGCGGGCATATCCCTGCATCCTGTTGACCAGTTGTAGGTAGGTGACCTCAGGCGTTTTACGCTGACCCCGGAACCTTCTCCGGTACATCTCGGGGGTCAGCCCAAACTCACGGAGCAGGGCCTGTTTGAACAGTTCATAGTCCCCTGCCTCTGCCCCTGTCATCCGGCTGTACACCTCCATGGCTTTGGGGTCCAGTAAGGGGGTGAGGAACTGGAGCCTGTCTGCAGGGTCAACCCTGTGCATCTCGCAGGCATTCTCAAAGGCCGCCAGGAAGCTATCCATGTCCTCCCCCTCCTTCCGCTGGGCCAGGAAGCACTTATCAAAGCTCCTTGCAGTCTGGGGTCCCCCAGCACTCACCGCAGCCGGGGCCCCACTGCTCCTCAGCCTGGCCAGCTCCAGTTCATGCTGTCTTTGTTTCTCCTTCTCCTGACGCTCCCTCTCCTTCTCCTCCTGCTCATGTTGACGTTGTTTCTCCTCATGTTGACGTTGTTTTTCATGATCCTCCAGCTCCCTCATTTTCCTCTCCCTCTCCCATTCCAGCCGCATCCGCTCCAGGGATGGGGAGCTCCGCTGGGAGGATCCCCTGCTGGCTGCCGGGGTCAGGGGGCCCTCGGTATTCGCTGGGCTTCCCACAACCCCTCCCCCAGGCATAGGTAGGAAGGGTCTCGGGGTGTCCTGGGCAGCAGTCTGACCCCTCCCAGCCTGGTCAGGCCCCAGGGCCCACGCTGCGTCCGCCGGGCGGCTTCCCTCCGGGACAGGGATCGGGTCATCCAAGCGATCCCTCTCCTCCAACTGGGCAATCAGCTGTTCCTTGGTGGACCTCCCGATGCGCAGCCCCCTCTGCCTGCACAGCTCCACCAGGTCGCTCTTAAGGCGTTTAGCGTACATCTCCCGGCTGGCCACTCGCAGGCCGGGCAGCTTTCCACGGTTTCCAGGAAAAACCCCTCGTGTGCCAGTCCTTCTTGAGGTCACCACCTCTTTGCCAGGGTCGAGCTGCAGACTCCTCCGCCCCTGGGACCGCTCGCTGCAATCTCCCGGGGAACCTGTTACTGCAAAAGTCCTTCTCTCTGGTCACACACTCCCAGGGGTTAACCGCCCCCTGAAACCGTCTCTCTCTGAATCTTCAGCACACCTGGTCCCCGTCAATCCCCCTTCGTTTTACTGTTCCCCAGTCACTTACTGCAGGAAGCGCCGTTCACGGGGTGCAGTAGATCCCACCGCTGCCACCAGTTGTCACGGAGTGTGGGGGAGTCCAGGCCCTGCACCCCTCTTCCTGGGATTCACTGAGACTCTCAGCCAGCCAGTAAAACAGAAGGTTTATTGGACAACAGGAACACAGTCCAAAACAGAGCTTGTGGGTACACCCAGGACCCCTCAGTCAAGTCCTTCTGGGGGAGCAGGGAGCTTAGACCCCAGCCCTGGGGTTCCCTGTGTTCCTCCACCCAGCCCCAACCTGAAAACTAAACCCACCGAGCAGGTTCCCTGCTGCAGCCTCCGTCCACATTCCTGGGCAGAGGTGTTACCTCCCCCTCCCCCTCCTGGCTCAGATAACAGGCTCTCAGGTCTCCCGTCCCCAGGGCACATTCCCAGGTCAACACTCCCCCCTCCCTGCTGCGTCACATCGTCACACCTGCCCTGTCGGTGCCGGTCGGGGGCTCCCCCGGCAGCCTGTTTGCAATGCACGTCGCTCTGCTGCCTGGCAGAGGGCTTTCCTCCGGCCAGGCCCTGCCTCTGGCGGGCTGTCCCAGAGCTGCCCAGCAGCGGGCCCGGGGTTAGCCACAAATGGGCCTGTTAGCTGCCCCCAGTGGCAGGGCAGTGAGTGGGACCAAGGAGGCGCAGGGTACATGGGTACAGGGATCCCCTGGCTCTCCAGAAGGGGTCCTGAAAGGTCTCTAATGAAAGGCTGTGTCACACAATCATTGTGAGATGTATGTATGGAAAACGTAAGGCGTTTTGTGTGTGTGTGTGTGTGTAATGAAACGTATGTTTTCTAGGTCTGGCGTTAAAAGCAGGTCACTCAAAGGTAGCATGTGTGACTACGTGGGAATGTTCTTGTCACGGCGTCCCCGGGCGATGCTCTGGAACTGCTCCCCACGAAGCCAGGCAGGACTCTGGGGAAGTCGCCTCTCGGGGAGCAGCCTGTCTGCAGGACAAACAGCTCACCCGGGTCCACCTTCCTGGGTCTGACCTCGGAGCATTCAGCATCCTCTGCCCCTCCCTGCGCTTCCCACAGCGAGTCCGCCCAGGCGGGGTCCTGGGGAAGCCAGAGGGTCCTGCCCCCCAACTCCGCAGTCAGACGGGACTCTCAGCCAGCCAGTAAAACAGAGGTTTATTAGACGACAGGAACATGGTCTAACACAGAGCTTGCAGGTGCAGAGAACAGGACCCCCTCAGCCGGGTCCATTTTGGGGGGCAGTGAGCCAGACAACCCTGTCTGCACTTCACTCCATGTCCCCAGCCAGCCCCAAACTGAAACTCCCTCCAGCCCCTCCTCCTCTGGGCTTTGTCCCTTTCCCGGGCCAGGAGGTCACCTGATTCCTTTGTTCTCCAACCCTTTAGCTCTCACCTTGCAGGGGGGAAGGGCTCAGGCCATCAGTTGCCAGGAAACAGGGTGTCGGCCATTCTCTGTGTCCAGACCCCTGCACACACCTGCCTTCTAGGGCTCTGCAATGATCATACACCCTTACCCCACCACCCAGATACTTAAGAACTGCCTAGGGGAAACTGAGGCACCCCCACACTATTCAGAGGAACCATTAACAACAGTCCCGCTTCATCACACCCAGTCCTTTGATCTCGAGCTGGGGATTGTTCAGTTTCCCTAAGGAGAGACGGGGCAGTCGGTATCCGCTAGGTTCTTGGGTGCTAGGTGCCAATGTCTTGGTGTCACAGAGTGTGGGGGAGTCCAGGCCCTGCACCCCTCTTCCTGGGATTCACCGTGACTCTCAGCCAGCCAGTAAAACAGAAGGTTTATTGGACAACAGGAACACAGTCCCAAACAGAGCTTGTGGGTACTACCAAGACCTCTCAGTCAAGTCCTTCTGGGGGAGCAGGGAGCTTAGACCCCAGCCCTGGGGTTCCCTGCGTTCCTCCACCCAGCACCAAACTGAAAAAAAAAAACCCTCCCGCAGGCTCTCTCCCCCTCCCCCCAGCTCCTCCTCTAGCCTTTGTCCAGTTTCCCAGGCCAAGGTGTCAGCTCTCCCAGCCCCCCTCCTGGCTCAGGTTAGAGCCTCAGGTATCTTCCTTCAGGGGAAGTCTCCCATCCCCAATGCAGACAGTCCCAGTGAACTCCCCGGCAACCCTCCCGGGGCAAATCTGCCCCACTCCCTGCTGCGTCACGTCTGGCGATTGGATTTGCCCCTGTCGTCTCAGATGCTCCACTGATGTGGGGATTAAGGCCCAGACACCTATATCTGTTCACCTGGCCTGAGAGGAAACAGTCCCCTTCCACCCACCAGGTAACAATGCAGCAGGTAGGGGAAACTGAGGCACACACAGGCTTCACACAAATATTACAAACGATTCCCAATTTGTCACACTCTCACTGCAGACACTGGCTGGCTGCGTCAGTCACTAAAGAGTGGACGTGTCTCTCCCAGGGCTCTGTCTCAGTTGGACTCGCTGTGTAGAGCTCACAGCACGAAGCAGGGGGGCTGGAGCCCCAGAGACTCAGTCTCGGAGGCAGTGAGACCACGTGGCTTACTCTGGAGGAAGAGTGAGGCCCGTAGGGGGCCTGTCCCACTGACGGGCTCCTCCTAGAGGCTGGTCCAAAGCTGGGGGCGTAGCACCGATCCTGTGGGACTGGGACCCTGTGAGGATGTGACGCAGCAGGGAGGGGGGAGTGTTGACCTGGGAATGTGCCCTGGGGACGGGAGACCTGAGAGCCTGTCACCTGAGCCAGGAGGGGGAGGGGGAGGTAACACCTCTGCCCAGGAACGTGGACGGAGGCTGCAGCAGGGAACCTGCTGGGTGAGTTTAGTTTCAGTTTGGGGCTGGGTGGAGGAACACAGGGAACCCCAGGGCTGGGCTCTAAGCTCCCTGCTCCCCCAGAAGGACTTGACTGAGGGTCCTGGGTGTCCCCACAAGCTCTGTTTTGGACTGTGTTCCTGTTGTCCAATAAACCTTCTGTTTTACTGGCTGGCTGAGAGTCTCAGTGAATCCCAGGAAGAGGGGTGCAGGCCCTGGACTCCCCCACACTCCGTGACAGACCGCATGTCTTGAGACAAGGTTCTCCAGTCCAGACTGGGCGGGAGACACCTCCAGGGTGGACCAATGTGCACTGCACGTCCTACAATAGGTGTCTATTAGCATTCGAAGTCTGATGCCACTGACGAGCGGGCAGAGCCTGCAGAAGGACGCTGCCAGGAAGAGGTAAATAGTGGGGTGGGGGTGGGGACCCTAAGTCAACATCACAGGTCTGGTCTGGTGCATTTGGGGGGCAGACAGCCCAGCACCCTTCACCTAGGCAGTGATCTGACGGCAGGTTTTCTTCATGCAAAGGGACTTCAGCCAGGCTTGGTTGTAAAGACCAGGGTGGATTCAGAGGCAGGCCACCCAGGTGACCTTTGGGTGAGAAACTTCGTTAGACAGGAGGAGAACTTGGTAGTTCGGTTCATGAGAACACGTCTTCTGACGTGTACGGAACCGTTTGCTCCCGTCTCTCACGCTGGTTTCTGCTTGACTCGCTTGTGTTACTCAAGCGCTGTGTGTGGTACCGGGGAGGGAGCGAAGGGAAAGCTGGGGTACACTGCTCCTTTGGGAACCGGGGATCTTGGATCTCTCGGGGGATGCAGTGACTGGGGCTGGATCACAGAGCGGAGGGGACACTTTGCGGGGCCTTGGGGGCTGGGGGGATCGGCTGGCAGCCTGCAAGGCAAAGGCAGGGCTGGTACAGCCTGGCGGAGAGGACTGGAGGGCTGCCAGGCTGGGGGCAGCAGGGGGCTGGCACCGGCAGGGATAACAAGGCCACTCTCAGCCCTGGGTGCCCTGAGAGGCGTCACAGTGCGTGCACCCTGTCCGGGCAAACCCCTCAATTGTCCCTGTCTGCCTGGGGTTCTAGCCTGCGTCTGCGTTGCAGGGGGACGTTTCTCCCAGGGACACGAGAGAGCCACCCTCAGTTTTCTCCCTTGCTCCCACTTCGCGTCGGCCTTTCTCCTGGCCAGGGCAGCATCAATCCCCAGCCACGTGGCTTCCGGCTGCTCTTCCCGGATTCGCCAGGGCTGCCTCCCTGGCTCCCCCGGCACTGCAGGGTACAGTTCTCCGCCCTGGCTCTGCCGCCAGCACAGGGCCTGGCTCCGGTGGGGGGAGACGGGGCTGCCACAGCGCTGCTCAGTGCAGCCTGGCTCTGCTCTGCCTCGGTTGGTGCCGCTTGCGGCTGCCTCTGGGTGGGACTGCAAACCAGCCGGACACCCCCTGCCCTCCGCCAGCGCCTCGCCCTCCCCAGCACAAGCCCAGCGCCCCCAGCCGCTGCTGGCGCACGGGCAAAGGACCGTCCCTTGCACGAGTGAGGCGGGGCCTTCAGGATTCGGCCCCGCGTCGGCGACCCAGGAGCCTCTCCGGCTGCAGGCTGCTGCCCATCCTGGCAGCGTGGGGCGAGTCCAGTGAGCCCATCAGCCCCAGCCAGCCGGGGACTGACCCCAGAAAAGAGCTGGGGCTCCCCTGTTATGGGAAGGGGGCTCAGCCACGGCACAGCTCTGTGCTGTCCTGGGAGGAGCCCCCGGCCCGGGTGCCTCTGTCGCTCACCCTCTGCGGAGAGGTGGGTGGGGGAATGATGCTCCGCGCTGCCGTGGGGCTACCCTAGGCCTTGAGCGACTGGGCTCTGCCTGGGCTGTGAGCCGCTGGGGCACGGCTTTTCTGGGTGCCGGTGAGGGCTGTGTATGGGTGCGCTCAAGGGAATGGATGCAGGGGTCCCCCTCCCCTGACACACGGGCTCCGAAGAGAAGGTGAGACGGGAACATTTTAAGGGTTTATTGGTGAGCTTTACAGAGGTGGGGTGTGGGAAACAGCTTCCCCCCGGCTGCTGCTGCCCATCACCATTGCAGCTGGGTGCCTTCCCATCAAATCTAGAGCGACAGCACGGTCCTTAGGGGGCTTCACGGAGCCTCTGGCATCCTTCCCCTTTGGGGATAAAATCGGGGCATGCCGGGTCCCGGCTCAGGCGCTGTGCCCTGGACTCTGCGGTCTGCATTGCCCCAGAGGAGCGCAGCTGTCGGGGGGCCAGAGAGCGACAATCTGGCTCTGGCAGAGCGGGGGCTTTATCCGGTGATTGCTCTGACGGTTAGGCCTGGGCAGGACCTGGGGGCCGCTGGACGGAGCAGAGCATGGGCCTGACGGGCTCATGGGAGCCCAGACCCCGGGGCGGGCGGCAGCGTGGGGGTGCATGGATCACTGGGCTCCCAGGAGGGCAGGAGCACCAGGACCAGAGGGGAGCAGGTCACCAGGTGCAGGGTCCCGGGGCTGGGCCCTCAGCCACTCTCACTGGGGATCAAGGCAGGTGTAGGTCGTGTTCCCCCCCAGGAAAGTGGGAGGGGCAGAGCCGTGGCCCCACTGCAAGGTGAGGGCACTCTGCTCACAGATCCAGCGGCAGGGGTCTGTGCACGACCCGCCCGACAGCCCAGGGCCCGACACCCTCCCACAAGCCAGGTAGGAGGCGGTGGAGCGCGTCACTGGGAAGAGCCTGGGCGGAGAGAGCAGAAAAGGCAGCGTCAGCGACTGCTCCATCAGGACGTCTCCTGGGGCCTCCTTCATGGAGATCCCTGGGGGCAGCACCCAACCCTCCACCCCACAGGGGCTCGGACAGAGCCGGGCTGGGGCCCCAGAAACCAGATGCAAACTGCAGCTCAGGGGCCCCTGGGCCCCCAGGAACCAGCAGCAGGGTGTCCGAGGGGATTGTCCCTGGAGCACTCTTGGTCATGAGAATGCTGGGCCCATCTAGTCTGGTCTCTTGACTCTGCTGCAGCCTGGCTGTGAGGCCATGGGCAAGGCGGGCACTGCCCCTTGCTGGTGCCAGCTGTAGGATGGGGACACCTGGGAGTGCAGACAAATCCACCGTGTTCCTGCAGCTCAGGCATGACAGGACGTGAGGGGAGCCCCCAGGGATCAGCTACAGCCGGCTGGAGACCCTGCTCCCGGCCCCCCCGCACGTGGAGGGGGTGGGGGGGGGAGCTCTGTGCAGCCGGCATAGCAGGCAGGGAGGGTGGGGGAGCTGGGGAGAACAGGCTGTGGGCAGCTCCTCTGCCTGTATCGGAGGCAGGAGCATGTGGGAGCGTCCCAGCACCCCAGGGTCCTGGAGGAGGCCCCAGTGGGCAGTTCTCTCGGGGGCTCTGGGAGGGGAGAGCCGTGGGGCCGCGGCCTGGGCTTACCTGTTCAGTGCGGAGCCGTCCACCCACTTCCAGTCAAGCCTGGCATGTTCCTTCTTCAGCCCGATGTGGAACGTGTTGCTTTTGGACACACGCTGCAGGAAGGCCTGCCACACAAGGAGCCGATGAGTGAGTCCCCGCTCCATGTCACACGCGTCCACACCCTCACACACGGGTGCGCACACGCTCGCACACGGTGCACTACGCAGCCCGAGCTGCTGCGGGCAGAGCAGTGCGGATGGCAGCCCGGCGCGGTCCCAAGGGCAGCTCGCTCTCAGTGGCGCGAGGTTGGGCAGTGCCCGCCTGCACAGAACAGCCGGCTGCCTGGCGAGCGGCCGTGGTCTTGGGCCCAAACCCAGCCGGGCTGGGAGAAGGCAGGGCTCTGTGTGTCTGAACGGCACCTCTAGCAGCCCCCCGCCCCCCCCCGGCGCTTGGCCGGGCCAGCACCCTCCTCGGAGAGCCCCACGCAAGGAGCCCACTCGGCCTGTTTATACCGACACGCCGCTTTTGGGCTGCCTTGTCTCCTGGCCAGTGCTGGGACAGAGCCGGACGTGGTTTTGCCTGGTATCAGACGGGGGGGCGGGGGGGGCATTTTGAACAGCGCGGTGCTGCGCCCCCCACTGGTGTGCTCTTGCCTACACACTCTGTGCGAGGTCAGCCCCGCGGGTGTGAGGGCAGCACGCTCGTGAAACCGTCTGGCGTCACCGTCTGGCGGGATCCCACACGCACCATGCATACGGGGTCACCCCGGCAGGGGCTGGGTCACCCCATTCCCAGAAGTGCTGGAATGTCCAGTATTCTGGGAACGTGTGACCCCAACGCTCCCCACAGCGCAGCACCCCCTGACTGTGCAGAGAGAGCGCCTCCTACTGCGCCCGCCCTGCTCTCTGGGGCACGTGAGCGTTCCCTGGAGAGCTCCCGTCACCATGCACCCCGCACGGGAAGGGCGCCCCCCTCCGTCTACATGCTGGAATTGCACGGGCAATGGCAAAATCCTCTGTGCCGGGGTGACCAATGAAATCTGCCAAGAACCCGCCAGCCCAGTGCCAGGCCCCTCCTCCCTGCAATCGGCCTTGCCCCGGAAAGCGTGGGGCCGGGGCCCTGCACTCCCTTTGCCAGCTCCTCCAGGCATTCAGCGCCATGGCCAGGGAGGGGAGGGTGGCTGGGTGCAGGGCCAGGAGCAGGTTTGGGCAGCACACGCAGTGCCCCAGTCCATGGCCCCCTGGTGCAGCTGTCCTGGCCCTGGCCCCGAGCACTCACCAGCGTGGCGTTGGCTCTGATGGTGACAAGCTGGGCGCCTCGGGAGCAGCAATCCTCTTGGCTCTTGGCCCAGTCCTGCTTGGCCAAAGAAAAGTAATAGCACTTCCCAGCGTCCCAGAGCCAGCTGGCTGGGCAGAACTGGCACCGCCCTGTATGGAGAGAGGGCAGCTGACAAAACCAGGGAGCCCAGCCCACGCTACGGCAGGGCCAGCCAGAGCAGGAGGGAGCTCCAGACCTCCTCTCTGCCCCAGCCCTGGGGTGCGTACAGCTCTGCCTCGGCCCAGCTGATCGGAGGTCCTAGGATGAGCCGGGGGGGTCTCCCAGCGCTCGGGCTCCCAGGCCGTTGAGGGCTTGGTGGGCTGGAAGCAGCGGGAGGTGATGGGCAGCCAGGGCAGAGCTGGGGGTGAGCATGCTGGAGCACTAGACACGAGGCCTAGATGGTGGGTGCCCACAGCCAGTGGGGAAGGACTCTGGGCTCCTCAGTCCTACAGGGCTGACTCTGGGGGGCAGCGAAACCCTCCCCAAGCCTTTCCCAGGACCCTGCCGCACTCGCGTACCTGCCAGGAACCTCTCCCACTGCTGCATCCTGTGTTCGAGGCTCTCTTCCATGCTCCTCAGCTTCGGGGCACAGCTCCCCACTTGCCCTAAAGTTGCAGACTATGAACACAGGAACTGCCAGCCTGGCTCAGCCCAGGGGCCTCTCTAGCCTGGCCTCTGGCTCTGGCACTGCCCAGTGCCAGCTGTGTCAGAGGACAGGACAGGGAACCACGGCATGGCCAGTTGTGGAATAACTAGCCCATGGGGGAAATTTCCCCACCCTGCCAGTTAGGGCTTGGCTCAGGCCCTGAGGTCACTGGGATTACAGCCCATCTAAAAGCTCCTGTCTCCTTTCTGCTGGAGCTCTGGACGCCCTCGTTAGCCATGCAATGTTTAATCCTCATTTGGTTCCTGCTGAGCTTTTGGGCTCAGTGTGTCATGGGGCAGAGAGTTCCCCAGGTGCACGGCAAAGGTGTTTTCTTGTCTCAGTTTCAGGTTTGTTACCTCTGACTCCCTGGCTGGGCCCTTGTCCCTATTTCATGAGCTAGGGAGAAGAGACGTTCCCAGTGTCCTGTCCCTACCGGGCGGGTTATTCTGTGCCCCTTTGTCCCCCTCAGGCCTGTCCTCCCTGACCCGCACAGGCTCACCTGTCCAGTCTCTTCGAAGGGCAATCTCACCAGGCAGTGACTGGTTTTCATTGCTAGTTTCTGAACACCCTCTGACCACGCAGTGCCCAGCATCCCGGGGCTCGCGGGCAGCCCACAGAGCTATACGGTGACACTGGAGAATTCTCCAGTCTGTTCTCCAGCCGGGGCCTTTTGCAGCCGGACGTTTCGTTGGCTTTCCTGCCTGCAGCAGCGTGCTGAGCAGGTTTGGCTGAGGGTTCAAGTGACTCCTTTCTTTGGGCATGACTTTGCATTTGTCGTATTGAATTTCATCTGCCACCCTGCAGCCCGGGCAGCAGCCTGGCCAGGCGCTGGTGAGAGCATCCCCTAGACGTGCTGGGGTGGGGGGGCAAGAGGGGAGGCTGCAGCTCCCCCTCTCCAGGGGCTGAGGGAGGAGACCAGAAGCTGGCTATGCCAGGCAGCTGCTTTGGGGCTACTTGCCCCGGGCTAGTCCTCTGGGAACCTTTGCACAGCCCCCACCCCAGCACTCAGCTGGCCCTGGCTCCGAGCAGGATCCTGGCCCCCCAGGGCCATGTGGGGCGGGTGCTGCAGGGGCCTTGGGGTGACAGTGACTGGCCGCTGCCCATACTCACGGTGCAGGCCCAGGCCGAGTAGCGCTGCCAGGAGCAGGATGCACAGGAGAGCCAGGCCGAGAGCCACCCGCTGCCAGGGGGAGGAGGGGAGCCGCTGCAGGGCTAAAGGAGAGAGAGTCCGTCGGGGTCACCGCTGGGGGGGCTCAGCACAGCAGGGTCCCCCAGGTAAGATCTGGAGGAGCTTTCGGGAGGCATGGTGGGGTCCCCCTGGGTCCCAGCACACGGATTGCTGGGGGGGAGACACCGGGGGGGACACTCAGCACAGTGGGTTCCCCTGGGTCCCAGCACACAGATTACTAGTGGGGGGAGCTCTCTAGGGGGCTCAGTGTGGCGGGGTCAGGCTGCGGGAGGGCTGCCAGCTCAGCCTGCCCTGTCAGGGAGTCCCCTTTGGTTGAGTCTCTGATATAACCTGTGTTTTGCCCGTTCCCTGTCTCTGGCTGCCCGCCCAGGGAGCTCACAGCTTCACGGACATCAGTGCCCTGGCTCTGGGAGAAGGACTTCAGCATCCGCAGCACGGCAGCATGGGGAAACCCAGGCAGGGAGAGGGGCCGGAGCTCGCCCAGGGCCACAGAGCTGGGAATAGAAGTCAGATCCCCAGCGCCTTGTCCCCTGCTCCGAGACCTCCTGAGAGCAGCAGGTCTCACAGGCAGGGTGGCTGCGTGTGCGTGCCCGGGCATGTGTCCTCGTGTCTCTGGAGTGAGGGTCCCTTAGCTGGGACCCCAGCTTTAGTGATCCCCCTGTTCCGCCCTGTCCCCTCCCCAAGCCGCTAGCTCCTTCATCGTAGGCCTAGCCCCCTGAGAAGGGGCGGGGTGTGAGCGCCGCAGGGGGTCCGTTACCTGCTGGTGGGGCTGGTGGGGGGAAGTGGATGTCGGCGTACACGACCCCCTCTGCCATCTCATGGGCTCCATCCAGGCTCCCTGCCACGGCAACACCCCCGCCCCCGCGCAGCCTGGCGTGATGTGAAATGGAAAGTGTCTCTGCACGTTTCCGTCCCCAGAGACGCCAGCTGGGCCGGCGAGTACTCGCGGGGGCAGCAGCCGGCTCGGCACAGCCCCAGCGGTCTCCCAGGGGAGACAGGGCAGTCCCAGCAGAGCCCTGGCACAGGGAACCGGCTAGGCCGGCCATCCTGGGCTCCAGCTGCTCTGCCAGGGCACGGCCATTGGTCCAGCCCCACACGGAGCTGCCCCGAAGGCGACAAAGCCCCCCTTGCCGGTGCCTGGCTGCTCTGTGATGCAGTACACACCTGCCGGGCTCTGGTTTCTCCCTGTCATGGCTGGTGGCTCATGCATGGAGCACATGACAGTGGCCCTGCGAGGACAGACAGATGTGTCGTGGGCGGCCTTCCTGCCCCCGGCCACCACTGCCACAGGCCTCGGGCTGCTTTGTCTTGCCTCTATGTGCCCAGGACTGAGGGGAACAGGGGCAGGGCAGGAGAAAGTGAGCAGGGAGCTGGCTGCAGCCCTGCCCATCGGGGCCCTGTGCCCGGCCCGGACCTGGCACGGGGAGCCCCGGCTCAGCCTGGCCCATTGGGGCCCTGTGCCCGGCCCGGCTCAGCCCGGCCCATCGGGGCCCTGTGCCCGGCCCAGACCGGGCGCGGGGAGCCCCGGCTCAGCCCGGCCCATCGGGGCCCTGTGCCCGGCCCGGGCGCGGGGAGCCCCGGCTCAGCCCGGCCCATCGGGGCCCTGTGCCCGGCCCGGACCTGGCGCGGGGAGCCCCGGCTCAGCCCGGCCCATCGGGGCCCTGTGCCCGGCCCGGACCTGGCGCGGGGAGCCCCGGCTCAGCCCGGCCCATCGGGGCCCTGTGCCCAGCCCAGACCGGGCGCGGGGAGCCCCGGCTCAGCCCGGCCCATCGGGGCCCTGTGCCCGGCCCGGCCCGGGCGCGGGGAGCCCCGGCTCAGCCCGGCCCATCGGGGCCCTGTGCCCGGCCCGGCCCGGGCGCGGGGAGCCCCGGCTCAGCCCGGCCCATCGGGGCCCTGTGCCCGGCCCGGCCCGGGCGCGGGGAGCCCCGGCTCAGCCCGGCCCATCGGGGCCCTGTGCCCGGCCCGGCCCGGGCGCGGGGAGCCCCGGCTCAGCCCGGCCCATCGGGGCCCTGTGCCCGGCCCAGACCTGGCACGGGGAGCCCCGGCTCAGCCCTGCCCATCGGGGCCCTGTGCCCGGCCCGGACCTGGCACGGGGAGCCCCGGCTCAGCCCTGCCCATCGGGGCCCTGTGCCCGGCCCGGACCTGGCACGGGGAGCCCCGGCTCAGCCCTGCCCATCGGGGCCCTGTGCCCGGCCCGGACCTGGAGCAGGGAGCTGGCTGCAGCCCTGCCCATCGGGGCCCTGTGCCCGGCCCGGACCTGGAGCAGGGAGCCCCGGCACAGCCCGGCCCATCGGGGCCCTGGGCCCGGCCCGGACCTGGCGCGGGGAGCCCCGGCACAGCCCGGCCCATCGGGGCCCTGTGCATGGCCCGGACCTGGCGTGGGGAGCCCCGGCTCAGCCCGGCCCATCGGGGCCCTGTGCCCAGCCCTGACCTGGCGAGGGGGAGCCCCGGCACAGCCCGGCCCATCGGGGCCCTGTGCCCGGCCCGGACCTGGCACGGGGAGCCCCGGCTCAGCCCTGCCCATCGGAGCCCTGTGCCCGGCCTGAACCGGGCCCGGGGAGCCCTGGCTCAGCCCGGCCCATCGGGGCCCTGTGCCCGGCCCGGCTCATCGGGGCCCAGTGCCCGGCCCGGACCGGGCCTGGGGAGCCCCGGCACAGCCCGGCCCATCGGGGCCCTGTGCCCGGCCCGGGCGCGGGGAGCCCCGGCTCAGCCCGGCCCATCGGGGCCCTGTGCCTGGCCCGGCCCGGGCGCGGGGAGCCCCGGCTCAGCCCGGCCCATCGGGGCCCTGTGCCCGGCCTGGACCGGGCGCGGGGAGCCCCGGCTCAGCCCGGCCCATCGGGGCCCTGTGCCTGCCCCAGCCCTGGTGATCCGGCCCCGGGTCTGGCCCTGCCCCCACAGGCAGGCCCCGAAGGGCCCCCGTCCCAGCTGTCTCGCTGTGGTCCAGCGTCTCTCTGCTGCTCGGTGGCCCGTGACCTGTGGCTGGAAAAAAGGCTGAGGCGGCTGTGTCTGACGTGCCGGGAATCAGACACCGGGGCCCAGTGCAGCCGGAGCATGACTGCAACTGCCACCCCCAGGGAAACCCTGCGTAAATACTCCCCCCCGGGCCTGTGCAGGGCCCAGCTACAGCCCTCACCCACCACCTCCCCCCGGCCAGGCGTGTATGGAGCCCAGCTCAGCTGGGGAGGATATTAAAGCTTTGTTCAGTCAGGTTGACATAAGTCAGTCACAGGAAAGAAATAATCCTGAACCTGTGTCTACTAGGGGCAAGGATTTGCCGATGGAGGGTTTCTCCAAATGTCTGTATGAGGAAGATAGCTGTTTATCTGTGCAAAGAAGCAGTGCATATGTGGAAGAAATTTCAGAGTGTCCATCTGGTATCTCAGAAGTGAATCTGGCATTAGATAGGGCTCAGGGAAATGTTTCTCTAGAGCAAATTAAAGTTGGTGATCAGGTTAAAGCCCTAACTGAGGAAGGAAGGGGGACAGACTTGCTGAGTGATGGATTGCTGGCTAGTAGAGCTTGGGAAAGGAAGCCTGACCCAGGTAAAAGCGATGTGCTTAGAGTAGCTCGGTGTCATAGACACTATTTGTGGAAACAGCAGTTTATCTGTTAAGGGAGGGTGTCACGGAGTGCAGCCGCACCCGCCAGCGCCTCCTGCCGGTCGTCTCGGGGAATTAGCTTCCAGCCTCTGGAGCGCCCTCTTCAGGCCGGTGTCTCGCCGCCCCTGGCCCCCGTGTCCCTCCCGGACCCCGGTGCCCTTGTCTTGGGTGCTGCCCCCTGGCAGTACCCCACAGTTCTGGGTCTCCCCCTCCCAGGGGAACCCCCACCCACTATCCCCACCTCACCTCAGTCGTAGGCTACTGCCAGTCACCGACGAGCCCCACTCCCTGGGGCAGACTGCAGTATGAGCCACTCATCACCGGCAAGGCTGGGTTTGGACCTGCTGCCTCTGCCTACCTGTGGCTGTCCCCCTGCAATCCTGCACCTATTCGGCCTGAAGTCGGGCCGGCAGCCTGGGGCTTTCCAGGCCGGACTCCCAGCTCCTCTAGGCCTTCCCCAGCCCTGCTCCAGTCTAGGCGTCCTGCCTGGCACCTTGCAGCCAGGACCTTCTCCCTCTACAGGCAGAGGGAGCCTCTCCCTGGGCTCCTGGCTCACAGCCTTTATAGAGCCAGCTGGGCCCTGATTGTGGCATGGCCCCCAGCTGCCGCCACCTCCCCCAGTCAGCCGGGGTTTCACTCCCTTCCCCAGCCCCAGCCTTCTGCAGGGCTTTTCCAACCACTTCGGGGCTGGAGCGGGTGCTCACCCCGCTACAGAGGGGAAGGCAAAGGGAGTTTGGATGAGCCTAGGCAGCCTTCTGGGCTGATGGCTTTGTGTAATCAGCAGTTTGGGGCGGCAAGGTTAGTGGAACGTGAGTATCCCTACACCTTACCTGTTACCTGTGTGGAGAATTGTGACAGTGAAGGAAATGTTCCTGAGTCTGTCAGGGGTAATGACTTGCCCATGAAGGGAGCTACCCCAATCTCCAAGCAATTGTCCGTGAACAGCCCTGTGTGCTGGGACAAGGGAAATGAGATCCCAAACTGTGTGTCTGGTAAAGGAGAATGTTTCTCCAGCTCTTTTCTGTCTGTAAAGCAGACAGAAGAAGCCTGTCAGCCTATGACGGTTGAAAATTTATCAGCTGACCCAGAGTTGATTCTGGATATAACTAAAGCCCAGGAAGGAAGTGGTTCTGAATTTGTGTCTGCTAGGGATGATGACATTGCAGCTAGGTTGCATCCAGTTGATGTCATAAATAGCTCCCAGAGACCAAGGGATTCTGGTGTTTCTATTTTGCCTGTTGCTAGTGTGTTGCTGAGTAAAGATACGACAACCTTGTCTGATCAGGGTGCTATCGTAGCCAGGGCACAAGGAAAGCATAAAGGTGACAAGGAAGAGAATGCTTCCAATCTTGTGACTATGAAGTCTAGCAGTTTACCTGAAAGGGGTTTGTGTGAAAATCCTCCTGATGGGCCAGAGGTGATTGTGGATGTAAGTGAAACTCAGAAGGAGTTTGGTGATTTGTCTGTTGTGCCAAAGTCGGGTCTGGACATGAATAAAGCTCAGAAAGAACCTGTTGCAATGCAGGATATTGCAGAAGGAAGGAATTTCTGGGTGAAGTCTTTGAGGTCTGTGAAAAGGAATTGTTTCCATTGACTCTTCATGGGCCATGGTGGATAGTAAATCATCTCTCTTCTGAGGAACGTGTGTTGGTGCCTAATGGCCAGAGTCTTTCAAATGAAAATGAAGCCACTGAATTTGCTTTGAAAAAATCCATTGTGGATAGCTTTGAGGAGATTTCAGATGGAATAAAAATTGTTAGAGAGTTTAAACAGCCCTATAAGCTTAACTAGCTTGTCGGGGAGACAATGGTGTTGGGACAGGACTGTCTCCATGTTGATTCATTGAGTGAGCGAGCATTCTGGGATCGAGAGAACCTTTTTTCTTTTACTGGGGTATTGGTTTTCATAACCATTTGTCCCCATAACGAGTGGCACTGGTGGGGATACTGGGAAACTGGAGTGTCTAAGGGAATTGCTTGTATGACTTCTGGTTAGCCAGTGGGGTAAAACCAAAGTCCTCTCTGTCTGGCTGGTTTGGTTTGCCTTGGTGTGCAAAGGAACCCCAGCTTTGGGCTATAACTGCCATGATCTGAGCAATTTGTCCTGAATTGATACTCTCAGTAGTGTCCCACAAAAGGCCACTTCCTTACACTTGCCTGTAGTTGTTAGCAAAAAGGACACACCCAGCCAGCCAATGGATTCTGTGAAGCAAAGGAGCTCAGATTTTGACCCTCTGGAACAGGGAGAAAGGGAAAAAGTTCATCATGCTAATGAAAGCCACAGGTTAACCCTAAAATGCCAAAACCCCAATAGTATTGAGCCAAAGGTGTGGCATGACAAAAACGATTGTGAATGTACACCTGTAATACATTTCATGGTAATGTTACTGCTAATGTTAACTTTTGTGACTGTTTCAGAGTAAGAGCCGTGTTAGTCTGTATTCGCAAAAAGAAAAGGAGGACTTGTGGCACCTTAGAGACTAACCAATTTATTTGAGCATAAGCTTTTGTGAGCTACAGCTCACTTCATCGGATGCATTCAAACTGGACAGTCTCTACGTAAAAGAATAAATGGACACAAATCAGATGTCAAGAATTATAACATTCATAAACCAGTCGGAGAACACTTCAATCTCTCTGGTCACGCGATTACAGACATGAAAGTTGCGATATTACAACAAAAAAACTTCAAATCCAGACTCCAGCGAGAGACTGCTGAATTGGAATTCATTTGCAAATTGGATACAATTAACTTAGGCTTGAATAGAGACTGGGAGTGGCTAAGTCATTATGCAAGGTAGCCTATTTCCCCTTGTTTTTTTCCTACCCCCCCTCCCCCCCGCCCCTCAGACGTTCTTGTTAAACCCTGGATTTGTGCTGGAAATGGCCCACCTCAGTTATCATGCACATTGTAAGGAGAGTGATCGCTTTAGATAAGCTACTACCAACAGGAGAGTGGGTTTGTGTGTGTGGGGGGGGGGGGGGAAGAGAGGGGAGAAAACCTGGATTTGTGCTGGAAATGGCCCAACTTGATTATCATACACATTGTAAGGAGAGTGATCACTTTAGATAAGCTATTACCAGCAGGAGAGTGGGGTGGGGGGGAGAGAAAACCTTCTGTAGTGGTAAATACCCATTTTTTCATGCTTTGTGTGTATAAAAAGATCTTCGATACTTTCCACTGAATGCATCCGATGAAGTCAGCTGTAGCTCACGAAAGCTTATGCTCAGATAAATTGGTTAGTCTCTAAGGTGCCACAAGTCCTCCTTTCCTTTTTGTGACTGTGGTGCTGATACCAAGAACTGTAAAAATGTACAATGTGCCTGGTCTCTTGAAAAACCCCTTAAACATGTTAAGAGTGGTGCATAATAGAAACCCTTGTGATTATGCTGTTTGGTTCAAAAAGAACACACTTTGTATTAAAAAGCCTAATACTGTTAAGATTTCACAGCTAATGCATAGGCACATTTCTAAAACTTTCCACAGCAGAAAAACCACGACAAGCTTGAACTGCTGCGCACAAAGGGAAACCGCGGTACAACACCTCACAGCCGTCATGGCTGAATGTCAGAGTCAATGCTCTTTGAACAGCATCAATGGCTATGTTAAGTGAACACATCGAGCAAACCCTGGAATCACTAAAGTGTTTCACAAAGTACAGACTTAAGTTTTTGGCTGAGGCCAAAGCATGCCTCAACAACTTGGCCTTACAAAGAATTCAGTGTGAACGCAGCTTATATCAATGTTGGAAGGTCCTTAGGGTGTATCCAGGAGCTCTAATTTCGCCCTTCTACGCCAGTCTCACATTGGGGGTGTGACGCATGGCTAGAAAGGGTTAAACATCCTGCAAAATAAATAACCCACAGACGACAAGTGGGGAGGTAATGTTTGTGTTTTTGTGTATTTACATATGTTTGAGTAGGGTCGACAGTGTACTCATCAGTCTCTGTCTGTGCTGTATTCTGATTATTCAGAGGTCAAAAGAAGATCCTAGCATTTAAATGAATTGTAAACACGGGCTATCTCGGTATTCCTCTCTCTTTGAAATGTACTGTGAATGGAGGACGAAAAAGCAAATGGCCTTATGTTAACTCGTATAGCTCAGTACCGGTGATGGACCTCCCGCAAAGTCATCCTAATTATCTTTTGTTCCGTGAGGAAATCCCAGCTTGTCAAAGAGGACATGAAATTGCATAAAAGATCCTTAGGACCTGATTCTGTCATCTCAGATCTGCTTAGGCTTTATCAGGGGAAGTTTGAGTCACAAGACTGAGGTCCCAGTTATGCTGGAACGCTCTGAATATGAGATTTGGACATTGGACTATGACCTATGAACTGAATTCTAAAGGAACTCTTTGCAACTACAAAGCTCACCATCTCTGCTGTGAATCTGGACCTCAGTGAATTGAACTCCTGTCTGTATATTGATCTTTTAACCACACTCTTTCTCTCTTGTTTTTTAATAAATTTTAGTTTAATTAATGAATTGCCTGTGGCGTGTATTTGGGTAAGATCTGAAACATTCATTAACCTGGGAGGTGATGTGTCTGATCCTTTGGGATTGGTAGAACCTGTTCTTCTATATGATGAAATAAGATTTACAGAAATTTTCATCATATTTGACCGGGGTACCTGGATGGAGGCCTGAGGCTGGATCACTTTATGGGAACTGTGTTGTTTGGACTTCTGAGTAACCAGTAAGGTAATAAAGAAACTGTTTTATGCTGGTTTGGTGAATCTTAAGTATTGGAATATCCACCAGTTTTATGGGGATTGTCTGCCCTGTTCTTTGCAGTTCACCCTAATTGAGTGACCACAGCTGGCTCCCCACTAGGACCCCGTCACACCCCCATATCTATCTGTCCCTGTCCATCTGTCCATCCATCCCCAAATCTATCTGTTCCCGTATCCGTCTGTCCGCCCACCCCCTTATCTATCTGTCCCCATCCCCATCCATCCGCCCCCAAATCTATCTGTCCCCATCCCCATCCGTCCATCCGCCCCCAAATCTATCTGTCCCCATCCCCATCAGTCCATCCGCCCCCAAATCTGTCTGTCCCCCCATCCCTAGGCCCGCTCTCCCTCCGCCCTTCCCCACCCAGCCTGTCTGTGTCTGGCTGGCGGGGGCGGTGCCAGGCTCCCACTGCCCGGCTCGGGGCCGCCCCGGGACTACGTTTCCCTCGGGGTGCGGCCGGCCGCACATGCTCGGTGCCCGGGGTGGGCGCGGCCGGTGGCGGAGCCGGAGCGGGGACCGGCCGGATGGTGGGTGGCGCCTGCGGGCGGCGCTCGGGTCCGGGGCTGCCGGGCAGAGCTTGGTTGGGAGGGGGCAGGGACCCTGCGATGGGGCAGCTCAGCCTGCCCCGGGGTCGGGGCAGGGGAGCCGGGTCCCTGCAATGGGGCAGCCCGGAGGTCGGGGCCAGGTCCTTGCGATGGGGTGTCCCTGCCAGTGCGGGGGTCAGTTCAGGGGGGTCGGGTCCCTATCATAGGGCATCCCAGCCACCCGTGGACAGGGGCAAAGGGGGCTGGGTCCTTGTGATGGGAGCGGGGACCAGGGGGCAATGGGCTGTCCCAGTTGGGGCGGGAGGGGGTGGGTCCCTGCAATGGGGCATCCCAGCCAGCCTGGGGACTGGGGCAGGGGGCCCTGGTCCCTGCAGCAGGGTCAGGGTAGGATCGGGTCCCTGCGATGGGGCAGCCCAGCCAGCCTGGGGATCCAGGGCCGTGTGGGGGGTCAGGTCAGGGTAGGGTCCGGTCCCTGCAATGGGGCAGCCCAGCCAGCCTGGGGATCCAGTGTGGGGGCAGTCCCTGCGATTGCCCTCTCCCCACCAGCTGCCTGAAGGGCGTCTCTTGTCTCGGCAGGTGCCCTTCCCGAGGACCCCCGCGCGGCGCAGGGGGGCGGCACACAGACCCCGGCCTGTGAACGATGCCCAGGGGACGAGCCTGCACCCAGCAAGAGATCAGCTGCCTCCTGGCTCTCATCAAGGGCTCCGGGGAGGCGACGCTCCTCATGGCCTCCACGTCCCGGCCCAACGAAGCCCTGTGGCGGGAGAACGTGGCACAGTGCCGCTCCAAGTGGAAGGCCCTCAAGCAGGCGGGACGGCCTGTCTTCGGGGAGCGGCGCCTCCCAGGTAAGGGGCCCCGGGACCCTGTGTTACCAGTGGACAATAGACAATCCAGGAAGTTTTTGGAAAGCGTAGGGGACAATTTCCTGGTGCAAGTGCTAGGGGAGCCAACTAGGGGGGGCGCTTTTCTTGACCTGCTGCTCACAAACCAGGTAGAATTAGTGGGGGAAGCAAAAGTGGATGGGAATCTGGGAGGCAGTGACCATGAGTTGGTTGAGTTCAGGATCCTGACGCAGGGAAGAAAGGTAAGCAGCAGGATACGGACCCTGGACTTCAGGAAAGCAGACTTCGACTCCCTCAGGGAACAGATGGCCAGGATCCCCTGGGGGACTAACATGAAGGGGAAGGGAGTCCAGGAGAGCTGGCTGTATTTCAAGGAATCCCTGTTGAGGTTACAGGGACAAACCATCCCGATGAGTCGAAAGAATAGTAAATATGGCAGGCGACCAGCTTGGCTTAATGGTGAAATCCTAGCGGATCTTAAACATAAAAAAGAAGCTTACAAGAAGTGGAAGGTTGGACATATGACCAGGGAAGAGTATAAAAATATTGCTCGGGCATGTAGGAAAGATATCAGGAGGGCCAAATCACACCTGGAGCTGCAGCTAGCAAGAGATGTCAAGAGTAACAAGAAGGGTTTCTTCAAGTATGTTGGCAACAAGAAGAAAGCCAAGGAAAGTGTGGGCCCCTTACTGAATGAGGGAGGCAACCTAGTGACAGAGGATGTGGAAAAAGCTAATGTACTCAATGCTTTTTTTGCCTCTGTTTTCACTAACAAGGTCAGCTCCCAGACTGCTGCGCTGTGCATCACAAAATGGGGAAGAGATGGCCAGCCCTCTGTAGAGATAGAGGTGGTTAGGGACTATTTAGAAAAGCTGGACGTGCACAAGTCCATGGGGCCGGACGAATTGCATCCGAGAGTGCTGAAGGAATTGGCGGCTGTGATTGCAGAGCCCTTGGCCATTATCTTTGAAAACTCGTGGCGAACAGGGGAAGTCCCGGATGACTGGAAAAAGGCTAATGTAGTGCCCATCTTTAAAAAAGGGAAGAAGGAGGATCCTGGGAACTACAGGCCAGTCAGCCTCACCTCAGTCCCTGGAAAAATCATGGAGCAGGTCCTCAAAGAATCAATCCTGAAGCACTTAGAGGAGAGGAAAGTGATCAGGAACAGTCAGCATGGATTCACCAAGGGAAGGTCATGCCTGACTAATCTAATCGCCTTTTATGATGAGATTACTGGTTCTGTGGATGAAGGGAAAGCAGTGGATGTATTGTTTCTTGACTTTAGCAAAGCTTTTGACACGGTCTCCCACAGCATTCTTGTCAGCAAGTTAAGGAAGTATGGGCTGGATGAATGCACTATAAGGTGGGTAGAAAGCTGGCTAGATTGTCGGGCTCAAAGGGTAGTGATCAATGGCTCCATGTCTAGTTGGCAGCCGGTGTCAAGTGGAGTGCCCCAGGGGTCGGTCCTGGGGCCGGTTTTGTTCAATATCTTCATAAATGATCTGGAGGATGGTGTGGATTGCACTCTCAGCAAATTTGCGGATGATACTAAACTGGGAGGAGTGGTAGATACGCTGGAGGGGAGGGATAGGATACAGAAGGACCTAGACAAATTGGAGGATTGGGCCAAAAGAAATCTGATGAGGTTCAATAAGGATAAGTGCAGGGTCCTGCACTTAGGACGGAAGAACCCAATGCACCGCTACAGACTAGGGACCGAATGGCTAGGCAGCAGTTCTGCGGAAAAGGACCTAGGGGTGACAGTGGACGAGAAGCTGGATATGAGTAAGCAGTGTGCCCTTGTTGCCAAGAAGGCCAATGGCATTTTGGGATGTATAAGTAGGGGCATAGCGAGCAGATCGAGGGACGTGATCGTTCCCCTCTATTCGACACTGGTGAGGCCTCATCTGGAGTACTGTGTCCAGTTTTGGGCCCCACACTACAAGAAGGATGTGGATAAATTGGAAAGAGTCCAGCGAAGGGCAACAAAAATGATTAGGGGTCTAGAGCACATGACTTATGAGGAGAGGCTGAGGGAGCTGGGATTGTTTAGTCTGCAGAAGAGAAGAATGAGGGGGGATTTGATAGCTGCTTTCAACTACCTGAAAGGGGGTTCCAAAGAGGATGGCTCTAGACTGTTCTCAATGGTAGCAGATGACAGAACGAGGAGTAATGGTCTCAAGTTGCAATGGGGGAGGTTTAGATTGGATATTAGGAAAAACTTTTTCACTAAGAGGGTGGTGAAACACTGGAATGCGTTACCTAGGGAGGTGGTAGAATCTCCTTCCTTACAGGTTTTTAAGGTCAGGCTTGACAAAGCCCTGGCTGGGATGATTTAACTGGGAATTGGTCCTGCTTTGAGCAGGGGGTTGGACTAGATGACCTTCTGGGGTCCCTTCCAACCCTGATATTCTATGATTCTATGACCCTTGTTGCTGGGGGTTAGTTAGGGGCGCCAGAGCAGGTGGGCCGGGAGCCCAAGGCTCCCCCACTTTTTACCAGCCATAAGGGCAAGCAACGGGGAATGGGGCGAAGAGCAGCAATGGGGGGCAGGGCCTCGGGGGAAGGGGCAGCATAGGGGCAGGGCCATAGTTCAGGCGCCCGTGGCCTCCCCCACTTTTAGAGACCTTAGAATCATAGAATATCAGGGTGGGAAGGGGCCTCAGGAGGTTCTAGTCCAACCCCTGCTCAAAGCAGGACCAACCCCAGCTAAATCATCCCAGCCAGGGCTTTGTCCAGCCGGGCCTTATAAACCTTCTGCCGCTCCTGGTGTTGGCCCAGCCACACTCGGCAGCCACGTTCCCTGCTCCCTCCCGCAGGAACGGCCCCTCCGCGGCTCCGAGGTACCGGGCTGCGTCTCTCCTGAACCGGGGCAGGGGGCATGTGGTGGGGGTGTCCTGGGGCCGTCGTGCCCAGGCTGAGAATGGAGCGCGAGACTGACAGAGGCGAGCGGCTGAGCCGTTACTCCCTGGCTGCGGTTTCCATTGCCAGGTGGCTTTGCTGGCTCAGTCGTTCCCTGCCCTGGGCTGAGCTGCCTTTCCGTTCCAGACCTGGTGAACTTACCTCCCAGGAAGCGGAGGCCACGGCTCGAGGCCCAGCCTCCATCCTCACCAGGTACCCGTGGGGCAGGGGAGATGGGGCATGGCCCGCTGTGACTTGCTGGGGCATGGGGATGCCATGGGGCAGCAGGGGCTGTGTCCTGCCCCAGCCCTGGAGCAGCGCTAGCCCCGGAGGGGCAGGGGACAGCGTTACTAAGCAAGGGCTGCAAGGGTCCTGTGGGACTGGAGTGTGTCGCTGTCCCCGGATGGAGGGGGAAGGGCTCTTGTTCCTCCCCTCCCCGCAGGGTGTTCCCTCTCTGCCATTTCCCCCCCACCAGCCCCAGGCGTGTTCTTGGCTCCTGCACCCCCCACCTGTTCTGCCAGCCCCGCAGCTGCGCTCTGCCCCACACACTGCGGTGCTGGCCATTGCTCTAGCTCGCTTGGCTAGTGGGGCCCAGAGCCAAGCACGCTGCTCCGCGTGGCTGAACGTTCCTGCGGCTGGGGCCTGCCCCCGCATGGGCCCGCAGGGCCGTTTGGCTGGTCACCCTGGCTCTTGTGGCCAGAGGTGGTGCTGATCCAGCGGGCAGGTCGCTGCCTGAGAGCCCACAGCTGCCCGCTCCTGGGAGATGAGTGTGTCAAGCCCCGCGGGTCTTCCCCCCCCGGCACCGCGATGCTCTTTCCTTTCCCATGTGCAGGGCACGTCATCCACACGCGGCCACCGTCTGCACTGGGGCAGAGCACCAAGAGCGAGCCGGCGAGCCGTAAGTACCGCTCTGCCCGCCAGCCTCCTGGGAAGCGGAGCCAGGCCCTGGAGTGTGAGAACAGGGAATGGAAACCTTGGGGCCCGCCTGGCTCCGGACTCTGGCTCCAGGCCGCCCCAGGGTAGGGAGTGCGGGGGACTGGCTGACTCTGGGGTGTGTGGAACAGGGTATGGGGCCATTGCACTTCAGGGGGCACTGGCTCCGATCTGGCCCCAGGTGGATAGTAAGTAACCCAGCAGTAACATCAGATGGGGGAGCGCGTGGGGGGGGGGGGATGAGTCTACGCCACAAGAAGACCATGCAGCTGGCTCTAGCTGCCCCCGAATGTGAGCAGCGGGTTGCCCGCATCAGTGGCGCCAGGACGAGCTGTCTGTGGTTGGGAAATGATGGTGGTGACATGTCCATCATTTGTACTGACCCAGTGCTCCAGCAGGGGGCACTGTGCTCTTGCAGCAACAGACAGTCCTAGGAAGAGATATAATATCGAGGTCTTGGCCATTAAAGATCCCACCACACTTCTCGCAAGTCAGGGTGTGACCCCTGCTGTCCCGGCTAGATTCCATATTGGATAATTACATTCTGTCTCCCTAAATTCCCCCTGCAGTTTCAAGTGGATGTGGGATTCTCCTTCCCTTCCTGTCCTAAACTGTTGTGTAGCGTCGCTGTGCGCTGTTAAACAGCTGCTACGTTCCACCCCAGAGGTGGCTGCATTACAGTGGTGGGTGAGTGACTCCTGCTTTTGTATATAGCTTGTGACATGCTTGAGACCCTGCAGGGGTCTGTGGAGCTGTGACTAGGGCGTCAGCCTGCAGGGCTGGCCACAGCAGGCGTTCCAGACCCTGCGCCGGTTGTGTTCTCTCTGCAGCCCCCGTCAGGCTGGGGGTCTCTTCTCTCTGGTCTCTCCCAGCAGCTGCCATGGACGAGGCGTCCCAAATGCAGACAGCTCCCTCTGCTGTACCCAGTAAGACTTTCTTTACACTCCTTCGCCCCGGAAACTCTCCGCCCCGTGAGTAGAGGGCTCCGATGTCCTTAATTCTGTTCTAGTTCTCATTGCAGACGCCGGGCCCCCGTTCGCTCCCCTCCCCACCCTTGGTAAGTCTACCACTGCCCGCTCTGCTCTCCTTTGCTCACACCCCTGGGACTGGGACGGCACCACCGGCTTAGCCACAGCCTCCGCTCCCCTGGCAGACGCCCCCCCGGCCTTCGCTGCCTTCCCACCGATGAAGCAGGAGAGTGTGGACCGGGAGGCTGGTAAGAGACGCTGCTGCTTCGCCCCATGTGCTCTGGCTGGGCAGGCTGCTGGGGCTGGCGCCTGTCTCCTGCCGTGGGTGGGGTTGGACGTCGAGCCCGAGGCCACGTGCTGTTGGCGGCTCAGCTGGGATTTGGGGCTAACGAGGGCTGAGCGCCTTGGAGCTGTGTGAGCGGCTGGGCTCTGCCCTTGGCCCTGCAGCAGCCGCGCCGAGAACGTGGTGGCCCTTTGGCCCTCTTGGTGGTGCCACGGGGCTGGCAGGTCACATGGCTGGTGACTGTGTGAGACCTACTGGCCGAGGCTGCTGTGGAACCAGTGGCCATTGGCTAGTGGGTAGGTGGCCGTGGGGTCAGTGGGGATGGACGGGGGCTTGTTGAGCAGGGGGTCGGGTGGCCTAAGGGAGTCTTGCTCTCTCCCCACGTGGAATGGTGCTTGCGCTCCCTCTGCGAACTGCACAGATTCTCCTGTGGCGTGCCAGGCGCCCGCGGGGCAGGGGGCAGGTGGGCGGGCGCTGCCAGTCACTGTCAGAGACCAGGGCTCACCTGAGACAAGAGCTGGCGATGAGCACCCCTTGCTGCGTGACCAGGCCTCGGCTACAGACCTGCAAGGTACGCCTCCCCATCACACCCATCCCACTGGCCCCAGCCCAGCCCTGAACTGGCCAAGTCCCTCGGGCGCCTGGCACTGGTTCATCCCAGCACTAAGTGGCCATGCAACTAGGAGCCACTCTTTGTTGGCAAATAACTGTGGGAGTCTCTGTGCTGTGCCCACCCTGGCGGGCATCTCTGGCCCTTTGCTCCTGATTGGCCACCTTGGTACCGTCCAGGGCCATTCCCAGTGTGCAATGAGTTGGCTGGGGCTCAGTCTAGTACAGACCCGGCATCGCTCTGACTGCCCCGGCAGAAACCAGAGAGGCCTCTGAGACCAGGCTCTACACCCCATCCCTGCCCCAGGGCACTTCTCCTGCTAGCTCCCCCGTGCCTGTCACAGGAGCAGGACAGGCCGCGGGATCCGGATGGAAGGGACCCTCGATGCTGGTGGGGAGGGGCGCAGTGGGGTTTGTGCAGTTGGCACTGGTGGCGGAGGGGGAATAGGGTGGGGGTCTGCGCGTTAACCCCTGCCCCTTGGCGCTGGTGGGGAAGAATGCGGGGGGCGGCTGCCCCGTGGTGCTGGTGGGGGAGGGATGCGGGGGGGGCTGCCCCGTGGAGCTGGTGGGGAAGGGATGCGGGGGGGGCCTGCCCTGTGGAGCTGGTGGGGAAGGGATGCGGGGGGGGCCTGCCCTGTGGCAGTGACGGAGGAGGGATTCGGGGGGGGGGGGGCTGCGCGTTAACCCCTGCCCCATGGCGCTGGTGGGGGAGGGATGCGGGGGGGGCTGCCCCGTGGCAGTGACGGAGGAGGGATTTGGGGGGGGGCTGCGCGTTAACCCCTGCCCCGTGGCGCTGGTGGGGGAGGGATGCGGGGGGGGCTGCCCCGTGGCAGTGACGGAGGAGGGATTTTGGGGGGGGCTGCGCGTTAACCCCTGCCCCGTGGCGCTGGTGGGGGAGGGATGCAGGGGGGCTGCCCCATGGCGCTGGTGGGGGAGGGATGCGGGGGGGCTGCCCCATGGCAGTGATGGAGGAGGGATTCGGGGGGGGCTGCGCGTTAACCCCTGCCCCTTGGCGCTGGTGGGGGAGGGATGCAGGGGGGCTGCCCCGTGGCGCTGGTGGGGCAGGGATCTGCCCGCTCACCCTGGCACTGTCTCGTTGCAGGCCCCAGCGTGGTGAGCCTGCTCCAGAGCACGCAGCAGCTCCTGGTGCAGACCCTCCGCCCCGCGCAGCAGCAGCAGGTGCTGGGGGAGAGCCTGGCCTGCGACACCCTCTCCCACCTCCACCTCATCTCCGAGACCCTGCACGAGCTGCTGCTCCAGGCTCACGCCCGCTCCGCCAACCTGCCCACCCCGCTCAGCCACTACGCCCCCCCACACCCCCTCTCCTGCCCATGGTGCCCCGCTCGCCCTGTACCCCCAACCCCCCTCCCAATTCCCACGACCACAAGGAGGAACCTGTGGTGTCAGCTGCCTCTGGTTTCCACCCCCACCAGCTGGCCCCCCCGAGATCCCCTGCAGAGACTTGGTGCACACAGCAGGGGGCTGCCTGCCCCCTTTGTAAACACGTACAGTGGTGGAGGGGTTTTAATTTTTTAAATAAAATAAAGGGTTTTTTTTAAACTAGTAAAAATAATCCCCCCCCCCCCGGCATGCCCTGTCCTGGGGGATCCTCTGCCCTTTCTCCCTCGGGAGGACAGCAGCAGGAGTCGGCTGATCACAGCCTCGGGGATGAAGGGAAAGCCCCGAGCCAGAGCGCTGAGAGGAGCCTTCTCCAACTGATATCAGCAGGCTTGGTCCCACAGCGCCCATGGTGCCCCATCTCCAGGGGCCTTGGGGCTCGAAGGAGAGAAGCCAGGCCAGGCTGGAAAGGGAGAGGTCCCAGCCAGGGCAGTGTATCAAGGGGGGAGAGCCTGGGAGGGCAGGCAGAGGGAAGCCCAGCAGGGGGCTGTGTTGCCCTGGGACGGGGGCCTGCAGCCCTGGAGAGGCTGGCTGAAGGACTGGCATGGGCTTTGGACTCCCCTTCAGCCAGAGGAGCAGGAATGTATCGGAACGCTAAACGAACCTGCCAAGGGCAGGACCGCTGAGGGGAGCGGCCCTGGGGCAGGCAAGGGGAAATCGCCTGTCGCTGGGCCATCCCTGACGTGGCAGCTCCTTGGCAGAGGCCTGCAGCGGAGCAGCTGCCCAGGAGACCTCGCTGGGGGCTCTGTCCTCACGCTGCCCCCGACCCCCAGCCTTGCCTCAGCCCCTGCTTGTCTTTGTGCCGGGACCCAGGGAGTCCCCTACACTCCTGGAGAGGAGCGTGGGGCGGGGCAGGAAAAGCCAGGCCAGAGCTCCAAGGAGTGGCATTTCAGTCAGGCAAGAATGACTCCAGTCCCCCAAAAAGTACCTCTCCCATGGGCAGCTATTGGTAACCTTTATTGCAGGACAAAGCCTCAGTGAAAGGCAGCTGTTAGCTACCATCTCCCTCCCCCAACAGCTCTGTCCCTTCTGACCGTTCAGAGAAAACAGCACCCAGCACTGGCTGCGGCCCTCCTGCTCCCTGGCCATCACAGGATGGCCCCTCGCTCAGTGGCTCTGTGCCAAGTGGCCAGGTCCACCCCGAGGGAAGCGGTGTGGCTAGGAATGTTTAAAACCAACTGGAGAAGGCCCTGGAGAGTAACCTGCCAGGAGCAGCTGCACCCACCTTCCTGGCAGAGGGGGAAATGGGTTGTTTGTACAGCACCTCAGGCTCCGGGTCCTGGGCCATGACCAAGGGGCTACAGTAACACAAGTTCTCTAGGCCTTAGGGTCCGACTCTGAGCAGACTGCAGCCGAGGTGGGAGCAGCATGCCCGGCTGGCAAAGCACCAGGTTTGAAGTGTTTCCCTCCCCCGCTTTTCCCTACAACTCTACTGAGTTGGGCATCAGCTTCCTCTAGTGTCATTGATGCAGTTTATTTACAGAGCACCAGCACTATCCGAAGCCCCCTTCCCAAAGCCAAGGGCCTTGGACACAGAGATCTGCTGCAGAAGGGCAGGCCCCCGGCCTGCAGCGGCTCTAGTTCTTTTCCAGCCTCCCCGGCAGCGAGCCTTGCTGTGAGCAGGGATTACACAAATGCCACGGGCCTACCCTACCCAAGCAACTGTCCAGCATCATGTGCTCAGGGGCCCTAAGCTCATCAGTAAGGCTGGAAGGCAGAATTGGGTGGGCCTGTCCCCCCAGCAAGGGGACCCCAGCTGCACAACAGTGGCAAAAGCATGAGGTAACGCTATTGGGCGGTCGTAGGGTTGGGAACCGCGGGGCAGGCTGAGCTGGTGTGGGTTGTTTGGCACCTGCTGCTGGGATGTCAGTAACACTGATTGAGTGCTGGGCACCAGAGCAGGGAGTTATCCTCGATGGGCCAGAGGGGAGCCCTTTCTAGGCACGGTGGGGCAGGAATCAGGAACCATGGGATATCTCACACTACAGGCTAACTAGCCGTAGCCTCCCTGTGCCCAAGGGGCAGGAGCCCACTCCCATGACTAACTTCCTCTCCCCAGCTGGCTGCTATCGCTGCTGAACTCCAGGGAAGTTCGGGCAGGGCAGGACTGGGCTGAGGGAGGTGGGCGTGGTTAGCGTTGGTTTGTAAAAGCAGCTGTTCCCATCCCAGTAGCACCCTGCACAAGGCTAGTTGGAGGAGAATCATAGACTATCAGGGTTGGAAGGGACCTCAGGAGGCCATCTAGTCCAACCCCCTGCGCAAAGCAGGACCAGTCCCCAGCTAAATCATCCCAGCCAGGGCTTTGTCAAGCCTGACCTTAAAAACTTCTCAGGAAGGAGATTCTACCACCTCCCTAGGTAACGCATTCCAGTGTTTCACCACCCTCTTAGTGAAAAAGTTTTTCCTAATATCCAACCTAAAGCACCTTGATACGTGAGATCAGTGGGAGTTTGGCTTCACCCCCTGCCTGGGGATGGGAAACTGAGGCAGAGAGAGGGGAAGCATTTTGCCAAGGGAAAGGAACAGAGCCCAGCCCTTACTTAATACAGTTTTGTAGTTAGCTTCTGCATAGATTAACCCTTTCCTAGTGTCCTTTCAGTCCGGAAAGTGCTCCAGGCTCGTTAGAACAACAGGTACCTGGGTCCCCAGCGTGCACTGAGCGGGAAAGCGAGTACCATTTACACCTGACACACATCACTAGCACCCATGGGGCCTGGCAGCCTGAACAAGCTGCATGCCCAGGTGCTGGAGAAGTGCAGGCCATCCTGGGCCTTCCTTCAGAAAGATGCAGCATGAGAAGGTGCAGTTCATTTTGCTTGTGCCATTGCACCAAGCGCAGGTAAGTCCCGTCCCATCCCCCTACCATGGGAAGGTGATAGAGATGGGGGAAATCAGGGTCACTCCCTGCAGGGGTTCTGGGCTACCCCGGTGTTTTCAAGCCTCACCAGCAGCATACAGAGAGGCTCATAATGCTGCTCGTTTGGTAGGTCACACATCCAGCAACCCCCCTTCATAAGGCAGCCAGTGAGAGCCTCAGCTGTGGGAGGGCTGGAGACACCGGGCATGAGGAGAGAGCCCTCTTCTGGAGGCAGAGGCCATCCCCACTCCCATTTGTCATGGCTGGTGTTCTCCCCTCTCAGCTCCAGGGCTCACCATGCCCTGCGCCCCAGGGCACTGTAGTGTTAGAGGCAGAAAAGTCCTGGTGACCTTGGACCTTCCAACTTAGCTCAGCTAAGGGCTGCCAGCAGCTGGCCAAAAACTGAGGCAGACTGCAGCCAGCCTGTGGGGATTACAGGTCCTAGCATGCCACGATGCATCTAAATGGCAGGAGCCTCAGCTGGGCATGACATACCGAGACCTTAAGTCCCTCTGTATTAATGATGTTTGGCCCCTCCCACACCACTTTTTCAGAGCCCTACAGACATGAACCAATTAAATCTCCACAGGCCTTGGGAGCTGAGTCAGATAGTTATCCCCACTTTACAGGTGGGGAAACCGAGGCACAGGATCGGTCAGTCACTGGCCTGAGGTTAGTAGCAGAGCTGGGACTCCCACTCCAGAGCTCCTGGCTCCCAGCCCCAACCTCATGGCAAGTAAGATGCTGCCTGTCAGGCAAGCCAGGCAGGGCCATTTCACTCTCCAGAAGTCCATAACACTGGAAGGGCAAGACAGCTAGGGTGCCAGGCAAGAGTGCATGGCAGGGGCTGACCTAGAATCATAGAAGATTAGGGATGGAAGCGACCTCAGATCATCTAGTCCAATGCCCTGCTCAAAGCAGGACGAACCCCAACTAAATCATCTCAGCCAGGGCTTTGTCAAGCCTGACCTTAAAACCTTCTAAGGAAGGAGATTCCACCACCTCCCTAGGTAACCCATTCCAGTGCTTCACCACCCTCCAGAGCCTGGGATGGGGCCTTGGGGTAGGGGTAACCCTGAGCACCGGTTGCATAACCCCCTTCAGACTGTGCTACAGGCATGAGGTTGCCCCGTCCCTTGCCAGCCCTCCTGGCAGACAGTGGCTCACTTCCACCTGGTGACCTCCAGACTGTCATGGCAGGCACTCCGAGCCTGCAGCATGTTCCCCTTGGCCACCTCCTGCTCATGTGGGCTCAGGTGATGAATCACCATCAGGTAGCGGTAGTTACACACCCGCCACCTCACGTTGTGCTTGGCGAAGCGCGCACTGGATTTCACCCGGATCCCAGCTTTCTCAGCCAAGATGCCGACGTAGGCATCTTCTACCGGGATGGGGCGGACATGTTCTGCTGCCCACAGGATCTGCTCAACGGCATCCAGAGACAGGATGTAGCCGATGCCACTGGCATATGGTGGGTATTCATCTGGGTGGTAGTCTTGCCTAGAGACGAACCATTTGCTGGAAGGCTCTCTGATGACCTGCCGCTTCTCCCTGGAGAAGAGGGATCCTGCATACAGGCCCGTCTTAATAGTGTTGTGCTCCAGCAGGAACTCCGGCAGCCGGTCTGTGTTGACGAAGCAGTCGTCATCTGTCTTTAGAATGTAGCTGGGCCGGCATTGCTTGGCCACCCACTTAAACCCATGCATGACCTTCAGGGTGAGGTTCCGATAGGTGTCCTGATAATTCCCAATCAGGATGTCCCCAAACTCCTGCTGCTCTCTCTGGATGCCCTGGGCTACCCCAACATCTGCAGACTGGCCGACTAAGAACACAGACTGCCATTGGTATGCTGTCGGTCCCTCGTGGGCAGCCCAGGTTCTCCTGATCACCTGCCTGGGCTCTGAATTCCCTGGGGCTGAAGTCACGAGGATCAGGAGCAGCTGCCCAGGCTCACAGTGAGGATCTGTGAGAGAGTTAGTGAACAGAGATGGAAAGTCCACGCCTCTCTGGGCAGATTCAATGGCCCCAAAGCGAGACCTTCTGGGCAGCTTCCCTTGGATGATGGGGAAGCGACTGGAAAGCTGCCATCTCTTCTGGACATCAGCTGTCATGACCAGCAGGCACCAAAGCAGGATGAGTGAGAGAAGGCCGCTGACACAGATCAGCCCTTTTAAGCACCACGGATGCATCAGTGCCATGGGAGAAGGAAACAACAGGCATTGTAAGCACGACAGCTCCAGCAATTATACCAACCCTGCCTGGCTAGGGAGAGAAGACAAGGCAGGGAGGGAATTCCTCAGCACCATGCATGTCTCCTGCCCCGCTGCCTGTCAGCTGCAGGACACATAGGGCAAGCCTGAGCAAGAGAGAGGCAGTGAAGCACATGGAAGAGGCTTTACTAAGCTGGGTCACTGGCTGTCTCATGCATGTGCTGCACCGCGGGGTAGGTGTGATGGAAAGGTCATCTGGAACATGCATGGGCAAAGCAGTCAGAAAGGACACTGTGACCCAGCTACTGCAGGGGGGCAGGACACACGTCTCACACCAAGTCTGGATCATTGCTGTTCAGTGACTACAGGCTCCTTTCGTGCTGGGCTGCAAAGCCTAATCTGACAGGAGCATCCAAGTCAAGTCCCCTCTGTGATTCCTGGGCCATGAATAGTTCTGAGTGGATTCAGTGCAAGTAAAATGAATGCTGTGTGGACTGCAGCTAATGGTCTCCCCTTGGGCTGGGACTAGAGAGCTTTGAAATGCTGCAGGTCCTGGCAGAATCTCAGGAGATCCAGTTACTCCTTGCAGTGTCTTCTTCTGGGCTTTGTCCCATTGCACTCTGGCTTTGCTTCCTGAGAGAGAGAGAGAGAGAGAGAGAGAGAGAGAAGAAATCAAACTCCTGAGATTGGAGACCTTGCGTTTCCAGGCAGAAGAGACTGCATCTTCAGGCCCCAGATACTATAATGGACAAGAAATTCTCCTGCCCTAGCCAGAGTGAGATCAGAAGTAGGAGAATTCAGCCAGTGATGCTCCAAGGGGTCCTATGTGTTCTCTTCCCCCTTACAACACCTCTTCTCAGAGTTCTCTGGGTAACTGTAGTAATGAACAAGTAATCACCTCTTACCTCCTTCTGTCTGAGTAGCTCAAAGCACTTTACTAACACTAACTGTCATGTTTCTTTGGTGCGAGGGACAGGATCGTCACTCTGATTTTACAGATGGGGAAACTGAGGCACTAAGTGAGGCCAGGACTGTCCTGAGCTCACATGGCAAATCTGTTCCATTAGCCTTTTCTGCGCTTTCAAGAGCAGGACATAGAAAGTGGCTATCTCCCAGTCCTGTGCTTTAGTCACAAGCCCAAACAAGGGGCTCGTCACTTGCAGAAGATGCATGAGGCCCATTGTGACAGGATTTCAGGGAAGGTCAAGACCAGGAATGTGGAGTCCAGTGGTTTTAGGAGAAAGGGATCCTGAGCTCAGTCACATGGGAAGGCAAGGAACCATTCCAGCTCCAGGCACTGTCTTGCCAAAGCCACAATGGGTTCTCCCTCCTCTCCATCCCGCATGGCTGTTTGGGTGGGACAGTGCAACCACATGGAGCCTGCACTGCTGTTGGGAGGTCTGGCCTGATTGCTGTCTGGGCTCCTGACCTTCCAAATAGCACCTGCATACAGGTCTCCCACATTGCCCCTTACACCAGGGAGGTGCTTCCTGTAAACTTCCACAAAACCGCCTCATTGCCTCCTTCAAACTTGCCTTTGCCAGGGAAATGCTTGGCAAGGATTAGGCTACTGGTATACAGAGCCCATAGCCTGTCACACTCACCAGAACCATCTGTTTTGTTATGCTCCCCTCTCCGTCTGCATTCATCTATTGTCGCTTGTCTTACTCCTTAGACTGTAAGTTTTTTGGGGCAGGGACCTTTTTTTTGCTGTCTCTACAGTGCCTAGCACCAGGGGGTCCTGCTCCACCACTAGGGCTCTCCCACCCATTGAGCGTTTCTGTTGCTCTTCTCTGAGCTCCCCAGAGGGAAGAATTTCTCTGGTATTAAGGTGGGCAAAGTGGAAAGCAACAGTCCATGGGTGGTCATGCGAGAGCCACATTCAGAGGCAGCATCAGTTCTGTGGGGATGTCTTTGTGGCCCAAAGATTTGAGGCAGTCACAACAAATTGGAAATACCGTTCTCATTTCCTACCCACTCTCAGTGCCAGGTTTCTCTCCGCCATTCCGGTGTCCCAGGCTTCTCCCACCCCCTGCCAAGTTGCTGGGATTATCTTCCCCGGGATGGCTCTCCGGAGCCCTCACTCCCTTGTCGTCCCTCCCACCCGGTCGCAGGCGTCACTCACCTGTTCGCTCTCCTCTGCATCACGGGTGTTACAGGAAATGGTTTTACAGGTGAGGGCCCCCCAGACTCGTCCCGGCTGCCCCGTGCCCCCCTCTGGGCTCAGTGCTGTGCCCCAGCACCTGTCCGTGGGCTGCAGCAGAGTCACTGCGAGGAGCCCTCTTGGCCCCTTCCTGCCCTACTGGGGCTGCTGCCTCAGGCCCTTGGGCTTGGCGAGACAGTCACAGGGTGGGTGCAAGGGAGGAGTAACCCCAGCACCGCTGCCCCCTGGCCCAGCCCCTGCTTGGCCCTTTGCAGCATCCCTACCCCCTCCTCTTCTTAGCCCTCCCCCCCATGTGCCTCTTTGGCCCCCCGCTCCCAGCCCCCGCTTGGCCCTTTGCGGCATCCCCGCCCCCTCCACACAGCTCTTCTTAGCCCTCCTCCGCACGCCTCCTTGGCCCTCCCCAGCACCCCACCGTCTTCTTGCCCCCCCAGCACCCCTGCCCCCCCACAGCTCTTCTTAGCCCTCCCCCCTTATCCCCCCCAGCACCCCTGCCCCCCCATCTCCTCGACCCTCCCCAGCACCCCTGCCCCCCCACAGCTCTTCTTAGCCCTCCCCCCTTGTCCCCCCCAGCACCCCTGCTCCCCCGTCTCCTTGGCCCTCCCCAGCACCCCACCGTCTCCTTGCCCCCCCAGCACCCCTGCCCCCCACAGCTCTTCTTAGCCCTCCCCCCTTGTCCCCCCCAGCACCCCTGCCCCCCCCGTCTCCTTGGCCCTCCCCAGCACCCCACCGTCTCCTTGCCCCCCCAGCACCCCTGCCCCCCACAGCTCTTCTTAGCCCTCCCCCCTTGTTCCCCCCAGCACCCCTGCCCCCCCGTCTCCTTGGCCCTCCCCAGCACCCCACCGTCTCCTTGCCCCCCCAGCACCCCTGCCCCCCACAGCTCTTCTTAGCCCCCCCCCCCGCTCCAGGCTCGCGGGGGCGCGTATCAGCTTCCCACTCGAGGAGCCGTCACGCGGGGGGGGGGAGGGGCTCGGCGTTACTTACGGGACACGCTCCCCGACCAACCTTTGCTCCAGCTCGAGTGACTGACGGCGCTGGCCTACAGCCAATGGGGGCTCGGCGGGCTCGGGATGGGCGGGGCCGGAGCGAGACTAGACCAATCCGGAGAGATACCGAGGAGGAGCGGGCTGGAAAGGGCGTGGTCACAGTGAATCTGGACCAATCCAAGGAGAGTCCGAGGAGGAGGGGCGGGACGTGAGAGCATTGACCAATCCGAGGAGGAGCCAAGGATATGGGGCGGGGTTAGACTCCCCCGGACCAATCCAGGGAGGGGTCTCAGGGAAGGGGGTGGGGTCCTGAAGAAGTGGGCGGGGCCACACGGCAGGGCGGGGCCTGAAGGAAGGTGGATCCGATTACCCAATCAGGATGCTAAGGGCGAGCCCGTGCGTTTCAGATTAATTAGGTTGGAAGGGGGGGGAGGAGCTTCAATATTGCCGCGGCCGTGGCCAATCAGAGAGCGAGCCGGGCGTCGTGGGGGGCGCGTTTTGGGCGGGAAGCGGAGAGGGCGGTTGAGCGGCCGTTGGGTGCGCGCGCTGTGGCTGAGGGGGCGGGGCTCTGGGCTCAGCGTGCGGGTCCTGGCGGGGCTGAGAAGGGGGAGCGGGAACCCCGAACTGGGGGGGCCCCCAGGAGCCTGTGTGGGGCGCTGCCCCGAGTCCAGCCAGGGGCGGGTTTCCCACCCCCCAGCTCGCCCCCAAGGCTGACAGGGCTCCCCGAGGGCAGGGCTCTGCGGCCCACGGGCCTGCCCCGGACACCCGCGCTGCTAAGGCGTGTGAGGGGAAACCAGGCCCCACCGAGCTGCTGGGCTTCTGGGAGGGGCCCGACGAGCCCGTGGGCAGGGGGCAGAGAGTCCTGGGGCTTTCAGGCCGCCTGTGACAAGGTCCCGGGCCGAAGGCTCTCACACAAAGGAAGCTGGGACGCGGGGAGGTCGTCTCGGGGGTCAGTGACGGGTTACAAGGCAGGAAACCGAGGGTACAAATAAAAGATCCATTTCAGACTGGAGAGAGGTAAAGAGCAGATGGCTCCAGGGGTCAGGCCTGGGACATGTGCTCTTCATTGTATTCATAAATGATCTGGAAAAAGGGGTAAACGGGGTGGCAAAATTTGCAGATGACACAACGTTATTCAAGATAGTGAAGTCCCAGGCAGACTGTGAAGAGCTACAAAAGGATCTCACAAAACTGGGTGGGCCACAAAATGGCAGATGAAATTCATTGTTGATAAATGCAAAGTAATGCACCTTGGAAAACATCATCCCAGCTATGCATGTTAAATGATGGAGTCTAAATTAGCCGTTACCACTCAAGAAAGCGATCTTGGAAACAGTGTGGAGAGTTCTCAGAAAACATCTGCTCCGTGTGCTGTAGCAGTCAAAAACGCGAACAGAATGTTAGGAAAGAGAGAGACAATAAGGCAGAAAATAGCATAATGCCATTATATGAATCTGTGGTATAACCACACCTTGAACAGTGTGTGCAGGTCTTCTCATCCTATCTCAAAAAAGATATATTAGAATACAGAGAACAGCAACAGAAATGATACGGGGTATGGAACAACTTCCACATGAGGAGAGACTGGGACTTTTCAGCTTGGAAAAGAGATGACCAAGAGGGGATATTGTAGCGGTCTATAAAATTGTGAATTGTGTGGAGAAAGTGAATAGGGAAGTATTATTTACCTTTTCACATAAGCTTTACCAATTTCTCTAGATATCTGAAGCAGTATTTTCCTGTGAGTTGAACACCACGTGACTCACAATAATAATCTTGCTTCACATTCTCTGTCTACTTATTCATAGCTCTTTAACAGCCCTGCTGACTTATTCTAGCCAAGCAGTGCAGTTAGGATATCTTCCTACAATATCCCCCATACCCTTTTGTAATGATGCTGCCCCTGGCGGGATGCTTCTGAGAGTGTCAATTCAGGACAAATTGCTTCGAGCAGGGCAGTTACGGGCCAAGGCTTTCCCAGTATCACCACCAGTGCCACTCGTTATGGGGACGAATGGTTATGAAAACCAATACCCCAGTAAAAGAAAAAAAGGTTCTCCCAATTCCAAAGGACCAAGCCCCAGACCCAGGTCAATATACAAATCAGATCTTACCCACAAATCACACTGTTGCCAGTCCTTTAGAATTTAAAATCTAAAGGCTTATTCATAAAAGGAAAAAGATAGAGATGAGAGCTAGAATTGGTTAAATGGAATCAATGACATACAGTAATGGCAAAGTTCTTGGGTCAGGCTTGTAACAGCGATAGAATAAACTGCAGGTTCAAATCAAGTCTCTGGAGAACATCCACAGCTGGGATGGGTCATTCAGTCCTTTGTTCAGAACTTCAGTTTGTAGCAAAGTCCCCCCAGAAATAAAAAGCAGGATTGAAGACAAGATGGAGGAGATGCAGCAGCCTTTTATAGGCTTTGTCTTGTGGGTGGAAATCCCTTGGTTCTCCTGTGCAAGATCACAGCAAGATATAGTTTGGAGTCACATGGGCAAGTCACATGTCCATGCACGACTTAGTTCTTTACAGGCCGACACCATTGTTTACATGTTAGTTTGAACGTTCCCAGGAAAGCTTAGATGTGGATTGGCATCTCCCAAAGTCCGTTGTCAGATAAGTTTCAGAGTAGCAGCAGTGTTAGTCTGTATCCACAAAAAGAACAGGAGTACTTGTGGCACCTAAGAGACTAACAAATTTATTAGAGCATAAGCTTTCGTGGGCTACAGCATACTTCATCGGATGCATCGATAAGTGTTTCTTGATTGGGCACTTACTGAGAATAGTCCCGTCTCAAGAAGCTGACCAAATGTTTCACTGAGACTACTTAGAATCAAAACAAATTATATACAAGTACATAGCCAATATTCATAACTTCAACTACAAAAATGATACACTCATACAGATAGCATCATCATAATCAGCAAATTATAACCTTTCCATAGACACCTCACACAACAACCTTTGTACAATATTTGCTGCAAATATATAACAGTGGTTGCAACAATGATCTATAAAGTCACAGGTTATGTCAGTAACATCACACCTTTTCCTTCTCTTGTTACATTACTTACATGCTATACAAGTTTCTGGGAAGAATACTAAAAAAATGTAAAATGGCTGCTTTTTAAAAACAGTTTCTTCATTTCAAAATCACTTATCTGAAGATAGCTAATGTAATGCCAATATTTAAAAAGGGCTCTAGAGGTGATCCTGGCAATTACAGACCGGTAAGTGTAACGTCAGAACTGGGCAAATTAGTTGAAACAATAGTAAAGAATAAAATGGTCAGACACCTAGAAGAACACAAATTGTTGCGCAAAAGTCAACATGGTTTCTGTAAAGGGAGATCATATCTTACAAATCTATTAGAGTTCTTTGAGGGGGTCAACAAACATGTGGACAAGGGGGATCCAGTGGATATAGTGTCCTTAGATTTCCAGAAAGCCTTTGGCAAGGTCCCTCACCAAAGGCTCTTACGTAAATTAAGTTGTCATGGGATAAGAGGGAAGATCCTTTCATGGATTGAGAACTGGTTAAAAGACACGGAACAAAGGATAGGAATAAATAGTAAATGTTCAGAATGGAGAGGGGTAACTAATGGTGTTCCCCAAGAGTCAGTCCTAGAACCAATCCTATTCAACTTATTCATAAATTATCTGGAGAAAGGGGTAAACAGTGAGGTGGCAAAGTTTGCAGACGATACTAAACTGCTGAAAATAGTTGGGACCAAAGCAGACTTTGAAGAACTTCAAAAAGATCTCACAAAACTAAGTGATTGGGCAACAATGGCAAATGAAGTGTAATGTGGATAAATGTAAAGTAATGCACATTGGAAAAAAAACCCCCAAGTATACATACAATATGATGGGGGCTAATTTAGCTACAACTAATCAGGAGAAAGATCTTGGAGTCATCGTGGATAGTTCTCTGAAGATGTCCACGCAGTGTGCAGCGGCAGTCAAAAAAGCAAACGGGTTTTAGGAATCATTAAAAAAGGAATAGAGAATAAGACGGAGAATATCTTATTGCCCTTATGTAAATCCATGGTACATCCACATCTTGAATGCTGCGTACAGATGTGGTCCCCTCATCTCAAAAAAGATATACTGGCATTAGAAAAGATTGAGAAAAAGGCAACTAAAATGATTAGAGGTTTGGAATGGGTCCTATATGAGGAGAGATTAAAGAGACTAGGACTTTTCAGCTTGGAAAAGAGGAGACTAAGGGAGGATATGAGAGAGGTCTATAAAGATCATGAGTGGTGTGGAGAAAGTGAATAAGGAAAAGTTATTTACTTGTTCCCATAATATAAAAACTAGGGGCAGCCAAATGAAATTAATGGGCAGCAGGTTTAAAACAAATAAAAGGAAGTTCTTCACACAGCGCACAGTCAACCTGTGGAACGCCTTAGAATCATAGAATATCAGAGTTGGAAGGGACCTCAGGAGGTCATCTAGTCCAACCCCCTGCTCAAAGCAGGACCAATCCTCAACTAAATCATCCCAGCCAGGGCTTTGTCAAGCCTAACTTTAAAAATATCTAAGGAAGGAGATTCCAACACCTCCCTAGGTAACCCATTCCAGTGTTTCACCACCCTCCTAGTGAAAAAGTTTATCCTAATATCCAACCTAATCCTCCACCACTGCAACTTGAGACTATTACTCCTCGTTCTGTCATCTGCTACCACTGAGAACAGTCTAGATCCATCCTCTTTGGAACCCCCTTTCAAGTAGTTGAAAGCAGCTATGAAATCCCCCCTCATTCTTCTCTTCCGCAGACTAAACAATCCCAGTTCCCTCAGCCTCTCCTCATAAGTCATGTGTTCCAGTCCCCTAATCATTTTTGTTGCCCTCTGCTGGACGCTTTCCAATTTTTCCACATCCTTCTTGTAGTGTGGGGCCCAAAACTGGACACAGTACTCCAGATGAGGCCTCACCAATGTCGAATAGAGGGGAACGATCACGTCCCTCGATCTGCTGGCAGTGCCCCTACCTATACATCCCAAAATGCCATTGGCCTTCTTGGCAACAAGGGCACACTGTTGACTCATATCCAGCTTCTCGTTCACTGTAACCCCTACGTCCTTTTCTGCAGAACTGCTGCTGAGCCATTCGGTCCCTAGTCTGTAGCGGTGCATGGGATTCTTCTGTCCTAAGTGCAGGACTCTGCACTTGTCCTTGTTGAACCTCATCAGATTTCTTTTGGCCCAATCCTCTAATTTGTCTAGGGCCCTCTGTATCCTATCCCTACCCTCCAGCGTATCTACCTCTCCTCCCAGTTTAGTGTCATCTGCAAACTTGCTGAGGGTGCAATCCACATCATCCTCCAAATCATTTATGAAGATATTGAACAAAACCAGCCCCAGGACCGACCCCTGGGGCACTCCACTTGATACCGGCTGCCAACTAGACATGGAGCCATTGATCACTACCCGTTGAGCCCGACAATCTAGCCAACTTTCTATCCACCTTATAGTCCATTCATCCAGCCCATACTTTTTTAACTTGCTTGCAGGAATACTGTGGGAGACCGTGTCAAAAGTTTTGCTAAAGTCAAGGAACAACACGTCCACTGCTTTCCCCTCATCCACAGAGCCAGTTATCTCGTCATAGAAGGCAATTAGATTAGTCAGGCATGACTTGCCCTTGGTGAATCCATGCTGACTGTTCCTGATCACTTTCCTCTCCCTTAAGTGCTTCAGAATTGATTCCTTGAGGACCTGCTCCATGATTTTTCCAGGGACTGAGGTGAGGCTGACTGGCCTGTAGTTCCCAGGATCCTCCTTCTTCCCTTTTTTAAAGATGGGCACTACATTAGCCTTTTTCCAGTCGTCCGGGACTTCCCCCGGATCGCCATGAGTTTTCAAAGATAATGGCCAATGGCTCTGCAATCACATCCGCCAACTCCTTTAACACTCTCGGATGCAACGCATCCGGCCCCATGGACTTGTGCTCGTCCAGCTTTTCTAAATAGTCCCGAACCACTTCTTTCTCCACAGAGGGCTGGTCACCTCCTCCCCATGCTGTGCTGCCCAGTGCAGTAGTCTGGGAGCTGACCTTGTTGGTGAAGACACAGGCAAAAAAAGCATTGAGTACATTAGCTTTTTCCACATCCTCTGTCACTAGGTTGCCTCCCTCATTCAGTAAAGGGCCCACACTTCCCTTGACTTTCTTCTTGTTGCTGACATACCTGAAGAAACCCTTCTTGTTACTCTTAACATCTCTTGCTAGCTGCAACTCCAGATGTGATTTGGCCTTCCTGATTTCACTCCTGCATCCCTGAGCAATATTTTTATACACATCCCTGGTCATTTGTCCAATCTTCTTGTAAGCTTCTTTTTTGTGTTTAAGATCAGCAAGGATTTCACTGTTAAGCCAAGCTGGTTGCCTGCCATATTTACTATTCTTTCTACACATCGGGATGGTTTGTCCCTGTAACCTCAATAAGGATTCTTTAAAATACAGCCAGCTCTCCTGGACTCCTTTCCCCCTCATGTTATTCTCCCAGGGGATCTTGCCCATCAGTTCCCTGATAGGCTCCTCTGTCAAGCGGGGGGCTGATTATTTCTTCCTGATGATGTTGCGTATATGATTCAGTCCCCCTCTCCCTTTCACATTCTTCCTCAGAGCTCCCTTCAGAATCACTATTGTCATATTTCAGAGTGGCAGCTGTGTTAGTCTGTATTCACAAAAAGAAAAGGAGTACTTGTGGCACCTTAGAGACTAACCAATTTATTTGAGCATCAGCTTTCGTGAGCTACAGCTCACTTCATCGGATGCATTCAGTGGAAAATCAGAGTGGGGAGTGCTCACTTCCTCAAGCTGAGCAGAACGCTGCCCTTGAGCACCACCTACTGGCCCTTTCACGGTACACGAAATGGCACCAAATCCAGCCAGACCCCGAGCTTGCGCCCCAGAGAAACCCTTCCCTGGTTCCGTATACTCGGACTCTTATCCCTGAGGTCCCACTACAAGACAGGCCACCTTAGAGTGTTCAACTGCGAGTAGCTAATCCGCCAGTTGCCTCCCTAATCGACCCTCCCCTCCTGGGCCTGAGCCCAGCTGAGAGTATGGGACACTGACAGTTCCCTAAATGGCACCTTGCACCAGAGCTGTCCTGGAGTCGTTACAGCAACAGCCCTCGGCGGACTGCCCGTATGAGGTCTCAACAACCCAGGCTGCTTCCCTAGGCTGATCAGCTCCAAAACTCCTTCTGGTAACTGATCCCTACAAGCCGGTTTCTCTGGTTGCCAGACACCTTGGCCTGCCCTCGTGGAACCAACAATGTCTGATCGCCGGCTGCCTACCGCCTCCACTAACGGTCTGAACCCACACAGGTAGTCTGGGGTTGACACACTGCAGACACACTACACTCATTCTTATCTGTTGGGATTTACTGTTCAGTATAACGTAACCATAAAAGGGTAACTTAAATACTAGAAGGGGAGGGAAATCTTATCATGGCTTAATTATTAACCTGAGGGTCCTGCTGCGGTTGGTTGCCAGTACTGTTAGTTTATTAGTCTTTATTATTTCAGGATTTCAGGACCCTATTTCCGCAAGACTGCAGGGAGCTAACAGAAGTCTCCCAAGATTCCCTCAGTATAGCCCATCTATCAGAGTTTATCCGAACTAATTAAAGAGACCACAGCTTAAACAATCGATTCTTTATTAACTGAGGAATTAGGAATAGGATAGGCAAGAAGGGAATAGGGAGGGAGGATTAATAATACTGAACAGATGTTATAACCCTGCACTCTTTCACACAGGGATTACAAAAGGGTAAATGATGGCTGCTCTATACCGTGACCAGACACTGCTGCTGAGACCAGGATTCAATGGATGACTCTGTGACGAAGTGGGACTGTTCTTAATGTTTCCTCTGAATAGTGTGGGGGTGCTTCAGTTTCCCCTATACAGTTCTTGAGTGTCTTGGTTGTGGGATAAGGGTGTATGATCACTGCAGAGCCCTAGAGGGCAGGTATGTGCAGGAGTCTGGACGCAGAGAATGGCCGACACCCTGTTTCCGGGCGACTGATGGCCTGGGCCCTTCTCCCCTGCAAGGTGAGAGCTAAAGGGTTGGAGAACAAAGGAATCAGGTGCCCTCCTGGCCTGGGAAAGGGACAAAGTCCAGGGGAGGTGGGGCTGGAGGGAGTTTCAGTTTGGGGCTGGCTGAAGACATGGAGTGAAGGGCAGACGTGGTTGTCTGGCTCACTGTCCCCCAAAATGGACCCGGCTGAGGGGTCCTGTTCTCTGCACCTACAAGCTCTGTGTTAGACCATGTTCCTGTCGTCTAATAAACCTCTGTTTTACTGGCTGGCTGAGAGTCCCGTCTGACTGCGGAGTTGGGGGCAGGACCCTCTGGCTTCCCCAGGACCCCGCCTGGGCGGACTGGCTGTGGGAAGCGCACGGAGGGGCAGAGGAGGCTGAATGCTCCGAGGTCAGACCCAGGAAGGTGGACGTTGTGTGAGCTGTGTGTCCTGCAGACAGGCTGCTCACAGAAAGGAGCCTTCCCCAGAGTCCTGCCTGGCTTCATGGGGAGCAGTTCCAGAGCATCGCCCAGGGACTTCGTGACACTGAATAAAGCTGAAGAAAAGCACAGCGTCTTCCGCTGGGAAACGAAGCACGATGACATTGCACAGACACGTACCTGTGCCACATGAACCTGCTTTGCTGCAAAGGGCAGGTGGGGGAGGGGCTAGCCACCATAACAAACAGGTTGAACATTAAGGCTGTACTAAGCAAGGTCTGTCGCTGTGTTTGCAGGTTTGCTGTGGAAAAATAACGGCCCTTTGAAGCTTTTCTGCCTACCTCTGTGCACCTCTGCCCTTCCGTGGCTTCTGCGCCCCCCCAACCCCCTATGGCCTCTGCACCCCCGATGCCCCCCTGACGGCCTCTGCTGCTTCCCCCCAGGGATTGCAACCTACAAGCTGGAGAATGCTGGCGCTGCCTTTGTTCCAGCTCACGGGGATCCCCTTGGGAGGAGCTGGGGGATCTGCCTGGGGGGACCTCTGGCTGCAGAGGAAATCCCAGCCGAGGGGATGCTGTTTGCCTTCAGCAGAAGAGAGACTTTCATTCGTTAGTGAGGAGAAATACTTTCACACTCGTTTGAGATGTATACGGAAGCCAGCAGCAGCCGTTAGTGTCTATAGGCAGGCGTCTGGGTCCCCAAAGTGCTCCCCTGATGACAATATGGCACTGGTTATAATTACTTATGTAACAGGCTGCTGCCTCCCTCCTTCCTTTGGTCATACGAAGCTGGTCCCTGTCCCCTCTGGTTCTCTCTGGCGTTTGGCGAGGTGATTTAGCATCTTATCCACCATTCTGTGCAGGGTTTGACCTGCTCTTTCTGAAATGGATCCATTTCTTGCCAATAACTTGCCAATAACCCCAGCTGTCCTAATGCCACTCTTGTGTTTTCTCTTTTATAGCCTCATGCAGGCTGACACTCCAGGGCCAAATGTGAAGATTTCCATCATGGACACTTCAGACTGAGATATGTTCGCTCTCCCCCCGTCCTTTCTTGGAACAGCTGAGGAGTTAACATTCTTAACACAAAGGTATTGGGCAAGTGTGTTGAGATCAACCTCCTCGCCTGCAAAAAGTGGTGTATAAACTGCTAATCACACCATGAGAGCAAGGACAACAACCGCCTGCTTCACAGTATTTTTGAAAATAGCTTCCTTATTTAATATGATTGACAAAACTAACCCGAACATTAACTAATCTGGTGTTGTCACTGTGCCGCAGTTGCTCTCAGGCCTTTGGCCATGACGTCTCTCAGGGTGGGAACCTCTCCCTCCAGACCAGAGTTGTAGGGCTGCAACCCCCTGCAAAGCACTGTGTTTATCCCAGCAGGTCTGAGGTTAGGTCAGCACTGCAATTCTGCTCTCTCTTGGGGACAGTGACCAGCCAGTTGTCACAGAGCACAATACATTTATTTAGAACAAAAGCCTCACAGAGAAAGCCGATAATACAACAGTACGTCTGCACCCCTGCCAGACTGACCAGGTTCTGTCCATCCCGGGCCGGGCATCCTGGTAGGTGTGTGTACGGACTTGTCAGCTCTTTATGCCAGGGTGAGGCTGACCCTGAGTCAGATCAGGGTGACTCTTTATACAGTTTTTGGGGCTGTTGTCTCCTAGGCCTCCTGAGCTAGGTAAAACCATGATGCCATTTCCCAGGGGGTGAAGCTTCAGGGGGCTGGGTATCTGCCTGGCCCCCTGTCATAACCATAAGGGTAGCCTAAAATTCCTCCTTATCTGTAAGGGGTTAAGAAGCTCAAATAACCTGGTTGGCACCTGACCAAAGGAACCAATGGGGACAAAAGATACTTTCAAATCTGGGGGTGGGGGGTGGAGAGAGGGTTTGTTTTGGGTTCTTTGTTTCTGGGGCCGTTCTCTCTTGGGACTGAGAGGGGCCAGACAGAAATCCATCTTCTCCAACCCATCCTAATCCAAGTCTCCAGTATTGCAACCAGTATAGGTAAAAGAGGCAAGGTGGATTAGTTTATTTTTTGTTTTGCATGTGAATTTTCCCTGTGCTAAGAGGGAGGTTTATTCCTGTTTTCTGTAACTTTAAGGTTTTGCACAGAGGGGGATCTTCAATGTTTGGAATCTGAATACCCTGTAAAGTATTTTCCAACCTGATTTTATAGAGATGATTTTTACTTTTCTTTTTTTCTTTTTAATAAAATCTTTCTTTTAAGAACCTGACTGATTTTTCCATTGTTCCAAGACCCAGGGGTTTGGGTCTTTGATCATTTTGTAAGCAATTGGTTAGGATATTATTCTCAAGCCTCCCCAGGAAAGGGGGTGTAAAGGCTTGGGGAGATTGCTGCTGGAAGAGGAACTCCAAGTGGTCCAAGGACAAATAGAGATTTGTGCCTTGGGGAAGTTTTTAACCTAAGCTGGTAGAAATAAGCTTAGGGGGTCTTTCATGTGGGTCCCAACGTCTGTACCCTAGAGTTCAGAGTGGGGAGGGAACCCTGACACCCCCATTGGGACTTTGCACTGATTGCCCCCAGAGGTTCCAGATTTCACAGGAAGCCCACCAGTGAGCCGGGGACACAGATACTTACCCTGCTTACTGCTACAATAGCCTATGGATATCCTGCGTGCCCATAGTGTCTGGCACAGCTCACTGGCATAATGGTGGAAATTTCCAGGCTTCCAGATGCTGTATTGGCCTCTGCTTAGTCCTTATGTGATCGTTGATGTATTAGTTCATTGTTGTGGCTGTTACTGCACTCGACTCAGTCTCTCCTTGTCCCCACAATAATTCCTGTAATGGATATTGTTCTCAGTTGGCAGAAGCCTGAGAATTTTGTTTGCTGGCATTGACTTTCTCCCTGCCCCCTCCCCATGACACCCACTCCTTTATTCTAATTGCGACAAAAATAAAAAGCTTTCAGAACTGAGCTGTTGTCAGTGCTTGCTAATAGGAGCACTTCTGGGAGAGAAGCAGCATGAGAACAGAAGCCTCTGATGCCAAAGATTTTATTTAGCTAATAGCCTAGTAAGGAGGAATGACAGGCCATGGTTGTGTGGAGCCCTCGGTTCTCATTCTATTTCTAGTACTGACTCACTGCGTGACCTTGGGTGGCTCATTAGCATTCTGTGCCTCAATTTCCCCCGTTCTAGAATATGAATGTATCTCACCGAGGATTTAACCTGGGAACTGCCATAGCGGATCAGACAGCTGTTCAGCATCCTGTCTCTCTCAGTGGCCTGCATGAGATGGTGTAAGAGCCCTGCAGAAGACAGATTACGGTGTAATCTTCTCTATATAGGTCTCATCTTGTTCTCTAATGGAGATTGTCTTAAATCCTTCATTGCCATTAATTATAACAACTCTGGAATATTGATAATAGCCTTATGTCATGGCGTGAGGGGGAGTCAGGGCCCTGCACCCCCACTTCCTGCGATTCACTGTGACTCTCAGCCAGCCAGTAGAACAGAAGGTTTATTGGAGACGACAGGAACACAGTTCAAAGCAGAGTTTGCAGGCATAAACAGGATCCCTTAGTCAGGCCCTTCTGAGGGACAGGGAGATTAGACCCCAGCCTTGGGCTCCCTCCTCTTCCCCAGCCAACTCCCCCAAAACTGGAAACCCCTCCAGCCATCTCCCCCAGCCTCCCTACAGCTTCTCCTCCAGCCTTTGTCCAGTTTCCCGGGCAGAAGGTGTCACTTCACCCCAACCCCTCTCCTGGCTCAGGTTACAGGCTCAGGTATTTTCCCTCAAGGGAAGTTTCCCATCCCCAATGAAACTCCTCTGCAACATTCCCAGGTCAAATCTGCCCCACTCCCTGCTCCCCACACCTTATAAATGGCCAATCCCTTTTTGAATCTTGTTACTTTTTTGGCCTCAATGGCTTCCTGCGGCAATGAGTTCCACAGCTCCATTATATGTGTAAAAAAGTATTTCCTTTTATTGGTGTGGAATTTTCAACTTTTTAATTTGATTGAACGTCTCCTTGTTCTGGTGCTAGGAAACAGGGGAACACCACCTTTAACTCTTGTACCAAGATTTGTATCATGTCCCCTAGTTCCTAAGGTAATAAACCCAGTCTGTTCAGTCTCTGTTCATCTGAGAGTTTTTCCAGGCTTTTGATCATTCTTGTTGTTTGTCCCTGAACCACCTTCCAGTCCTGAAATATCCTTTTTGAGGTGGGGTTGTGCTGCACACTGTTTTCCAGGGGAGTTTGCCCCACTGATTTATATAAAAGCATTAGAATATCTTAGTTATTGTTCTTCAACTCATTCCTTATGCATCCTAACATCATGTTAGCTTTGAGTACAGCTATGCAGTGAGCAGAGGTCTCCACTGAACAATCTACAGTGATGTCGAGGTCTCTTTCCTGGATCGATACAGTTCATTGAGAACCCTGTCAGGTGTAAGAACAATTTAAATTTTTCTCTTCATGAACGTTGAGACTCCTTAGTGCAGCAATCTAGTGAGAGTGTCTGAATAGCTTGAAGGCGACAGGGGAGATGTCCCGGCACTTTGTGGACTATAAATGACACCCCAAGAGTAGTAAAGCCTGATGGCTGCGATTCCCAAGACAACACACTTGGTCAGACCTGAGACTTCCACCTGCCAGCTGAGCCAACCACCCGTCACCAACCACCCCAGGACCCGAACTGGGAACAAAAGCCTTGCAGCACAGGCTAGAGATGGAGCTTTCACACAGCCGTATGCACGTGGCGCTTGCAAACATTTAAGAAATGTGCCTAGCTGAAGCTTTTATGCTGCTAAGCCCTAAAACATTAGCATTGAAACTGCTGACATTGTCTTTTAGAGGAGCACCTGTCTTTTAGAGGAGCAGACGCCTGCCAGCTGAGGTTAACAGCCAGAGAAGGTGATTATGTATCTCTTGGGGGACGACTGAATACCCTCAACTAAACTAAAAAGCACTTCAATATCAAAACCATGGCCAAGGCTTTTAATCATTTATAAACATGATGCTGGACTTGGAGAAAATCATTCCCTGACAACCCATGTTTGGAAAAGATAAGGAAGTGTTTCTATTAAAGGGGCCAGTGAACCCCATAACTCCCCTATTCAAACAAAACCGAAAGGTTACTGACTCATTTAGGCTGGTGTACATGATACACACATACTGAACTGCGACACGGAACTAAACTGATGAAAAATTGCTGAATGTTAAAAATAAGGGTTTGTTAGTTGACTAGTTTATAATTATGGACACTGCATTAGTTTGGCGGGATAATGCTCATGCCAGCGTCTTGGCCTGGCTTTTGCCTGACGTGAGCGTTGTCTCGTCAATCTCTTTCTTTTATGTAGGCTTGTTTGGATAATGCTTACAGCTCACAGGACAAAGGTGACTTTGTTGTTGCGTGGGAGGACTGACAGAAGAGGAAGTTAATCAGTATAATAAAATACAAAAAATGTTATGCTAAAAGTTCCTCTGTTGGGAAAAGGAGGGATAAGACGACATGAAGACAGAATGACATGAAAATAGTGTAGTCAGCAAAAGTTGTGCAAATTGAAGCGTGTATTGTATGGGTTACATAAGATACAATGCTTAATGCTGATTGAAGGAAAGCTAATGAATATGGAACGTGAAAAGGTATAAGAAACCAAGGGAATAATGGCCCAAGCTGGAGAAATTCCAGACCAGAAACTGATGAAACGAGACTGAAGGAACAAAGACTGAGACAACCATGGAGTGCAGGAGAGCTCCCTGGTACCCAGAGCTTGGTAATTTGGGAACCTAATTGTTCCACCTTATTTGCTTATTCTCTATCATAAATAGATGATCAGAAGCTTGTCCCATCCACCAACAGATGGTGGATATTACCTCACCTCTTTAAAAAGATAATGACACCTAATTCTTTACTCACTATAAACCATGAAGTTACGGGTGAGGATGACATGGACACACCAACTCAAAGCAACACCAGACCCTGCCAGAACAACAGATGCAAAACCTGCAGCCATATCTCCACTGCTACAATGATCAACACCCTCCACATCACAACTTACAGGATCCATGGGTCCTACACATGCCTATCACAACACGTGGTGTACCTCATCCCATGCACCAAATGCCCCAACAACAACTATGTGGGTGAAACCAGATACTCACTATGCTCTTGAATGAATTCACATGGAAAAATGATAAAACACAAATACACTATATAACCTGTGGGTGGACACTTTTCACAACACGATCTCTCCATATCATAGAATCATTGAATATCAGCGTTGGAAGGGACCTCAGGAGGTCATCTAGTCCAACCCCCTGCTCAAAGCAGGACCAATCCCCAACTAAATCATCCCAGCCAGGGCTTTGTCAAGCCTGACCTTAAAAACTTCTAAGGAAGGAGATTCCACCACCTCCCTAGGCGCATTCCAGTGCTTCAGCACCCTCCTAGTGAAAAAGTTTTTCCTAATATCCAATCTAATCCTCCCCAACGCAACCTGAGACCATTGTTTCTTGTTCTGTCATCTGCTACCACTGAGAACAGTCTAGAGCCGTCCTCTTTGGAACCCCCTTTCAGGTAGTTGAAAGCAGCTATCAAATCCCCCCTCATTCTTCTCTTCCGCAGACTAAATAATCACAGTTCCTTCAGCCTCACCTCATAAATCATGTGCTCCAGCCCGCTAATCATTTTTGTTGCCCTCCACTGGACTCTTTCTAATTTTTCCACATCCTTCTTGTAGTGTGGGGCCCAAACTGGACAGAGTAATCCAGATGAGGCCTCACCACTGTCGAATAAAGGGGAACGATCACATCCCTCCATCTGCTGGCAGTGCCCCTACTTATACAGCCCAAAATGCCCTTAGCCTTCTTCGCAACAAGGGCACACTATTGACTCATATCCAGCTTCTCGTCCACTGTAACCCCTACGTCCTTTTCTGCAGAACTGCTGCCTAGCCACTCAGTCCCTAGTCTGTAGCGGTGCATGGGATTCTTCCATCCTAAGTGCAGAACTCTGCACTTGTCCTTGTTGAACCTCATCAGATTTCTTTCGGCCCAATCCTCCAATTTGTCTAGGGCCCTCTGTATCCTATCCCTACCCTCCGGCGTATCTACCTCTCCCACAGCTTAGAGTCATCTGCAAACTTGCTTAGGGTTCAATCCACGCCATCCTCATTAATGAAGATATTCAACAAAATCAGCCCCAGGACCAACCCTTGGGGCACTCCACTTGATACTGGCTGCCAACTAGACATGGAGCCATTGATCACTACCCTTTGAGCCCGATGATCTAGCGAGCTTTCTATCCACCTTATTGTCCATTCATCCAGTCCATACTTCTTTAACTTGCTGGCAAGAAAACTGTGGGAGACAGTGTCAAAAGCTTTGCTAAAGTCAAGGAATAACACGTCCACTGCTTTCCCCTCATCCACAGAGCCAGTTATCTCATCATAGAAGGCAATCAGGTTGGTCAGGCATGACTTGCCCTTGGTGAATCCATGCAGACTGTTCCTGATCACTTTCCTCTCCTCGAAGTTCTTCAAAATTGATTTCTTGAGGACCTGCTCCATGATTTTTCCAGGGACTGAGGTGAGGCTGACTGGCCTGTAGTTCCCAGGATCCTCCTTCTTCCCTTTTTTAAAGATGGGCACTACATTAGCCTTTTTCCAGTTGTCCGGGACTTCCCCCGATCACCATGAGTTTTCATAGATAATGGCCAATGGCTCTGCAATCACATCCGCCAACTCCTTTAGCACTCTCGGATGCAACGCATCCGGCCCCACGGACTTGTGCACTTCCAGCTTTTCTAAATAGTCCTGAACCACTTCTTTCTCCACAGAGGGCTGGTCACCTCCTCCCCATACTGTGCTGCCCAGTGCAGTAGTCTGGGAGCTGACCTTGTTCATGAAGACACAGGCAAAAAAAACATTGAGTACATTAGCTTTTTCCACATCCTCTGTCACTAGGTTGCCTCCCTCATTCAGTAAGGGGCCCACACTTTCCCTGATGACCTTCTTGTTGCTAACATACCTGTAGAAACCCTTCTTGTTACTCTTAACATCCCTCGCTAATTGCAACTCCAAGTGTGATTTGGCCTTCCTGATTTCACTCCTGCATCCCTGGGCAATATTTTTATACTTCTCCCTGGTCATTTGTCCAAGCTTCCACTTCTTGTAAACTTCTTTTTTGTGTTTAAGATCAGCAAGGATTTCACTGTTAAGCCAAGCTGGTCGCCTGCCATATTTACTATTCTTTCTACACATCGGGATGGTTTGTCCCTGTAACCTCAATAAGGATTCTTTAAAATACAGGCAGCTCTCCTGGACTCCTTTCCCCCTCATGTTATTCTCCCAGGGGATCCTGCCCATCAGCTCCCTGAGGGAGTCAAAGTCTGCTTTTCTGAAGTCCAGGGTCTGTATTCTGCTGCTCTCCTTTCTTCCTTTTGTCAGGATCCTGAACTCGACCATCTCATGGTCACTGCCTCCCAGGTTCCCATCCACTTTAGCTTCCCCTACTAATTCTTCCCAGTTTGTGAGCAGCAGGTCAAGAAGAGCTCTGCCCCTAGTTGGTTCCTGCAGCACTTGCACCAGGAAATTGTCCCCTACACTTTCCAAAAGTTTCCTGGATTGTCTATGCACCGCTGTATTGCTCTCCCAGGAGATATTGGGGTCGTTGAAGTCTCCCATGAGAACCAGGGTCTGTGATCTAGTAACTTTTGTTAGTTGCCTGAAGAAAGCCTCATCCACCTCATCTCTCTGGTCTGGTGGCCTATAGCAGACTCCCACCACGACATCACCCGTGTTACTCACACTTCTAAACTTAATCCAGAGACTCTCAGGTTTTTCCATAGGTTCATACCGGAGCTCTGAGCAGTCCTACTGCTTTCTTACATACAGTTCAACTCCCCCACCTTTTCTGTCCTGCCTGTCCTTCCTGAACAGTTTATATCCATCCATGACAGTACTCCAGCCATGTGAGTTATCCCACCAAGTCTCTGTTATTCCAATCACATCATAATTCCCTGGCTGTGTCAGGTTTTCCAGTTCTCCCTGCTTGTTTCCCAGGCTTCTTGCATTTGTGTATAGACACTTAAGATAACTCACTGATCGTCCTGCTTTCTCACAGGAGTCCTCCCCTCTCACGCGCTCCTGCTCGTGCCTCCTCCCGGTATCCCACTTCCCCACTTACCTCAGGGCTTTGGTCTCCTTCCCCCGGTGAACCTAGTTTAAATCCCTCCTTACTAGGTTAGCCAGCCTGCTTGCGAAGATGCCCTTCCCTCTCTTCGTTAAGTGGAGCCCGTCTCTTCCTAGCACACCTCCTTCTTGGAACACCATCCCATGGTCAAAGAATCCAAAGCCTTCTCTCCAACACCACCTGTGTAGCCATTCGTAGACTTCCACGATTCGACGGTCTATACCTGGGCCTTTTCCTTCCACAGGGAGGATCTGACCTCTCAGTCCTCATCCTCAAAGGAAACCTGCACAACTGCTTCAAAAGATGAGCTTAGGAACTTAAATTCATAACTCTGCTGGACACAACAAAACCAGGGACTAAACAGACACCAGTTTTATGGCTCATTAATAATTGTAACGCTGCCTGCTAACTCTTAATTGTCTTCTTCTCAAATGGTCTCCTACAGGATTCATCCTGTGTGAATCCCTTATGCTTAACAATCTGTCCCCCCTTGTATTTACCTCAGACTCATGCATTTCACCACCTCTCAGTGGGAAAGTGGAGCAGAGACCCCAGCATGGCAACAAAGGGCTAGAAGGTGTGAGGTGGGGGGTAAGTGTTGGTGTCTGGAGGATGCTGGAGGGCTGTCACCTGGAAACTGACTAAGGAGGTCAGACTGGAAATGGAGTTACTGCAGCTTGGCTGGGCTCTGGCCTGACCAGAATGGGCGACACATTAACCATCAGTTCTCTCTGCTAACCTAAGGGCTTCCTGTGCTGTGTGCCCCGTGACTAATAGAACCCACTGTTCTGGCAGCACTGCCTGAGTGTCACTGTAAATATTGGTGAGGTGCCTCTGAAGAACGTACAAGTCTCTACCCGGAGGCTGTCTGTCGGAATTGCTGAACAGTGATGCAGGAGAGCTGAAGCCCCAGAGGTTCTGTCTCAGGAGGCATTGAGACGGTGTGGCCTGCCCTGTAGGAAGAGAGAGACCGCTTGGGCGTCTGGCACATCAAAACGATTTCCCCAAAGAGGCTGTTTCAAAGCTGGGGGCGTAGCGCTGATCCTCTGGATCCGTGACACTGGTTCACTGGCGATACGCAGTTCTGTGAATTCTTGAGTGCAGAATGATGGACGAGCACAAGTCCATGGGGCCGGATGCGTTGCATCCAAGAGTGCTAAAGGAGTTGGCGGATGTGATTGCAGAGCCATTGGCCATTATCTATGAAAACTTATGGCGATCCGGGGGAAGTCCCGGACGACTGGAAAAAGGCTAATGTAGTGCCCACCTTTAAAAAAGGGAAGAAGGAGGATCCTGGGAACTACAGGCCAATCAGCCTCACCTCAGTCCCTGGAAAAATCATGGAGCAGGTCCTCAAGGAATCAATTCTGAAGCACTTAAGGGAGAGGAAAGTGATCAGGAACAGTCAGCATGGATTCACCAAGGGCAAGTCATGCCTGACTAATCTAATTGCCTTCTATGACAGGATAACTGGCTCTGTGGATGAGGGGAAAGCAGTTGACGTGTTGTTCCTTGACTTTAGCAAAGCTTTTGACACTGTCTCCCACAGTATTCTTGCCAGCAAGTTAAAGAAGTATGGATTGGATGAATGGACTATAAGGTGGATAGAAAGTTGGCTAGATTGTTGGGCTCAACGGGTAGTGATCAATGGCTCCATGTCTAGTTGGCAGCCGGTATCAAGTGGAGTGCCCCAGGGGTCGGTCCTGGGACCGGTTTTGTTCAATATCTTCATTAATGATCTGGAGGATGGTGTGGATTGCACCCTCAGCAAGTTTGCAGATGACACTAAACTGGGAGGAGTGGTAGATACGCTGGAGGGTAGGGATAGGATACAGAGGGACCTAGACAAATTGGAGGATTGGGCCAAAAGAAATTTGATGAGGTTCAACAAGGACAAGTGCAGAGTCCTGCACTTAGGACGGAAGAATCCCATGCACCGCTACAGACTAGGGATCGAATGGCTCGGCAGCAGTTCTGCAGAAAAGGACCTAGCGGTTACAGTGGCCGAGAAGCTGGATATGAGTCAACAGTGTGCCTTTGTTGCCAAGAAGGCCAATGGCATTTTGGGATGTATAAGTAGGGGCATAGCGAGCAGATCGAGGGACGTGATCGTTCCCCTCTATTCGACATTGGTGAGGCCTCATCTGGAGTACTGTGTCCAGTTTTGGGCCCCACACTACAAGAAGGATGTGGAAAAATTGGAAAGAGTCCAGCGGAGGGCAACAAAAATGATTAGGGGACTGGAACACATGACTTATGAGGAGAGGCTGAGGGAACTGGGGATTTTTAGTCTGCGGAAGAGAAGAATGAGGGGGGATTTAATAGCTGCTTTCAACTACCTGAAAGGGAGTTCCAAAGAGGATGGCTCTAGACTGTTCTCAGTGGTAGCAGATGACAGAACAAGGAGTAATGGTCTCAAGTTGCAGTGGGGGAGATTTAGGTTGGATATTAGGAAAAACTTTTTCACTAGGAGGGTGGTGAAACACTGGAATGCGTTACCTAGGTGGAATCTCCTTCCCTAGAAGTTTTTAAGGTCAGGCTTGACAAAGCCCTGGCTGGGATGATTTAGTTGAGGATCGGTCCTGCTTTGAGCAGGGGGTTGGACTAGATGACCTCCTGAGGTCCCTTCCAACCCTGATATTCTATGATTCTATGATTCTATGTTTTAGTCCAAGAATTCATAACTGTGAATTCAGAGGGAAATTATCAACATCAGTGTCTGTAACAGTGGAAGGTTTGTTAAAAAGAGCCACACTGCTCTAAAATCTTCCATCTAAACTAACATGAGTCTAATAGGGACAAAACTGCACGGCCGTGTTTCTCATAATTTATATCCTCATCATTATCAATTCTTAACTGTAGCAAATAAATCAACATCATCGTGGCAAATCCCAAAGGGATGTTGTCTCCTTGCAGATCAAACACTCCCTGGCTTGATCTCTAGCAAGGTCCGTAAGGTGGTCTGTCAGTGGTAATTTTATTGTGCCAGCAAAGCTTTTGGCAACCATGCGATCACTGGCCTTGTAGCTGCATTCCTTGGCCAATGCACTTTGTAATTCATTGGTCCTCTATCCCAATAATATTTCTGAATCGAGAGAGCCTCTGAAGCCAAACTCATGCTGATGCGGGGTGTTGCTGGGTTTGGCTGCGAATATCGTCATTACTGATCTTGGCCTGCCACTTAACAGGGAGCAGCTGAGGAAGACAATGAGAATCGAAAACCTCAATCTGTTCCTCTTCAGCCTTCCACAGTGCCCGCACTTCACTGTGTACAACAGGGTTGGTATAACTGCGGTTCTGTAGAGCTTGATGTTGTGACATCTCCACAGGGGCCACCAAAGGGGCCAAAACACGGCAGCAGGTACTGCTATAGAGTGTCCACATTTTTGGGGCAGCCACCAGTACTGTCTGTGACGCTGCCCTGCGATTTGACAGCTGCTACCTCTCTCCGAATGAAGTGGTCCAAACTATTCTGAGACAAACTGTTTTGAAAGCGTCTCAGTTTTGACATAAAAGAGGCAACTAAATTAAACAGTGTAGCAAAAAGGCAGTTGTCACGGAGTCCCCGGGCGATGCTCTGGAACTGCTCCCTATGAAGCCAGACAGGACTCTGGGGAAGTCTCCTCTCTGGGAGCAGCCTGTCTGCAGGACACACAGCTCACACAGCTTCCACCTTCCTGGGTCTGACCTCGGAGCATTCAGCATCCTCTGCCCCTCCGTGCGCTTCCCACAGCGAGTCCGCCCAGGCGGGGTCCTGGGGAAGCCAGAGGGTCCTGCCCCGCAACTCCGCAGTCAGACGTGACTCTCAGCCAGCCAGTAAAACAGAAGGTTTATTAGATGACAGGTACGTGGTCTAAACCAGAGCTTGTAGGTGCAGAGACCAGGACCCCTCAGCTGGGTCCATTTTGGGGGGCAGTGAGCCAGACAACCACGTCTGCCCTTCACTCCATGTCTCCAGCCAGCCCCAAAATGAAACTCTCTCCAGCCCCTCCTCCTCTGGGCTTTGTCCCGGAAGGAGGTCACCCGATTCCTTTGTTCTCCAACCCTTTCGCTCTCACTTTGCGGGGGGAAGGGCCAGGCCATCAGTTGCCAGGAAACAGGGTGTCGGCCCTTCTCTGTGTCCAGACCCCTGCACACACCTGCCCTCTAGGGCTCTGCAACAATCATACACCCTTACCCCACCCCCTAGATACTTAAGAACTGCCTAGGGGAAACTGAGGCACCCCCACAATATTCAGAGAAAACATTAAGAACAGTCCCACTTTGTCACACTGGGACACTGGTTCCTCCCAGGTCTGGCTAGAGACACAGATATCATCAATGGACACCAGGGCCAGGTACAATAGCCGGCGACGATATTTCTGGGGCACCACCAGTTGCCTCCTGATTCCTCATGGTTCTACTTCCCCTGGGGGAGCCCATTCCCGATACAGGAATCCCTTTTTCCACAGGAATCTGTCCCTGCAGCCTTTCCCAAGGGGGTTTGCAGCCTGTGGCCAGCAGGTTCCCTCAGCTTCTACGGAGGGATCCATCTGTGGCTCAGTCTGGAATTCAGCTGCTGGGGAAGGGAGCGGGACCTGTTCCCTCTGGCTGGCTGGGCCTGGGGTCACAGCTCCACTGAGCTCTGTCCCTGGTCGCTCCCTCCCTGCCATGGGATCACTTCCCAGCAGCGCCTCTGGACCAGGCAAAGCTGGTTGGCAGCCGACCTGCCCTGCCTGTGGTTCCCCCCTCAGCTGGGGTCTGATCTTCCCCCGTGGTCAGGGCTGCCCTTGCTGTCCCAGTGGGGCAGGCAGCGAGCTCGCTGCTCTCCGTACAGCATCAGAGCCAGCGGGAGCCCCCTCTCCGGTGTGCAGGGGGGCAGGGAACATCTCTCTGTCCCACCCAGCCCCAGGGGTCTGGTTACAGGCAGGCAGGTATCCTGAGCCTAGCAGCTCCTCCCTGCTGCCAGCCAGGTCATCTGCATTTTCACTGACCATTTCCCTCTCCGCCGATTGGTTCCCTGGGTTCAAATTCAAACCCTCGGCCGTTACAGGAGCAGGGTCTGGATCCTGTCCCAAAGAGAGACAGTCACCCCACAACAGGGTCTCGCAGCTGGTGTCCTGGAGAACCCCAACGGCCAGCCAGCCCCACCCCTCCTGTGACTGCACAGGGGTCTGGGCCATAGGCAGGGCGAGGGGCTTCGTCCCTGGGACCCTCACCCAGCTCACACAGCCCCTCAGCATCTGAGGCTGCACCACCCAGGGCCTGACAACAGTTCTCTCTGTCCCAGGACCTCACCACCCCAGGAATGTCTCCCCATTGACCATCACCTTCCGCTCCCACTGGGGGTCCGAGGGGCCTGGCCCCAGGAAACTCCACACAGACATATAGGTTGGGGTCAGGAGTGGGAGCCTGTCCACCTCCCCACCCATCTGGCTGATGGAGTCTATGGCCTTGGGACCCAGCAAGGGAGCTAGACACCGGGGCTTTTCCTCAGGGTCCCCCTGGTTCAAATCTCCAGCCTGCTCAAAGGCAGTGAGGTGGGCATCCACATCCCCCCCTCCTTACCCAGGGGCAGCAATTTAGTCTCGAGGTTCCCTGCGGAACTGGCCCCCCGGGGTCTATCCCCACTCACCCGGGGGAGGTCCCCTAGGCCTCTCCGCTCCCCCACCGCCAGTTCATGCTGCTGCTGCTTCTGCAGCTCTTTCTCGGGCTCTCGCTGTCTCTCACAGTCCTCTTGCTCTCTCGGACTCAGCTCCAATCCCATCCATCTCCGATCCCCGGATGGGGAACCCGATCGTGAAGACCCTCGTCTGGTTGGGGACAGGAGTCTTGGCGATGCCTGGCTCCCACTCCAGCTGCTCCCAGATCCTGCTATAGCCCCATTTGGGGTCAGGAATCTGTTCCTTAGAGCGGTCATCCTCCTCCAGCTGCACGATTAACTCTGCTTTGGTGAACTTTCCAACGCTCAACCCTCTCTTTCTGCACAGGGTTACAATGTCCTTCTTAAGGAGACAGTGACAGGCCATCACTCCACTCTTCCCAAGTTGTTGTGGACTCACAGGCCTGTGTGTTCTCAGCTCCCCACGGTTTCCAGGGAGAACCCCTAGTGTGCCAGCCCTTCTCGAGGTCACCTCCTCTTTGCCAGGGTCGAGCTGCAGACTCCTGTGCCCCTGGTACCGCTTACTGCAATCCCCAGGGGGACCCCATTACTGCACAGTCCTTCTCTCTGGTCACACACTCCCAGGGGTTAACTGCCCCCCCGAAACCGCTCCTCTCTGAGCCTTCAGCACGCCTGGTCCTCGTTACTCCCTCTTCGTTTTACTGCTCCCCAGTCACTTACTGCAGGAAGTGCCATCCGCAGGGTGTAGTACATCCCACTCCTGCCACCAGTTTTCATGGAGTCCCCAGGCGATGCTCTGCAACTGCTCCCTACAAAGCCAGTCAGGACTCTGGGGAAGTCTCCTCTCTGGGAGCAGCCTGTCCCCAGGGCAAGAAGCTCACACGGCTTCCACCTTCCTGGGTCTGACCTTGGAGCATTCAGCATCCTCTGCCCCTCCGTGCACTTCCCACAGTGAGTCCGCCCAGGCGGGCTCCTGGGGAAGCCAGAGGGTCCTGCCTCCCAACTCCGCAGTCAGACGAGACTCTCAGCCAGCCAGTAAAACAGAGGTTTATTAGACGACAGGAACATGGTCTAACACAGAGCTTGGAGGTGCAGAGAACGGGACCCCTCAGCTGGGTCCATTTTGGGGGGCAGTGAGCCAGACAACCACGTCTGCCCTTCACTCCATGTCTCCAGCCAACCCCAAAATGAAACTCTCTCCAGCCCCACCTCCCCTGGGCTTTGTCCCTTTCCCGGGCCAGGAGGGCACGAGATTCCTTTGTTCTCCAACCCTTTAGCTCTCACCTTGCAGGGAGGAGGGGCCCAGGCCATCAGTTGCCAGGAGACAGAGTGTCGGCCATTTATGTACCCTGGCCCTTTGCTCTGCAACAATTACAGTCCCTTATCCCACCACCTAGAGACTTAAGAACTGGATAGGGGAAACTGAGGCACCCCCACAATATTCAGAGGAAACATTAAGAACAGTCCCGCTTCGTCACACACAGCTCCAGGAGTGGCTTTAATTACTTTGTGCACATTGGAAATGCTGCAGCTGTCACACTGTGAGTACGTCTGCTGGCTCTGGGCTGCAGTTTAATACTCCCCCTGAGTTCCTGCTCGCTCAGCACCGGTGGCTGCCTGCACCAGGCTGCTGCTGCTGGAGACTGTTCATTGTATTCACTGATTTTGTTCTTGATACATTTTCTAGGAAGAATGGCCTGGACAGTACATCCGCCGCCATGCCAGGTGGCCTGCGGGTCTAGCCAGGACAGCTAATGGCCAGTGGCCCAGCCGGCTCTGGAGGGTGGGCCTGGTAACCTAGCTGTGCGCTGGCCAGCGTCTGGGGCTTCCAGCCACAGGGGAAGAAGCCCAGGTCTTGCCACTTCGCTACCAGGGCTACAGCCTGCACTCCACGGCTGCTGCCTGCTCCCAGACAAGGGCCTGCAAGCGCAGCACACGACCTGGGCACCACGGGCACAGCTCGGCCCTGTGCTGACCCTCTGCCCAGGGACAATGTCGTCCCATGGACCCAGCTGTCCACCATCCGTGTGGCCACACACGCAGCACCCCAGCTCTTGCCCTGGCCACCCCCCTCTGAAGTCTCACTGGGCCCCCAGCACGGTTTTAGGGTGTTAGGACTCAGGCTGGGAGCTCTTCATGGAGGAGCCAGCCCAGCCCATGTGCTTGTGCAGCACCCAGTCTGCAGGAGCAAAACAGGAATTAAATTAACCTATGGGTGGGGCTGCCCCAGTTACCGTACCAGGGCTCCCCGCCCCTCTCTGTGCTCTGCCAGCAGGCATGTGCCAGCCTGCCCAGTTACCGTACCAGGGCTCCCCGCCCCTCTCTGTGCTCTGCCAGCAGGCTTGTGCCAGCCTGCCCAGTTACCATACCTGGGCTCCCCGCCCCTCTCTCTGCTCTGCCAGCGGGCATGTGCCAGCCTGCCCAGTTACCGTACCTGGGTTCCCCCCCCCCCCGGTGTGCTCTGCCAGCAGGAATGCAGCCAGGCTTCCTGGTAACTGTCATTGTGATCCAGGGGGATGTGGCTGCTAGGGGGATGTCAGTGCTGAAGATACACCTGGTTGTTATGGAGACTGTTGCAGTAGTTCTCTGTTGCTTTGCCTGGAAGCTGTGGGGATGGAAGCTGTGGGGATGGAAGCTATGGGGACGGAAGCTGTGGGGACGGAAGCTGTGGGGACGGAAGCTGTGGGGACAGAAGCTGCGGGGAGGGAAGCTATGGGGACGGAAGCTATGGGGAGGGAAGCTATGGAGAGGGAAGCTGTGGGGACGGAAGCTATGGGGACGGAAGCTGTGGGGAGGGAAGCTATGGGGACGGAAGCTATGGGGACAGAAGTTTCATGATGACCTGCTTGCAGCGGAGGTGCCATTAGCTACCGCAGGGCCGGGGGCCTTAGAAATCCCAAGGGGCTGGGATCTCCTTCAGGCTGCGTCTGTGCGACTCCCAGGCTAGACGTGCCCGAGCAGGAGGCGAAGCGTTTGCGGTAGCAGTGTCCAGCAGGGCCACCATCCGCCGTGAGCAGCCTCGTGCCTCTGTGCACGGGCGTAACGGATGGGGTGGCTGCAACTTGCCCTTGGTTCCCCCTGCTCACTGCAGCGGAGCCCGACTCCCTACCCGTAGCATCTGCTGCTGCTTCTGCCTGACAGGCGTCTGCCTCGCGGGTAGCACATCCTTCTGCTTAGCCATTGGGTGCTGCCTCTTGAATGTCTGTATTTCAGAGCACACCCCTGTGCCGCATGGGCCAGGGCTCGGTTCTCCCCCTATGATAGACTCAAAGCTGCAGGCTTTGCACCCAGCCCATCACAAGCCGGCCTGGGCCCGCCCCCAGCGAAGCCACAAGCCAGACCGGTGCCAGGCATGGAGCTCCTTCTCCCTGCCCACTCACGAGTCGCGAGACGCCCCCTGAAGCCCCACATGTCAGAGCAGCCCATGAGTCAGCTCCGGCCCTGGGGAACCGGGCACCCAGGCTGACCAGGGGGAGACGAGCTCGGTCTCTCGGTGCCCTTCCCATGGACATGTCTCCGACCCTCTTTCTGTGCCAGGCCTGTGTGTAGCTTTCCTGGGGATGAGCGCACGGCTCTCCGACGCTGAGATTGGGCCCGCTGGCATCAGCCCCCCGTGTCTCTCCAGGCAGTCCAGGGTCCCGGTTCGGGGTTCCCCCTCCAGGGAGCAGTGCGGCCAGCAACTGTCTGCAGTGACACAGCTCAGCCTTTTCAGAACACAACAGCGCTCACGAGCCAGCTGGAATGGAGCCTCTGAGCACGATAGAGCCCAAAGCCAGCAGCGACCTGGCTGTGCCCGGGTCTCCGCTCACGCTTGTCGCCGGTCAATGTACGCGTGTTACAGCGACGCAGTAAAACCCCTCCCTGAATGGCCTAGAGCCATGGCCAACCTACCGAGTCAACTCAGTGCGAGTGTAGACACGGCATGACCTGCGTCAACCCAGACAGTCCTCCAGCCACTGTCCCACAATGCTCCATTCCCTGCCACACACCGGAACGCCGCCCCCTTTAAAGACAGCTCACGTTGTGCGCATCCACTGCCCATGGCTCCGGGTGTAACCCACACACACCCTGGGCGTGGTGCTCTCTCCCCTCTGGTGGCACCAAGACCACAGAGAGCTTACTGAGTCTGCTACAGCCTTAGCTAAGGGCCACGTGGCTTTTAGCTCATGCATTTAGCTCCAGAGGTCCCGGGTTCGATCCCACCTTCCGGCAACTGGGGTCTGTCCGTGTTACACATGCACACAGAGCACAGTTGGACATGCTCCTGCTGGAGGAGACAGGAAGTGTTGGCTCTCCAGGGCCTGTGCAAGCCCAGCCATGGCCCAGTCATGCAGACGTGGGCACGCCCGAGCAGATGGCACGGGGGAGGCAAGAGAAGGGGTACGACAGGGATCTGCAGCAGTGCTCTGTCAAAGGGAAGGGGTTGGCAGATGTATCACAATGCCCGGGAGAGCAACAGGAAATCTGGTGGTGCCCCAGGGACATGCCACATTTACAGCAAGCTGCATGCCATAGTCGCAGAGATGCCACAGACCACTGAGAAGCCCAAGATGGGGACCCCTGCTGTCAGCAGGAAGCGGGGAGGGGGAGACACAGCAGCAGTGGCGGATTCATGATTTTGTCACCCCTAGGCCCAGAAATAATCGCTGCCCCCACCCCCAGCTCAGCTCCGCTCCACCTCTGCCTCCTCCCCTGAGCGCGCTGCCGGGTCCTGCTTCTCCCCTCCCTGCCAGCACCTGTGGGCAAAACAGCTTTGCGAGGACGGGGGAAGGGGGGGAACACGGCGCGCTCAGGGGAGGAGGCGGGGCCGGGGCGGGGATTTGGGGAAGGGGACCAATAGGGGCAGGGAGGGGGCGGGGAATGGGGGCGGGGAAGGGGTGGAGTCGGGGCGGAGGGCGCGGCCCGGCGCCGGGGGAAGCAGCCTCTCGCTGCTATTGTAATTTTGCCGCCCCTGGCCTGGGCCTTGTCGGCCGAGGCATTGACACGCTGCTGCTCGGCCGGGGATTCCCACCAGGAGTGGCGGAAGTTCCCTAAAAGTGAGGGGAGCATGGGCGCCTGAATCATGGACCTGCCACCCCTGAGGCCCTGCCCCTGCACTGCTGGGACATTGTCGTCATAGTGACATTATTATCATATGGTTATTGCACCTTTATGACGCCTTTTATGCAAGACAGGCCATGGGAGAGGTCATTGGAAAGGTTGGTTTGCTGAATACGATGATCCTATTGGTCTGCATGTATCTTTTCTGTATCTGAAGTTATAAATACTGACTATGTAGCTGTACTTCACATGTCGTTACACCTGGGTAACGCCCACTCGGCAAGATGCTTTCCGTCTAGAAGGGCCTAGTCACGGCAATGAGCCCTTAGGGAAAACAACAGGTCTGAGGAGAAGTTTGTTCCCCACCTGGGGAGCGTTGCGGAGAATGCTACAGACAGTCTGTGGGTGATGGCTGCTGTGACTCTGCAGGGACGTGTGGCCAGGCCACGTGATGCTGGACTCCGACTTGGGATGTCAGTGTTTTTCCACAGACGTGTCTGGGAACCCAGCTTTGAAACAAAGGGTTCCTGCCATATGCAAAAGCTAAATAAGGCAGGGGGTGACATCATCTGGTGTTCTTCACTCCCCACCCAAGAAGACTCCTGGGGAAACACCTGAGGAACAAAGACTGAACGGGAGGAAGTGCTGGACCCAGGCTAAAGGGATTTCTAGCCTGTGCATGAAACACCTGGCGGGGGGGATTCCAAGCTGCAAAGCAAGTGCAGCTTGTGCCTTAAGTATCTACAGTCTGCCTGTACCACCAGTTAGGGTGAGAATCTGCTATCCATATCCAATCTATTTAGTATATTAAGCTTAGTTTGTGTGTTTTGTTTATTTGCTAGGTAATCTGCTTTGATCTGTCTGGTGTCCCTTATAATCACTTTAACTCTATCTTTTGTAGTTAATAAACTTGTTTTTGTTTTAATCTAAACCCGTGAGCTTTGACTGGAGTGCTTGGGGAAAATCTCTGCTTGGTTACCACAAGTGTACATGGTCCTCTTCACATCGAAGGAGAGGCGGACCAGGTGTTAAATCCACGTATTGGCCAGATTTGACGAGGGCAGGACGGTACTGCTCTGTGGTCCCAGGCTGGGAATCTGGTGGTTAGAGAAGCCTGCATGTAACTGCAGCTGGGTGTGTCCCTACCTGTGTGAATGCTGGTGAAAGTGCAGGCTGGAGGGCTTTGCAGCTTGTCACAGCAGCACAGTGTGAGAGGGAGCCCAGGCTGGTGGGTCAGGGGGCTCAGTGGTACCCCAGTTCAAGATAGCACCCTGGGGGAACCCATCACAGCCACCTCTTCCCCTAAGACTCTGGCCTCTGTGATGAAGCAGGGGGGGTTTTCTTGTTGTTTTCAGTGGTTTGCATGCAGAGAGGGTGGGACTCAGTTTCCCTGGGGTGTTACTGGTTTAATGAGGTGGTGAGAGAGGGAGGTTGTTGTTATAGAGGGCCAGTGAATGGCCTGGAGAATGGATACAGGAGTCCCGGCAGGAAGAGGAGAAGGAGAAGCACCAGGGCATAATGGGTCTTCTCAGTGAGCAAACCCAAGTGGTGCAGACCCTGGTTGACTCCCTACCCTTTGCAATACTTAGAGAGTCCATGGAGGCTGCTCCCTGCGCCCTCCAACATACCATGTGGAATCAGGGCTGCATCCTTATCCCTATCACTCCACGCTGGGGACAGCCAGGAGAGCCACAGCTTCACATTTGCTGACCTGTGAGAGCCACAGACGGGTATATGTGTTGCCACAATGGACTACATTGAACTACCCTTTTCTTTACACAAAGGGACATAAAATGTTTACTTACTTTTCAACAGGAATTTTAACAGTTTACCCCCTTGTTTGACATCTGTGTGACACTGGATGTATTTGTTTGCACTTTGATTTTGTGCACTGAATTTTTGCACTCAGTAAAGTTCTATTTTTTGAGAATCGAAGTGTTTGTATTAGTTCACAACAGATATTACTGAATGCACAGCACCAGTCACGAAACCAAACAGTACAGCAAGCACCACAGAATTCAGAGCATCATGAAAACACCCAGCCATCTTTATAAACTTACAGCAAGCACCACACAATTCACAATTTGCAGGCAAAGCCCCAGACCAACAGTCTTTATAATTTGTAGGGCTCCAGGATAAAGACCAGCAGAGAAAACCAAATACTACAAAATTTTAATTACACAAGACAGACTTTGTCTCAAGACAGAACACTACTGTGCCTGACTGTTACAACCAACTGTTAAAGCTTCCCTCAAACGCATAGCTCCATGTTGGAATCTTGTAATAGTCCTGACCTCTGGCTGCTCAAATTTCACAAATAGCCACTCCACCCTGCGGGCAGCTTTTCCCCCAGTGCCTCACCAATATTCTGCAGGTCACAATAGGCAGCTCTAACCATTGGGATATTTTCTCACTGAGATCCAATCTTGTGAGTAAACACCACCAGCGTCCCTACAACCTACCAGAAGCACATTCCACTGGCATTCTGCATCTGCTGAGATGGTAGGTGAATCTTTCCTTGGTGCAGGTGAGATGGCCAGTGTGCAGCTTCATGAACCAGGGGAGCAAGGGGCAGGCTGGGTCCCCCAGAATTGCTATTGGCTTTTCAATATCACCAGTGGTAATGTGCTGGTTGGGAGAGAATGTCCCTGCTTGCGGCTTTCTAAACAGTCTTTATTCTTGAAGATGCAAGCATCAGGCACCTTCCCTGACCAGCCCACACGAGTATCAGTGAAGCAGCCCCGGTGATTCACCACCGCTCGCATAACTACAGAAAAGCAGCCCTTTCTGCTGATGTGCTCTGCGGCAAGGTGGGCTGGTGACAAACTTGGGATGTGAGTCCCGCCTGTCGCTCCACCTCAGTTCGGGAACCCCATGGCTGCAAATCCATCCGCTATGTCCTGCACCTTGCTGCGAGTCACAGTCCTGAGTAGGAGGCCATGACTGATGGCCCTGACCGCTGGCATGACAACAGCCCCCACTGTGGATTGGCCAGCTCCAGAATGATTTCCCACCGATCTGAACAGCACCTGGGCCGTGAGACGTGGGTACCTACCCTCACCCCTCCCTGGTGTGTCACTTTCCTTCCCCACCTTATTCCTCCTCTTTCCTCTCTCTCTCCTGTCATCCCTCTCGTAAGAGTCTGGCTGAGCCACCAAGCTGATGCCATTGTTTGTAATGCTGCGTGGAGCGCTTGGCCAGCGAGGCAGCTAAAAGCTATGCCTCAAACAGCCCAGCGCTGGGCCAAGATCCCCAGCCTTGGAGTGGCCGATCAGGCTGTGCTGGGCCTGTCTCTCTCCGGCAGCGAGGCTGCATGTGACAGGCAGCCCCAGCGTCACCGGCTGCATGCCCCCTTTTCTCTCCCCTTGCAGGTGCAACTCGTTTTGTGTTACAGACAACAGGGTCGGACTTTAACAGCAGCAACCAGCCCCTCTCGGCTCACTTCTCTCCCCCCAGCAGGGCAGTTCCAAACCCATTTCGTGCCAGCGAAAAGACTGTCCCGTGCACTGTCCACCAAACGGCCCAGGGTACGAAGGCCATTGAACCGCACCGCAGACTTCGCATTGCAAAGGCTTTCACTGCTCTTTGTCTTTTTCTGCATCCTCAATGAAAGGTGAAGGCAATGTTAGGTGTCCAGCGGCCAGTCCGGGCTGCACCCTGTCCCGTGGGCCCAGCACCCCTGTGCGGGCCGCACCCTGTCCTGTGGGCCCAGCGCCCCTGTGCGGGCCGCATCCTGTCCCGCGCACCCAGCGCCCAGACCCAGCTTCCCGCTTTCCCTTCTGCCAGGAGGCCTGCGTGCAGTTAGTCAATCCTGCAAACTGCCTCCTGTTGGCCAAGATGCTCACAACTGTCCCCCCCCCGGCCAAGAAGAGAGGCTGGGGGGTTTCCAGGCAGGGGCAGGAAGATCCTCAGGGAAGCGGGGCTCGAGCACCCTGCCCCGCTGCAGGGCCAGGGGAGCAGCCTGGCGGAAGGGCTGTCTCCAGAGGGGGGCAGATGTCTGCAGCACATGGTGGGTGCCAGCTCCAAGGACGGATGGAGGCTGGGAGCTCCGCAGCAGCCACCTCCCCTTGCTGCCCCGCTGCTAAGCCGTGCCACAGCCAAGCTGTAGGGCCAGGTGGCTAAAGAACGGCAGAGCAGGGCAGGCAGCTGCCGGGAGTGGCCAGGAGCCCATCAGAGTGGGGCTTCTGCCCCTCGCGTGGCTGCACGCCCCCGCGGCACACTGCCCCAGGCTCCTGCCCATGGCCAGGCTCAGCCCTAGGAATGACCCTGGATGCAGCCCCCTCTCTGGAGCCCAGGGATGGACGCAGGACTCAAAGCCGGGGGGAAGGGGTGACTGGCTCCCAGGCTGTAAGTACCTGCAAGGGGAACAGCTATTCCGTACTGGGCTTGCCAGCCTGGCAGAGGAAGGGCTAACGCTGTCCCCTGGCGGGGAGCTGAGGCCCGGACATGAAGTGACGGTGAGCCGTGACCCTTTGTGCCATTTGCGCGAGGTCGCACCAAAGGGGTGGGTGGGTGTGTCTCTGTGAACCAGCCGGTCGTCCTGGTCATTGTGAGATGTTTGTGGGGGGAGTCTGTGCCCGGCAGGCTGCTGTGTGCCACGCCGGTCGGAGTGGAGCCACGGTCTGGGAGGGGGAGGCAGAGCTGACCCCCCCCCCAACGTGAGAACGGTGGGCGTCCCGCCACGGAGCCTGTCTGTGCTCACTGCCTGGGCCAGCAGCAGGCTCCAGCACTTCCAGAGCCAACGAACCCCAGGAAAGTCACTGGGCAGCACCTGTCCCTGTGCGAGGGGGGGGACTCTGGCGGTGGGGCCGGGCGCGGGGGGGGAATCTCATGAAAAGTGGATCCCAGTTCCTTGGACCGGACAGGTGCTGCAAGGAGCAACCAGCGGGTGAGAAAGGCCTTGTTGGGACAGGAACCTGTTCGCACGGGCCGGCTCTGCACGGCCTGGTTTGTTCTTTTGCCCATAACCTGGTGATTCCAGATCCTCTGACTTGCTTCTGTTTGACTCTTTACCTCGAGCTCTGGTCAAGAAACATCCCCTTGGTTTTACTGTGACGGGCCTACGAGCCTGGCGCTCAGGAGAGCGGGCCAGAGGGGAGAGCGGTGACCTGGGGGGCACTGCTTCCCGGAGGCAGGGGATCTGTGCATGGCAGGTGTGCGGAAGACGAGGGGCTGGGCACTGGTGTGACAAAGGAGTGTGCAAACCGCTAGCCTGGAGGGGGCGTGAGCGGGGCTCCCAGACCCGGAGAGCAGAGCGTCTGAGCCGCCGGCAGCTGGCACCTGGGCAGCGTTTCCCTGGTGGGCACAGCCAGGGCTGCCTCCCCCCGGAGCGACTCGCCCGGACACCCCGGTACCCCACGCTGTGTCAGCCCCCTCCAGGCCCCTGCCCCTGGGACAGCGCCCAGCACCCGCCGAGCCTGCAGGGCCAGGGCAGGGGCCAGGCAGGATTTAGGGCTAGTAGCCACGGGGCCTTTAATGCCGGCCCCGCTGTGCCCCCCTCGCCAGCCCCACCCCCCATGCTGTGGCTGAGGCCCTGATCCCTCCCCCCGGAAAATCCCCTCTCTGCCCCGGGGGGCGGCGGCTGCTCCCCCCCGCCCCGGCTCTCCAGACGCGGGCATCTCCGGCCGCGCGGCCGCTCACCGAGGCATCGGGGCGGCTGATGCGGGGCGGGGTGTCCCCGCTCCCCGACGGGCCCGGCTCGGCCCTGGCGCTTCCCCGGGCGGGGCCGGGCGGGGGCGGACCCGGAAGGCCGCGGCAGGTGCTGGTCCCGGCCGGCATGGAGGCGGCCCCGGCCCGGTACCAGGCCCGGTACCAGCGGCTGCGGGGCAGCGACAGCGACGGGGAGGAGGCGGTGGAGCTGCGGGGCGGGCCGGGCCGGTGAGTGCGGGGCGGACCGGACCGGACCGGAGCAGAGACCAGCCCCGCCCGCAGATCCCCCGGCAGCCGGACCCCCCAACCCCGTCCAGCCCCCGCGCGGCCCCATAACCAGCGCGTAGCTCCCCGGGTGCCCCCCACGGGCTCTGCCCCCCGCGGCCCCGGCAGGGCTGTGCACGTGCCAGCTGCAGCGGGGGCTGCGCCCTACACAGGGCCGGGCACCTGGTGGGGGGCCAGGCTGGCTGGGCAGGGTGCCCCCCGTTTGCAGGCTGCCCCCCACCCCCGTCAGAGATCAGCTCCGAGCCGGGTCAAGGCCACGCCTCCCGCCTGGGCAGCTGGGGCAGGGGACCGGGAGGGGCCCCCCTTGGCCAAGGAGGGTTGTGGGGAGCAGTGGGGCAGCGCCAGCATTAACAGGGGGCTGCTGCCACCCCAGCACTCAGCGACTGACCACGTGCTGAAGACGAGTCAGCGATGGGGGGCACGAGTGGGCACAGCCTGTGCCAGGCCCCTCCGCCCTGCCCCCCACGCCAGGCTCCTGGCTTGCCCGCGTTGCCCCTCAGGGGCCCACAGGCTCCTGGGACCCCCCTGGGGCCGGGGCTCCCCTCCAGCACGGGGACTCTGGGCCCCGGGTGTGCGGCTCGCCAGACACGGGTGGAGCCCAGGACCCGCCGTGGTGTGTGAGGAGCAGTGAGGGCTCAGATCCGAGGCTGGAGAGCTTGTGAAGAACGGCGAGCCCTTTGCCAGCTGGCACCAATGGGCCCACGTCCCAGACGGGCTACGAGGCTTTGCCTGAGGCCGGGCACTGCTGGGGAGGGACCAGACGGGCGGCCCAGGGAGCTGCCTGGGTCTGGACCACCGTGTCTGCCCCAGCGAGGTGCCGGCTGCTGCTGGGAGCTCTGGGCCCCATGGCTGGGGAGGGGAACGTGTAACACACAACGCCCCGGGCCCCGTTAGGATCAGGCCCTTGGCCTCAGGGGAGGGGCCTAGCCCGTGGGGGATGGGGACATTGGCTCAGCTGGCCCCCCCTCCCCGGGCTGGCTGCCTGGCCTGCTACCCCATTGGTGCCAGGCCTGGGGGCAGTCGCAGCCCAGCTCCCCCTTCCCAGCCTGCACCAGGCGTGAGCCCAGAGCGAGGCACCTGCATGGGTCCGGGCACGGCTGGGTGCAGATCGAGTGGCCTGCTCCAGCCCCTGCCCCACCCCTTGTCTCTTTCTCCCTGCCCCTCTTGGCACCGGGAGGCCCCTCCCGCTGAGCCCCTCTGAGCTCTGTAAGCCCCTGGCCTTGGCTGCAGCTCAGCTCCTGGTGGGGGGCCCAGACCCCAGCAGGCTGGTGAATTTGGCTGTAATCCTATTATGGGAGCTGAATGCGGCCTCACTAATCCCATTAGGCAGCGGCAGATCTTCCCCCTTCCTTGCAGCCCTCCTGGGGCCGGGGATCTGGCTGGCGGCTTTGCTGGTTACTGTCGGGAGCTGGTGCCCTGGCCGGGTGTCCTCCAGTGCTAGTGACGTGTCGGGAGGGGCTGGGGTCCCTGTGCCGCACCAGGGCCAGGCCCCTGGATGGGGGCAGGTGGAGCCCATGTGGAGTGTCCCAGCCGCGGTGACCTATGGCAGTGGGCACATGGCAGGGCCCCCCAGCCCAGGGTACCTAGCTGGGCCCTGGGCACCTGGGGCATTGTGTGTGGCACTGAAGGTCTCACCAGCCTGGCCTCCCCCGGTGAAAGGGGTGCTGGGCGCCCCATCCTAGCCATGCTGAGTGGAGTTTGGGGGGCGTTTGGAGCCACAGGGAGGCTGCTCGACCTGCAGGGCTCCTGCCAGGCCAAGCCAAGGCCTCTCTCTGGTCAGCTGCATGCACCTGGCCGTGAGCAGAGCATGCCTGGGCGGGGCCAGCGCTGGCCCCGGGGGGAGCAGAGCATGGCCTGGCCTGGCCTGGGCTGAGTGGGGACGGCACCCTCGCCCCACAGACCCCGGAGCCTCAGAGCCAGGCCATGTCGCTCCGGTGCCCAGAGAGAGCCCCAGGCTGAGGGGCTGGCAGTGGGTACTCGAGCCCCCCGGAAGTCTGCCAGCACCTCAGTCCCGTCCCGTACCCCCAGCGCTGCCAGTGCCCCTCAGTCCTGACCCCCATCCCTGCTCCCCCAGCCTGGCACCTCTAGCTCTGCTGATGCCCCTGAGTCCTGACCCACAGCCCCCCGGTTGTTCACCCCTGGACTCCTGCCCGTACACCCATCCTTCTGCCGCTGCCTCCTCCCTGCTCTCCAGCGCCCCCCGCAGGCTGTGGGGAGCGTCCCTCCCGGGCGTGCACCTGGCTGGCTGGGGCTGCAGGGAGTTGCCACGTGGGCTGATCTCTGTTCTCTCTGGCTCTCTGCAGATCCTCGCTGCAGGTCCTGCTTCACCAGCACCACTGGGAGACCTGCGCCCGCATCTCCTCGGCCCTGGTGCTGCTGGCGCTGGCCTTGGCCTTGGCCTTTTCCCAGATGACCTCTGGGGGCTCCTCGCGGCTGGGCAGCACCCAGGCTCACAGGCAGGGTGATGGCGCTGGGCAGATGGGGGCGCAGGAGGAGCCCGGCGACATCCCATCTGCGGCTCACATGCATGCCCCGGGCGTTTACCATCACGCCGCCCTCATCACCAGCTCAAGTGAGCATCGCGCAGCATGGGGTGCAGGCCCGGGCCCCCAGTGGGCACCGCTTCCTCCTGCCGTGTTCGGGCTGGGTACCCCTCGGGTCGCTGTGACGGGCTCCCCGGGGTGGAACTGGAACTGGGGTAGTGCTGAGCCCTCTGTCTTACCAAACCTGGGCTCCCTCTCACACTGGGATGCTGTGAGAAGCTGCAGACCCCTCCAGGTCCTGCACTCACACAGCTATTTACAGACAGGGACACGCCCAGCTGAGTTACATTCATACTTTCACCAGCCACTCATGAACCAACAAGAGAGACGCTCCAGCCAGCTCCCCCCAGCCTAGGACCCCAGAGCTGAACCGTCTCGCCCTGGTCAGAAGCCTGACCAGTGTAAGTTATTACCCAGTCTGCCCTCCTGCAGTGTGGAGAGGACAGTTCACCAGCCCCTGTTCCTGAGCAGATTTCCCTTTGCACTTTAAACAACACTGTTTTAGGTAAAAAATATCAAACAGATTTATGAATTACAGAAAGAGAGATTGTCAGTGATTATAAGTATTAGCGAACAGATCAACAACAACACAAGTGGGTTCTATCCACTAGACAGGATTTGACTCCAGCAGTGTCTCGCCCTGATGGTCCAGGCACTTCACAGATCCGCCATACGCAGGTTGGAAATCCTCCTTTCCAGCCTGGGACCCCCTCCCACGTTCCAGGTCTTTTGCCTCCAGCCATGGTTCCAGGTGTTGAGTTGTGGGGGGAGTGAGGCCGAGTGATGATGTTGCTTCCCCCTTTTATAGCTTCTCCCATGTGGAGGGAACGTCATTGTCCCAAACAAAAGCCCCCAGCCCAGTTTGTGGAAAGGTGCCGGCCCAAGATGGAGTCCAGTGTCACGTGATCTAGCCACCTGGCCTCCCGTGGTTCCGTGCGTCACAGCGGCCATTCTCCAGACGCTGGCTGAAGCGTCCCCGGGAAGGCCCCCCGGGGGGGATAAGCTTCTTCTCTTGTGTTTCTTAATGGCCCATCACCTTGTATGGTTCATCCACACCCCGGCTGGGTGTTACCCCGGAGCAAAGACCTCTGAAATATCCGCACATAGTCAATATTCACCACTTTAGATAGAAGAACGAGACCTGCGCACAACCAGGGTAATCGTCCTCAGCAAACCCGAACTTTTCCATTGATCCCTTCCATGACATACTCCGTGTAAAACACACCGTGCTCATATCACCCTGGTAAATGCCGGGGTGCCAGGGCATTGCTTTGGGGTACAGAATGTCCCAGCTGCCCTGTGCTCCTGGCTGGGCTGCAGAAGGGCCTGAGGGGCAGGGGGGCTGTGCACAGGGCAATGGGCCCACGCTGCCCCCTGCAGGAGGGCGCTGGGAGTGCAGGGCTGGGGTTGGCACAAGCTCTGCCACGCCAGACTGGCCCCATGGTGCCCGCGCCACCCACCCCTGACGCCGGGGCCTGTCGGTGCCTTGCAGAGACCTGCTCCCGCCTGGGGAAGGACCTGCTGGTGGCCGGAGGGAACGTGGTGGATGCTGGGATTGCGGCTGCGCTCTGCCTGGGGCTGGTCCACCCGCACGCCGGGGGGCTGGGTGAGTGTGGGGCTCGGGCGAAGGGGTGGAACTGCCCCCAGGCCGGTGCAGCTAGGGTCACCGCTCCCCGCATGGGGAGCTGTCAGCCCCCGGGTCCCCCTCACCCCACCATAGCCAGAGCTGCGGGATGCGATGTCAGGCCAGGGAGCGCGGGGGGGATGGACATGGCCTGGGCGAGCTCTCAGAGAGGGGCCTGGGAAGGGCTGCCCCAGCCCCCCAGACCCCCCAGCCGTAGCCAGTGGGTGCCGAACGGGACCAGCCTGTAACGCCCAGAACCCTCTGCCGTGCATGCTCGGGGGGGGCGGGGGGGGGGGGGGGGGGGGGCGGTGTGGAGGGAATGGGGGAAGGGAAGGCTGTGGTACGTAGGGGACCCTAATGGGGTCTGGGGGGGTACGGTGTCCAGGAGCCCTCATGGGGACTGGGAGGCAGTGTCTGGGGGGCCCTGACAGGATCTGAGGGGCTGCAGTGAGCGGGTATCTCAGGAGGTGCTGGTGGGGGGGGCACAGGGTGGGGGGTGTCTTGGGGGTCCTGGTGGGGAGGTACAGTGTGGGGGTATCTCAGAGGCGCTGTTGGGGAGGTACAGTGGGGGGGTGTCTCGGGGGGTGCTGGCAGGGGGTACAGTAGGGGGGTGTCTCGGGGTGCAGTGGGGAGGTGTATAGAGGGGTGCAGTGGGGGGGTGCTGGTGGGGGGTATAGGGGGTGTCTCAGAGGCACTGACGGGGGTATAGTAGGGGGGTGTCTCAGGGGTGCTGGCGGAGGATACAGTGGGGGGTATCTTGGGGTGTTGGTGGGCAGGTGCAGTGGGGGGTGTCTTGGGGGTGCTGGTGGGAAGGTACAGTGGGGGGGTGTCTCAGGGGTTTTGGTGGGGGTGCTGTGGGGGGGTGTCTCGGATTTTGGTGGGGGTGCAATGGGGGGTGTCTCAAAGGTGCTGACGGGGGGGTTACAGTGGGGGGTGTCTCGGGGGTGTTGGTGGGGGTGCAGTGGGGGGGTCTCAGGGGTGTTGGTGGGGGTGCAGTGGGGGGCGTTGGTGGGGGTGCAGTGGGGGTGCAGTGGGGGGCGTTGGTGGGGGTGCAGCAGGGGTGTCTCGGGGGCGTTGGTGGGGGTGCAGCGGGGGATGTTGGTGCGGGTGCAGCGGGGGCTGTCTCCGGGGCGTTGGCGGGGGCGCACTGCGGGGTGTCTCGGGGGCGTTGGTGGGGGTGCAGTGGGGGGCGTTGGCAGGGGCGCACTGTGGGGTGTCTCAGGGGCGTTGGTGGGGGTGCAGTGAGGGTGTCTCGGGGGCGTTGGTGGGGGTGCAGTAGGGGATGTTGGTGGGGGTGCAGCGGGGGGTGTCTCGGGGGCGTTGGTGGGGGTGCAGTGGGGGTGTTTCGGGGGTGTTGGTGGGGGCGCAGTGGGGGATGTTGGTGGGGGTGCAGCGGGTGGTGTCTCCGGGGCATTGGTGGGGGTGCAGCGGGGGGCGTTGGTGGGGGCGCACTGCGGGGTGTCTCGGGGGCGTTGGTGGGGGCGCAGTGGGGGGTGCAGTGGGGGGGCGTTGGTGGTGGTGCAGTGGGGGGTGTCTCGGGGGCGTTGGTGGGGGTGCAGTGGGGGGCGTTGGTGGGGGCGCAGTGCGGGGGTGTCTCGGGGGTGTTGGTGGGGGTGCAGCGGGGGATGTTGGTGGGGGTGCAGCGGGTGGTGTCTCGGGGGCGTTGGTGGGGGCGCAGTGGGGGGTGCAGTGGGGGGGCGTTGGTGGGGGTGCAGTGGGGGGTGTCTTGGGGGCGTTGGTGGGGGTGCAGTGGGGGATGTTGGTGCGGGGGCTGTCTCCGGGGCGTTGGCGGGGGCGCACTGCGGGGTGTCTCGGGGGGGTTGGTGGGGGTGCAGTGGGGGATGTTGGTGGGGGTGCAGCAGGGGCTGTCTCGGGGGCGTTGGTGGGGGCGCACTGCGGGGTGTCTCGGGGGTGTTGGTGGGGGTGCAGCGGGGGATGTTGGTGGGGGTGCAGCGGGTGGTGTCTCGGGGGCGTTGGTGGGGGCGCAGTGGGGGGGCGTTGGTGGGGGTGCAGTGGGGGGTGTCTCGGGGGCGTTGGTGGGGGTGCAGCGGGGGAGGTTGGTGCGGGGGCTGTCTCCGGGGCGTTGGTGGGGGCGCACTGCGGGGTGTCTCGGGGGGGTTGGTGGGGGCGCAGCGGGGGGCGTTGGTGGGGGCGCAGCAGGGGGTGTCTCGGGGGCGTTGGTGGGGGCGCTGACGGGGTCTGTCTCTTGCAGGCGGCGTGTTCTCAGCCCTGCTGCACAACGCCTCGTCGGGCCGCACCGTGGCGCTGAACGCCATCCCGCGCCGTGGCTTCTCCCAGCGCTACGGGCTCCCCGTGGCCCTGCCGGGCCTGCGCCTGCTGCACCGGCACCACGGGCGCCTGGCCTGGCCGCGCCTGCTGGAGGGGCCGGCGGCGCTGGCGCGGCGAGGCGTCCGCGTGGGCCGGGAGCTGGCTGCGGCCCTGCGGGAGAGCGCGGGCGCCGTGAAGGCCTCAGGGCTCTGCAGCCTCTTCTGCGACGGGGCCGGCGAGCTGAAGGGCCAGGGCGCGCTGGTCACCCACCCCCGGCTGGCGGCCCTGCTCCGGGCGGTGGCATCGGGGGACGACGCCCTGCCCCGGGCCCTGGCCCCGGACCTGCCCCCGGCCGAGCAGGAGCCCTTCCTGCAGGCCATGGGGGACTTGGGCCTGGAGCTGCAGAGCCCCCTGGCCGTGCGGCTGGGCAACGCCTGGCTCCACGGAGCCCCGGCCCCCACCGCCGGCAGCCTGCTGGCCAGCGTCCTCGAGGAGGTGCGGGCAGCCAGGCCCGGGGACGCGCCTGATCCCTGCCTGAGGGCCCTGAGCGCGGCCCGGCGCGGCTTTTCCCGGGGGCTTGCGGGGGCGGGCCCCTCACCCCGGCCCCCTGGCCCTGGCAGGGGCCCCTCGCCCGTGGGCAGCCACCTGGCAGTGGCAGACAGCCAAGGGAACGTCCTGCTGCTCTCGGCCTCTCTCAACAGCTCCTTCGGCTCCAAATTCCTGGCTCCCGCCTCGGGCATCGTGCTGAGTGACCTGACAGCGCCCGCGGGGCCCGGCCTGCTCTCCTGGGCCTGCCCCGTGGTGCTGAGCCTGGGGGAAGAGGGGACGGTGGTGGGGCTGGGGGCCACAGGGGGCAGTGCGGCCCCACTGGCCCTTGCCCAGGCCATTATAAACCAGGTGTACCTGGGGCAGCCCCCGCAGGAGGCACTGGAGAGCCCGTGGCTGCAGCTCCGGGGCGGGGGGGATGGGGCCCCCCAGGGCTGTGGGCCGGGCACCCCGTCAAATCTGTCCAGTGGTGAGTGGGCGGGGGGGGCCCCGCAGGCGGGCCCCTGGGTGCTGCAGGTGGCATCCCAGGGTGAGCACGCACATGCCCTCGCCGCTCCGGCCGCGTGCTGCCATCACGAGGGGTATTAGCCCCAGGGGCCCGCTCAGAGCCCAGGGCGCTGGCGTGGCCAGGGCTGGCGTGCCCGGGGAGCCGGCCCTGACCACTTAGTGCCGGCGCAGGGTGAGTGGCTGGTTCTGGCAGCCCCGGTTGGACTCCCCCGCCCAGGGGCCGTTGCTGACCCACTCCTGGCTGGCCCCCTTCCCCTCCTAGCCGGCATGGCAGGGCTATGTAGGGCCCCCCCGTCACGGAGGGGTCAGGCTACTGCCCTGTCCCTCAGGCCAGCCCAGGTTCCCTGGGGCTTGGGGCACGCCAGGGGCTGGGTCCTCCCTGCTCTCCGCTCCGGGGCCCCGCTGCCGCCTGGCACCGCTCCGGAGATTTCCGAAGGGCTGGGCGGGGGGCGGCAGGGCTCTGGGCTGGAGAGCTGGGCTGCGCTTGGGGAGAAGTGGCAGGAGCTCCCCCTCCCCCCGGTCCTGGAGAGGTGGGTTGGCTGCCGGGCACAGGCTCGGAGCGGGGCGCTTGTGGGCTCTGTTGTGTGTGTCTGTAAAGGGAGAAATAAACCCTCTGGGTGCCGTGCGGCCTGGTTTGTCACTCGTGGCGCGTCGGCCCTGGGCCACTGGCCCCAGCCCAGGGGCCTGGTGATCCAGCCAGGGAGGGGGGCAGGAGCCCCTGGGGTGAGTCCCCCTCCCGACCAGGAGCTCTCGGGCAGGTTGGAAAGAAGGCTCTTAGCCCGGGAGAGCCTGGGCCGTCTCAGGGGTCCTTGGCCGGGGGGTTAATGTGAGGACACAAAGGAAGGGGCCAGCCCCGCTTGCCTGGCCACCCGCCCCCAAGCTGCTGTAACCCAAACCCCTCCCGGGCTGGGGCGGTGCCAGCTGCTCTGGGATTTAGACATGCCCAGTGGGTACGGGGAGTGGGGCAGGGAGCCCGGACTCCTGGGTTCCATTCCCACCAACTCTCTCTGAGACCTTTGGCAGGGTCCTTCCCTCTGCGTCAGTCTCCCCCACATGATGTTGCCAAGGGGGCGCTGGGGGACAGGGCTGCACTAGGCTCTTGGGCCAGGCCCTGCTGCACCGCGGGGGTCAATGCTGACGGGGCGGCTGCCCCCAGCTGCTCCTTGGCACCTCCTGCCCTGGCGCGTGGCCATCCCCATGAGCCCAGGGGGTCTGGGTGGGACGCAGGGTCTGGGCGGGAGGGCTGGGAACAGGTTGCTAGGGAAGGGGGGTTACCATGGCTGTGACTGAGGCCATGGACCCCTCCCCACCAGTCTCTGGGCCCGCGGAGGGCGGGTGGCAGCGAGCCAGTTAGCCGTGGCTGAGTGTGAAAACCCTTGTGCTGCCAGGGCACAAGCCTGGGGGGCAGCCTGGTGAGGGTGGGGGCACTGGGAGCTAAGAGCAGGCAGGGGTGTGGAGACAGGCCTGTGCCCAGTGCTAGGGCTCCCGGGCCCCCCTCAGGCCCTGCGGCCGAGAGCCACGGACGTACACAGGGCCTGGGTCCGCAGAACTCCCGCCCCACACGCCCAGTGCCAATGGCTTCAGGGTAAACGTGTCTGGGTGCCCGGTCCTGCCTTGGCATCAGGGCACCTCGCGCCCGCCTGTGCCCCAGAGCATGCCCCGAAGCAGGGGGAGATGGTGTTTGGCCCCTGACACATGTGCAGGGCCCAGTGGCTTCCTGCCCCTGAGCAGGTGTCTCTCCAGCCGGAGTGGGAGGCGCTGGGGTGGTGCTAGCCCAGGGGTAGAGCGGGGGGGTGGAGCCCCAGGTTCAACCCCCCTGTCTCTGCTGGGGGGTGAGGCTTTGAGCGGGGGTCGTTGGGTCAGCAGGCGAGAGTGGCTCCAGTTTTTTGGGCTGGCTCGGGGTAGTGGGGCCGAGCCCCCGTCTGGGCGGCATCTCCCTTGGACTGGCTTCGTGGAGCACGTTCGTAGGCGCCCGTCTCTGCCCCATCGTACGGGGGCCCAGATGCCCAGCACAGCTCTGTGTGCATCACAGCCTGGGCCTGTGATGGTCCAGGTGTCGGGCCACTCAGGCTCACACCTATGGCCTTCACAGTGCCCACCCTGAGTTCGTGACCTTGGGCAAGGCATCAACCTTGTGATTGCAGAGCCATTGGCCATTATCTTTGAAAACTCATGGCGATCCGGGGAAGTCCCAGACGACTGGAAAAAGGCAAATGCAGTGCCCATCTTTAAAAAAAGGAAGAAGGAGGATCCTGGGAACTACAGGCCAGTCAGCCTCACCTCAGTCCCTGGAAAAATCATGGAGCAGGTCCTCAAGGAATCAATTCTGAAGCACTTAGAGGAGAGGAAAGTGATCAGGAACAGTCAGCATGGATTCACTAAGGGCAAGTCATGCCTGACTAATCTAATTGCCTTAGATGACGAGATAACTGGCTCTGTGGATGAAGGGAAAGCAGTGGATGTATTGTTCCTTGACTTTAGCAAAGCTTTTGACACGGTCTCCCACAGTATTCTTGCCAGCAAGTTAAAGAAGTATGGGCTGGATGAATGGACTATAAGGTGGATAGAAAGCTGGCTAGATTGTCGGGCTCAACGGGTAGTGATCAATGGCTCCATGTCTAGTTGGCAGCCAGTATCAAGTGGAGTGCCCCAGGGGTCGGTCCTGGGGCCGGTTTTGTTCAATATCTTCATAAATGATCTGGAGGATGATGTGGATTGCACCCTCAGCAAGTTTGCAGATGACCCTAAACTGGGAGGAGAGGTAGATACGCTGGAGGGTAGGGATAGGATACAGAGGGACCTAGACAAATTGGAGGATTGGGCCAAAAGAAATCTGATGAGGTTCAATAAGGATAAGTGCAGGGTCCTGCACTTAGGACGGAAGAACCCAATGCACCACTACAGACTAGGGATCGAATGGCTCGGCAGCAATTCTGCGGAAAAGGACCTAGGGGTTACAGTGGACGAGAAGCTGGATATGAGTCAACAGTGTGCCCTTGTTGCCAAGAAGGCCAATGGCATTTTGGGATGTATAGGTAGGGGCATTGCCAGCAGATCGAGGGACGTGATCGTTCCCCTCTATTCGACATTGGTGAGGCCTCATCTGGAGTACTGTGTCCTGTTTTGGGCCCCACACTACAAGAAGGATGTGGAAAAATTGGAAAGAGTCCAGCGAAGGGCAACAAAAATGATTAGAGGACTGGAACACATGAGTTATGAGGAGAGGCTGAGGGAGCTGGGATTGTTTAGTCTGCAGAAGAGAAGAGTGAGGGGGGATTTGATAGCTGCTTTCAACTACCTGAAAGGGGGTGCCAAAGAGGATGGAGTTCGGCTGTTCTCAGTGGTAGCAGATGACAGAACAAGGAGTAATGGTCTCAAGTTGCAGTGGGGGAGGTTTAGGTTGGATATTAGGAAAAACTTTTTCACTAGGAGGGTGGTGAAACACTGGAATGCGTTACCTAGGGAGGTGGTAGAATCTCCTTCCTTAGAAGTTTTTAAGGTCAGGCTTGACAAAGCCCTCGCTGGGATGATTTAATTGGGGATTGGTCCTGCTTTGAGCAGGGGGTTGGACTAGATGACCTCCTGAGGACCCTTCCAACCCTGATATTCTATGATTCTATGAACCTCCCTGTGCCTCAGTTTCCCTCTGGCACGGCCCCCTCGCAGGGCTACAAAACCCCCCTTACTGCGTTGAACTTTGGGAGCACCTGCCTGGGGCCACCTGTGCCTGACACGGACACGACTGGGCCCCACTGGGGCTGCCCAAGGCCTTTGGAAGCCCAAGGTCCCCGGGGCCCTGGCGTGCTGCCAGAGCAGGGCGATGGGGTTGCCTGTGGCTCGGTGCCACCCGGAGCCCAGCCTGGCAGGATCATCGGGCTGCTCGGTCGCTGTATCTGCTGGTCTCGTTCCAGCCCCTGCCCTCGGGCTCCCAGCCCTGCCCGCGTCCGGGGGGCCCTCATGCAGCTGGGAGCCAACGCTCCACACAGGAGCCGCACAGCCCCTGCCTCCGGCCCCGGCCCAGCCTGGGGCCATGCTGCCTGCCTGTGGATCCAGTTTCCCCGCCCCTCCCGCCCCTCAGGCCCCGGCAGCGCCCCCCCCGAGCCGCGGGCACCTCCCAGCGTCCTTGGCTGCCCTGCCCGGCGGAATGGAGCGGCACTGACACCATGGGCCCAAGTTCCACGGGGATGTAATTGCAGTTACACAGCAGAGCCGCCCGGCCGGGGAGGCAGGGGCCCTGGCACGGGAGGGAGCCGGGCTGGGCTGGGCGAGGCGTTGCGGCCCTGTGTTGCCCCGTGGCAGCCCCATATCTGCCCCAAGCAGGGGATTCGCAGCCCTGTCACCGTGAGCGGAGGGCTGAGCCAGTCCTTGGGGCAGCAGCAGGCAGAGACCACCCGGGGGTGCCACAGGGCTCAGGCCCTCCCAGGAGGCTGGTGACTATGGCTGTGGGGGGAGAACGCCCTTCGTTGTGGGTCCATCGCCCTGGGGCTGCTCTGTCCCACGCCCCCAGCGTGGTGCCCGCAAAGGCCAGGCGGGCCTGGCGCTGTCAGCTGGCACAGACGCTGCTGATGGAGGCCGAGGCGGGGCCCACCAGCCCCAGCTCCTCCTGCTCGTTGACGCAGAGCTGGTAGCCGCAGCCCTTGTGGCGGGGCAGGGGGCCCAGGCGCCCGGCGGGCTTGGGGCGCGGGGGCAGCAGGAAGCCCACGCTGCCCGCGATCAGCATGTGCCAGATGCTGTGGATGTAGAAGTAGTTCTCCTCCGTCTCCACGCAGGCGTAGAGCAGCACGGCGCCCGCCGCGATCAGCGCGCCCGGGCACAGGTAGAAGGCCCAGCGCTGCCACGTGGGGGGGTAGCAGTGACGCCGGCGGATGCTGCGCGCCGTCTGGGGGGGCAAGAGACAGGGTGAGACGCCGCAGGGCACGGACCCAGGGGGTGGGGGCGGGGCACAGGATGGATGGGGGAGGAGTGGGGGGGATGCGGCCGGGCAGGGACCCGAGGGGAGTGGGGGAGGGGCACAGGAAGGACGTGGGGGGAGAAGTAGGGGGGATGCTGCGGGGCAGGGACCCGAGGGCTGGGGGGATGGTGTGGGAGACACCCCAGGAAAGGCGCTGAGCTGGAAGAGTGGAGCTGCAGGTGCGGCTCACAGCAGGGGGAGCCGAGGGGGGCAGGGGACACAGCCAGGGGCTGGGGGACAGCAGCCCCTGTAGCTCCCACGTGCCCCCCCAGCTCCACCTCAGGGGCCTCACCCAGGCGATAGCCATGATCCCCACGGCGAAGAGACTGGGCCCGAGGAGGTTCCAGAGCCCGTGGCGGTCCAGCTGCAGGGCCATGGAGAGCAGCATGGCGCCCAGCAGGTACAGCACCTGGCGCGGAGAGCAGGCAGGGTTAGCGCGGGGGCCAGCGCCATAGGATCCCCCCCACCCCGACGCAGGCTCTGGGGTGGGGCGGGGGGGACTGAGGGCGAGCGGCCTGGGTCACGCAGCCCCGGCTGGCTGGGCTGGAATGGCAGAGTCAGGGCAGCCCGACCCGCCAGTGCCCGCAGGGCAGAGCCCGAGGCTGCCGCGCACCGGCCAGGCTGCCAGCGCCGGGGTCCTAGGGCTGCAGCTGGGGACAGAGGGATGAGGGGAAAATGGGGGGCTATGGAGAGCAGGGATGGGGGGCCCGGTTCCCACCACCTGGCCCTGTGTCTGGGGTTCACCCGCCCCCCCAGCTGAGCTAAGCCCCGTCTGACGCTGGCCTCCAGGGGCCAGTCCCTCCTGCGTCTCCCCAGGGCTGCAGGAGTCGCTGGCTCCTCCCCAGGAGCGAACAACCAGCCTGCCGCGGGTGTCATGAGGGTGCCCTGGTGGAGGGCCGGGGCCCTAGGAGGAGGGCAGGGGTCTGGGGGGGGCAGCGTGCCCTGGAGGCAGAGCCGCGCCCTGTTCACCTGCTTGGCGAGGGGCTGGAGCCGCGCCATGGCGATGACGGTGACCCAGACGGACATGAGGGAGCCCAGGAAGTCGCAGAACTGCAGCACGTCGTACTCCATGATGCAGAACACGGCGATGCCCGGCTGGTCGCAGGCGTGATAGAACTGGGGAGAGATCGCGGCTCAGCCCCCCGGCGGGCAGCCCCCCATTGCCTCCCCCGGCCAGCCCCCTGCTCAGCCCCCGAGTGCGCCGCCTCCACCCCCGGTGCCCCTGCCCGGCTCTGCCTGCAGCCCGTCCCCGCGCCCACGCACGGCTCTGCCTGCAGCCCGTCCCCGCGCCCAGGCCCGGCTCTGGCTGCAGCCCGTCCCCGCGCCCACGCCCGGCTCTGCGTAAAGCCCGTCCCCGCGCCCACGCCCGGATCTGGCTGCAGCCCGTCCCCACGCCCAGGCCCGGCTCTGTCTGCAGCCCGTCCCCGCGCCCACGCCCGGCTCTGCCTGCAGCCCGTCCCCGCGCCCACGCCCGGCTCTGCCTGCAGCCCGTCCCCGCGCCCCTGCCCGGATCTGCCTGCAGCCCGTCCCCGCGCCCACGCCCAGCTCTGCCTGCAGCCCATCCCCGCGCCCAGGCCCGGCTCTGCCTGCAGCCCGTCCCCGCGCCCACGCCCGGCTCTGCCTGCAGCCCGTCCCCGCGCCCACGCCCGGCTCTGCCTGCAGCCCGTCCCCGCGCCCCTGCCCGGATCTGCCTGCAGCCCGTCCCCGCGCCCCTGCCCGGATCTGCCTGCAGCCCGTCCCCGCGCCCACGCCCGGCTCTGCCTGCAGCCCGTCCCCGCGCCCACGCCCGGCTCTGGCTGCAGCCCGTCCCCGCGCCCCTGCCCGGATCTGCCTGCAGCCCGTCCCCGCGCCCCTGCCCGGATCTGCCTGCAGCCCGTCCCCGCGCCCACGCCCGGCTCTGCCTGCAGCCCGTCCCCGCGCCCACGCCCGTTCTGGCTGCAGCCCGTCCCCGCGCCCGCGCCCACGCCCGGCTCTGCGTAAAGCCCGTCCCCGCGCCCACGCCCGGCTCTGGCTGCAGCCCGTCCCCACGCCCAGGCCCGGCTCTGCCTGCAGCCCGTCCCCGCGCCCACGCCCGGCTCTGGCTGCAGCCCGTCCCCGCGCCCACGCCCGGCTCTGCCTGCAGCCCGTCCCCGCGCCCACGCCCGGCTCTGCCTGCAGCCCGTCCCCGCGCCCCTGCCCGGATCTGCCTGCAGCCCGTCCCCGCGCCCACGCCCAGCTCTGCCTGCAGCCCATCCCCGCGCCCAGGCCCGGCTCTGCCTGCAGCCCGTCCCCGCGCCCACGCCCGGCTCTGCCTGCAGCCCGTCCCCGCGCCCACGCCCGGCTCTGCCTGCAGCCCGTCCCCGCGCCCCTGCCCGGATCTGCCTGCAGCCCGTCCCCGCGCCCCTGCCCGGATCTGCCTGCAGCCCGTCCCCACGCCCACGCCCGGCTCTGCCTGCAGCCCGTCCCCGCGCCCACGCCCGGCTCTGCCTGCAGCCCGTCCCCGCGCCCCTGCCCGGATCTGCCTGCAGCCCGTCCCCGCGCCCACGCCCGGCTCTGCCTGCAGCCCGTCCCCGCACCCACGCCCAGCTCTGCCTGCAGCCCGTCCCCGCGCCCACGCCCGGCTCTGGCTGCAGCCCGTCCCCGCGCCCACGCCCGGATCTGCCTGCAGCCCGTCCCCGCGCCCACGCCCGGCTCTGCCTGCAGCCCGTCCCCGCGCCCACGCCCAGCTCTGCCTGCAGCCCGTCCCCGCGCCCACGCCCGGCTCTGGCTGCAGCCCGTCCCCGCGCCCACGCCCGGATCTGCCTGCAGCCCGTCCCCGCGCCCACGCCCGGCTCTGCCTGCAGCCCGTCCCCGCGCCCCTGCCCGGATCTGCCTGCAGCCCGTCCCCGCGCCCACACCCGGCTCTGCCTGCAGCCCGTCCCCGCGCCCACGCCCGGCTCTGCCTGCAGCCCGTCCCCGCGCCCACGCCCGGCTCTGGCTGCAGCCCGTCCCCGCGCCCACGCCCGGCTCTGCCTGCAGCCCGTCCCCGCGCCCACGCCCGGCTCTGGCTGCAGCCCGTCCCCGCGCCCCTGCCCGGCTCTGCCTGCAGCCCGTCCCCGCGCCCACGCCCGGCTCTGGCTGCAGCCCGTCCCCGTGCCCATGCCCGGCTCTGCCTGCAGCCCGTCCCCGCACCCACGCCCGGCTCTGGCTGCAGCCCGTCCCCGCACCCACGCCCGGCTCTGGCTGCAGCCCGTCCCCGCGCCCAGGCCCGGCTCTCCCCACACAGGGGAGCCATGGCGGCGCTGCCCCGACTCACGGTGGAGAAGAACATGGTGAAGACGTAGACCGAGGCCTCGAGCAGGTAGCGGCTGCGCAGGGCGATGGCCACGGGTGGCAGGAACATCAGGTTGCTGAGGCACAGAAGCAGCGTGGCCAGGAGCTGGAAGCCGTAGGAGAAGGCCTCGGCGCTGTCCGTGCAGCCCCAGCCGTTCCAGCCTGCGGCGAGGGCCCGTCAGCCGGGCAGGGCTGGCAGTGCCCAGCGAGCCCGGGGCCGGCGGGGGGGACGGAGGGGCGTGCGGCGGGGCTGGGGACCAGGCCGAACGCGGCAGCACCGGGGGTTAGAGAAAGGGGCTGCCAGGCCGGGGGGTCCTGGGGCCACATGGGGGTAGCGGGGCCGGGTGTGACGGACGCTCCAGCCACATGGCTCAGTCTAGGGGGGCAAGGAGGGGCCCCGTCCTGGCTTCCAGGAGATGGCCCGGAGGGGGCTTTGCCAGCCGTAATGTGAGGGGGCAACGTGCTGCCAGGGGCCGATTCCAGACTCTGTGGAGCTGCCCCGGGAGGCTGCCCCCTCACCTGCCCCCGCTCCTCCCTCACCCGCCCCACCCCCTCACCTGCCCTCACCCGTCCTGTCCCCTCACCCGCCCCCACCTCCCTCACCTGTCCCGCCCCCTCACCCGCCTCCACTTCCCTCACCTGCCCCGTCCCCTCACCTGCCCTCACCTGCCCCGCCCCCTCACCCACCCCCCCACCTCCCTCACCTGCCCCACCCCCTCACTCACCCCCCCTCCCTCACCTGCCCCGCCCCCTCACCCGCCCCCTACCTCCCTCACCTGCCCCGTCCCCTCACCTGCCCTCACCTGCCCCGCCCCCTCACTCACCCCCCTCCTCCCTCACCTGTCCCGCCCCCTCACCCGCCCCCACTTCCCTCACCTGCCCCGTCCCCTCACCTGCCCTCACCCATCCTGCCCCCTCACTCGCCCCCCCACCTCCCTCACCTGCCCCACCCCCTCACTCACCCCCCTCCTCCCTCACCTGTCCTGCCCCCTCACCCACCCCCTCACCTCCCTCACCCACCCCCTCACCCACCCCCTCACCTCCCTCACCCACCCCGCCCCCTCACCCGCCCCCACCTCCCTCACCTGTCCCGCCCCCTCACCCGCCTCCACTTCCCTCACCTGCCCCGTCCCCTCACCTGCCCTCACCCGTCCTGCCCCCTCACTCGCCCCCCCACCTCCCTCACCTGCCCCACCCCCTCACTCACCCCCCTCCTCCCTCACCTGTCCCGCCCCCTCACCCGCCTCCACTTCCCTCACCTGCCCCGTCCCCTCACCTGCCCTCACCCGTCCTGCCCCCTCACTCGCCCCCCCACCTCCCTCACCTGCCCCACCCCCTCACTCACCCCCCTCCTCCCTCACCTGTCCTGCCCCCTCACCCACCCCCTCACCTCCCTCACCCACCCCGCCCCCTCAGCCGCCCCCTCAGCCGCCCCTCACCTGCTTTGCACTCGCAGGCCGCGTACAGGTAGTTGCTGGTGCGCAGGAGCTTGCACTGGCCGTAGGGGCCGCAGTCCTCGATGCAGGGGGAGAGGTAGGTCCGTAAATACACCTCCGCTGCCACGGTAGCGCAGGGCTCGAACCTGCCACACACCTGGCGTCAGCGCGGGGAGGGGACAGGAGCCGTACGGGGGGTGCGAGACCCACGCGACAGATGCTGCCACTCGCCCGCCCCCCATGCCCAGCCCCCCAACCGGCCACATGGCGGGCGCCAGCGCGGCTCCAGGCCACACACACGTAGCCAGGGCCAGGCCATGGGCACCGCGCCAGCACCCAGCACCTGCACCTGGAGATGTCAACGAGTCACCCGCCACCAGCCAGCAGGGCCCTGACCCCACGCTGACGCCGCCTGGCTCCGGCACGGACAGACAGACAGACACATGGGGAGACATGGACCCAGGGACCTGCGCTCAGAGCTCTTGTCTTTCCTGGAAGGAAAGGGTATCTCCAGCCCTGTGTGACGTTATTAATATGAACTGGGACCGTATAGATCATTGTTGCAACCAAGGTCCTGCAGTGGCAGCAAATCTTCTATAAAGGGGGTCAAATAAGGTGTCTCAGACAAGGTTATGCTTTGCTGGTTATGATTATGCTGTCTGTATGTGTGTATCTTTTGTATTTAAAGATATAAGTATTGGCTCTAGACTGTGTAGTTCAAACTTGTGCTGTGCTCCTGGGGGACACCCCAGACACGTTGGTGTCAGCTCTGCCTGGCCTGCTGGATGGCCCATTAAGGACCATCAGCTGCACAACTGACCCATTGAGAGAAGGCAGATACACCTTGGGACTCAGCCAGGTGTCACGGAGTGTGGGGGAGTCCAGGCCCTGCACCCCTCTTCCTGGGATTCACTGAGACTCTCAGCCAGCCAGTAAAACAGGAGGTTTATTGGACAACAGGAACACAGTCCCAAACAGCGCCTGTGGGTACACCCAGGACCCCTCAGTGAAGTCCTTCTGGGGGATCAGGGAGCTTAGACCCCAGCCCTGGGGTTCCCTGTGTTCCTCCACCCAGCCCCAAACTGAAAACTAAACCCACCCAGCAGGTTCCCTGCTGCAGCCTCCGTCCACATTCCTGGGCAGAGGTGTTACCTCCCCTCCCCCTCCTGGCTCAGGTTACAGGCTCTCAGGTCTCCCATCCCCATGAAACTCCCCTGCCACATTCCCAGGTCAACACTCCCCCGTCCCTGCTGCGTCCCATCTCTCCCCCCTTCGAGACTGAACTGAGCGGGGTCACTATGACCAGTGACCTGGGGAAGTTCGGGGCCCCCTCTCCGGGACAGCGCATCCGCTATCAGGTTGGCACTTCCCTTCACATGGATCACGTCCATCTCGTAATCCTGCAGGAGCAGGCTCCACCTCAGGAGCTTGGCGTTGGCTCCTTTCATCTGGTGCAGCCAGGTCAGGGGAGAGTGGTCGGTGTACACGGTGAAGTGTCGCCCGAAGAGATAGGGCTCTAGTTTCTTGAGGGCCCACACCATGGCCAGGCACTCCTTCTCGATGGCCGCGTAGTGTTGCTCCCGGGGTAGCAACTTCTTGCTCAGGTACACGATGGGGTGTCTCTCCCCCTTTTCATCCTCCTGCATTAACACCGCCCCCAGTCCCGTGTCGGAGGCGTCGGTGAACACCACAAAGGGCTTGTCAAAGTCTGGGTTTGCCAGAACTGGGCCACTGACCGGAGCCTCCTTCAGCGCCCGGAAAGCCTCCTGGCACTGCTCGGTCCAGACCACCTTGTCTGGCTTCCCCTCCTTGCATAGCTCAGTGATGGGGGTGGCGATGGCGCTAAAGCGGGGCACAAACCTTTGATAGTATCCTGCCAACCCACTAAAGGCTTGGACCTGCTTTTTGGTGTGGGGAGCGGGCCAGTCTCTGATCACCTCCACCTTGGCCGGTTCTGGCTTTAGGCGGCCGCTCCCCACCCGATGGCCCAGGTAAGATACTTCAGCCATCCCCACCTTGCACTTCTCCGCTTTTACAGTCAGCCCAGCCCTCTGGAGTCGGTCCAGCACTTGTCTAACCTGGGACACGTGGTCCTCCCAGGTCTGGCTAAAGACACAGATGTCGTCAATATACGCCACGCAAAACTCTCCATCCCCCTCAGGAGCTGGTCCACCAGGCGCTGGAAGGTGGCCGGCGCTCCCTTGAGGCCGAAAGGCAGGGTCAGAAACTCATAGAGCCCCAGAGGGGTGATAAAGGCCGATTTCAGCTGGGCATCTGCATCCAGCGGCACTTGCCAGTAGCCCTTTGTAAGGTCCATGGTGGTAAGGTACCGAGCTCCTCCCAGCTTATCTAGGAGCTCGTCCGGCCTGGGCATGGGGTAGGCATCCGATACAGTGATGGCATTGAGCTTCCGATAGTCCACACAGAACCGGACCGACCCATCCTTTTTGGGGACCAGCACCACCGGCGAGGCCCAAGGGCTGGCCGATGGCTGGATCACCCCCAAAGCCAGCATGTCCCGGACCTCTCTTTCCAGGTCCTGAGCAGTTTTCCCTGTGACTCGGAAGGGGGAGCATCTTATCGGCGGGTGCGACCCTGTCTGCACCCGGTGGACAGTCAGATTAGTGCGTCCAGGCTGGTTGGAAAACAGCTGTCGGGACGGATGCAGCACCCCCCTGACCTCAGCTTGCTGGGCAGGGGTTAGCTGATCCGAGAGGGGAATTGTTTCCAGGGGGGAACCAGCTCTGGTCCCAGGGAATAGATCTACTAAAGGGTCATCTCCCTGCTCCTCCCACTGACCACACACAGCTAACACCACATTCCCCCTGGCATAATATGGCTTCATCATATTCACATGGTACACCCGGCGGTGGTGGGCCCGGTTCGACAGCTCCACCACATAGTTTACCTCATTGAGCTGCTTGACGACCTTGAAAGGGCCCTCCCAGGCGGCCTGTAGTTTGTTCTTTCTCACGGGGATGAGAACCATCACCTGATCCCCGGTGGCGTAGGCCCGGGCCCGCGCCGTGCGGTCATACCAGACCTTCTGCTTCCTCTGGGCTCTGGCCAGATTCTCCCTGGCCAGGCCCATGAGTTCAGCCAGTCTCTCTCGGAAGGTCAGGACATACTCCACCACTGACTCTCCATCGGGAGTGGCCTTCCCCTCCCACTCGTCTCTCATCAGGTCCAGGGGGCCCCTCACCCTCCTTCCATATAACAGTTCGAAAGGCGAAAATCCGGTAGACTCCTGGGGCACCTCCCTGTACGCGAACAGCAGGTGAGGTAAGTACTTGTCCCAGTCCTGCGGGTGCTGGTTCATAAAGGTTTTCAGCATCATCTTTAGCGTCCCGTTAAACCTCTCCACCAGCCCATTGGACTGGGGGTGATACGCTGAGGCCCAGTCGTGCCGGACCCCACATTTCTCCCACAAGCACCGGAGCAGGGCCGACATGAAGTTGGAGCCTTGGTCTGTCAAGACTTCCTAGGGGAACCCCACTCGGCTGAAAATGGTCAGGAGCGCATCTGCCACGGTGTCTGCTTCAATGGAAGCTAAGGGCACTGCCTCGGGGTAGCGGGTTAACCCTGGGTAGGTTGGGTCTGTTCAGCCTGTCCCTGAGCCCGGGGCACTGGGTCCGTACGTGGCCTCAGTGATAGCAGCTCCGGTCACGTTGGTCCCCTCGAGCGGGTCGGAGGGGCCCGATGCCAGGCGTTCCCCTTTGGAGGGGTTCTCCCTATTTCCCCGCTGGGACGCCCCATGGTGACTCTCTCTCTGCATCGGGGGGGGCCTGTTCTTTTGGGACTCCTCCCGGCTACCCCCTGACCGACTGTTCACAAACTCGTCGGCCAGCTGCCCTGCGTGCTGGGGGTTCGCGAGCTTTTTGTCCACCAGCCACAGCCTCAGGTCGGAAGGGCACTGTTCATACAGGTGCTCCAGTACGAACAGGTCAAGCAGGTCCTCTTTAGTTTGGGCCCCCGCTGTCCACTTGCGGGCATATCCCTGCATCCGGTTGACCCGTTGTAGGTAGGTGACCTCAGGCGTTTTACGCTGACTCCGGAACCTTCTCCGGTACATCTCGGGGGTCAGCCCAAACTCACGGAGCAGGGCCTGTTTGAACAGTTCATAGTCCCCTGCCTCTGCCCCTGTCATTCGGCTGTAGACCTCCACGGCTTTGGGGTCCAGTAAGGGGGTGAGGAACTGGAGCCTGTCTGCAGGGTCAACCCTGTGCATCTCGCAGGCATTCTCAAAGGCCGTCAGGAAGCTATCGATGTCCTCCCCCTCCTTCCGCTGGGCCAGGAAGCACTTATCAAAGCTCCTTGCAGTCTTGGGTCCCCCCTCACTCACCGCAGCCGGGGCCCCACTGCTCCTCAGCCTGGCCAGCTCCAGTTCATGCTGTCTTTGTTTCTCCTTCTCCTGACGTTCCCTCTCCTTCTCCTCCTGCTCATGTTGACGTTGTTTCTCCTTCTCTTCCCACTCATGCTGACGTTGCTTTTCATGATCCTCCAGCTCCCTCATTTTCATCTCCTTCTCCCATTCCATCCACTCCAGGGATGGGGAGCTCCACCGGGAGGATCCCCTGCTGGCTGCTGGGGCCAGGGGGCCCTCGGTATTTGCCGGGCTTCCCCCAACCCCTCCCCCAGGCCTAGGTAGGAAGGGTCTCGGGATGTCCTCAGCAGCAGTCTGACCCCTCCCAGCCTGGTCAGGCCCCAGGGCCCACGCTGCGTCCGCCGGGCGGCTTCCCTCAGGGACAGGGATCGGGTCATCCAAGCGATCCCTCTCCTCCAGCTGGGCAATCAGCTGTTCCTTGGTGGACCTCCCGATGCGCAGCCCCCTCTGCCTGCACAGCTCCACCAGGTCGCTCTTAAGGCGTTTAGCGTACATCTCCCTGCTGGCCACTCGCAGGCTGGGCAGCTGTCCACGGTTTCCAGGAAAAGCCCCTCGTGTGCCAGTCCTTCTCGAGGTCACCACCTCTTTGCCAGGGTCGAGCTGCAGACTCCTCCGCCCCGGGACCGCTCGCTGCAATCCCCCGGCGGACGCTGTTACTGCAAAAGTCCTTCTCTCTGGTCACACACTCCCGGGGTTAACTGCCCCCTGAAACCATCTCTCTCTGAATCTTCAGCATGCCTGGTCCCCGTCAATCCCCCTTCATTTTACTGTTCCCCAGTCACTTACTGCAGGAAGCGCCGTTCGCGGGGTGCAGTACATCCCACCGCTGCCACCAGTTGTCACGGAGTGTGGGGGAGTCCAGGCCCTGCACCCCTCTTCCTGGGATTCACTGAGACTCTCAGCCAGCCAGTAAAACAGAAGGTTTATTGGACAACAGGAACACAGGCCAAAACAGAGCTTGTGGGTACAACCAAGACCCCTCAGTCAAGTCCTTCTGGGGGAGCAGGGAGCTTATACCCCAGCCCTGGGGTTCCCTGTGTTCCTCCACCCAGCCCCAAACTGAAACTAAACCCCCCCAGCAGGGTCCCTCCTGCAGCCTGTCTTCACATTCCTGGGCAGAGGTGTCACCTCCCACTCCCCCTCCTGGCTCAGGTAACAGGCTCCCAGGTCTCCCCTCCCCAGGGCACATTCACAGGTCAACACTCCCTCCTCCCTGCCTCCCCCTCCAGGGACCTGCCTATGGACAGAACTCTGAGGTGTTTCCAGGCCATGGGATGGACAGCTTGTCCTTGGGACAAAGAAAGCAGAGACCACATGGCAAGAGACTATAGAAAGCTGCTGCAGCTCCTCCATCTGGTCTTCAGTCCTGCTTCCTGCCTCTGGAGGGACTTTGCTACCCTGAAGCTCTGAACAAAGGACTGAATGACCCATCCCAGCTGTGGATGTTCTCCAGAGACTTGATTTGAACCTGCCGTTTATTCCATCACTGCTACAAACCTGAACCAAGAACTTGGCCATCACTGTCTGTCATTGATTCCATTGAACCCGTTCTAGCTCTCATCTCTATCTTTTTCCTTTTATGAATAAACCTTTAGATTTTAGATTCTAAGGGATTGGCAACAGCGTGATTTGTCGGTAAGATCTGATTTGTATATTGACCTGGGTCTGGGGCTTGGTCCTTTGGGATCGAGGGAACCTTTTTTCTTTTACTGGGGTATTGGTTTTCATAACCATTTGTCCCCATAACGAGGGGCACTGGTGGAGATACTGGGAAACTGGAGTGTCTAAGGGAATTGCTTGTGTGACTTGTGGTTAGCCAGTGGGGTAAAACCAAAGTCCTCTCTGTCTGGCTGGTTCGGTTTGCCTTGGTGTGCATAGAAACCCCAGCCTGGGGCTGTAACTGCCCTGCTCTAAGCAATTTGTCCTGAATTGGTGTGACGCAGCAGGGAGGAGGGAGTGGTGACCTGGGAATGTGGCAGGGGAGTTTCACTGGGGATGGGAGACCTGAGAGCCTGTAACCGGAGCCAGGAGGGGGGTGTGATGAAGCAGGACTGTTCTTAATGTTTCCTCTGAATAGTGTGGGGGTGCCTCAGTTTCCCCTAGGCAGTTCTTAAGTATCTAGGGGGTGGGATAAGGGTGTATGATCATTGCAGAGCCCTAGAGGGCAGGTGTGTGCAGGGGTCTGGACACAGAGAAGGGCTGACACCCTGTTTCCTGGCAACTGATGGCCTGGGCCCTTCCCCCCTGCGAGGTGAGAGCTAAAGGGTTGGAGAACAAAGGAATCCTGACCTCCTGGCCCGGGACAGGGACAAAGCCCAGAGGAGCGGGGGCTGGAGGGAGTTTCAGTTTGGGGCTGGCTGGGGACATGGAGTGAAGGGCAGACGCGGTTGTCTGGCTCACTGCCCCCCAAAATGGACCGGCTGAGGGGTCCGGTTCTCTGCACCTACAAGCTCTGTATTAGACCATGTTCCTGTCGTCTAATAAACCTCAGTTTTACTGGCTGGCTGAGAGTCACGGTGAATGTGAATTGCAGGAAACAAGGGTACAGGACCCTGACTCCCGCACTCTTTCTAACAACTGGTGGTATAGAATCATAGAGTATCAGGGTTGGAAGGGACCTCAGGAGGTCATCTAGTCCAACCCCCTGCTCAAAGCAGGACCGATCCCCAATTAAATCATCCCAGCCAGGGCTTTGTCAAGCCTGACCTTAAAAACTTCTAAGGAAGGAGATTCCACCACCTCCCTAGGTAACGCATTCCCGTGTTTCACCACCCTCCTAGTGAAAAAGTTTTTCCTAATATCCAACCTAAATCTCCCTCACTGCAACTTGAGACCATTACTTCTTGTTCTGTCATCAGCTACCACTGAGAACAGTCTAGATCCATCCTCTTTGGAACCCCCTTTCAGGTAGTTGAAAGCAGCTATCAAATCCCCCCTCATTCTTCTCTTCTGCAGACTAAACATCCCCAGTTCCCTCAGCCTCTCCTCATAACTCATTTGTTCCAGTCCCCTAATCATTTTTGTTGCCCTTCGCTGGACTCTTTCCAATTTATCCACATCCTTCTTGTAGTGTGGGGCCCAAAACTGGACACAGTACTCCAGATGAGGCCTCACCAATGTCGAATAGAGGGGAACGATCACGTCCCTTGATCTGCTGGCAATGCCCCTACTTATACATCCCAAAATGCCATTGGCCTTCTTGGCAACAAGGGCACACTGTTGACTCATATCCAGCTTCTCGTCCACTGTAACCCCTAGGTCCTTTTCTGCAGAACTGCTGACGAGCCATTCGGTCCCTAGTCTGTAGCGGTGCATTGGGTTCTTCCGTCCTAAGTGCAGGACTCTGCACTTGTCCTTGTTGAACCTCATCAGATTTCTTTTGGCCCAATCCTCTAATTTGTCTAGGTCCCTCTGTATCCTATCCCTACCCTCCAGCGTATCTACCACTCCTCCCAGTTTAGTGTCATCTACAAACTTGCTGAGGGTGCAATCCACACCATCCTCCAGATCATTAATGAAGATATTGAACAAAACCGGTCCCAGGACCGACCCTTGGGGCACTCCACTTGATACCGGCTGCCAACTAGACATGGAGCCATTGATCACTACCCGTTGAGCCCGACAATCTAGCCAGCTTTCTATCCACCTTATAGTCCATTCATCCAGCCCATACTTCTTTAACTTGCTGGCAAGAATACTGTGGGAGACCATGTCAAAAGCTTTGCTAACGTCAAGGAACAACACGTCCACTGCTTTCCCTTCATCCACAGAGCCAGTTATCTCCTCATAGAAGGCAATTAGATTAGTCAGGCATGACTTGCCCTTGGTGAATCCATGCTGACTGTTCCTGATCACTTTCCTCTCCTCGAAGTTCTTCAGAACTGATTCCTTGAGGACCTGCTCCATGATTTTTCCAGGGACTGAGGTGAGGCTGACTGGCCTGTAGTTCCCAGGATCCTCCTTCTTCCCTTTTTAAAAGATTGGCACTACATTAGCCTTTTTCCAGTCGTCCGGGACTTCCCCCGATCGCCATGAGTTTTCAAAGATAATGGCCAATATCTCTGCAATCACATCCACCAACAACTTGAGCACCCTCGGATGCAACGCATCCGGCCCCATGGACTTGTGCTTGTCCAGCTTTTCTAAATAGTCCCGAACCACTTCTTTCTCCACAGAGGGCTGGTCACCTCCTCCCCACGCTGTGCTGCCCAGTGCAGTAGTCTGGGAGCTCACCTTGGTTCGTGGAGACACAGGCAAAAAAAGCTTTGAGTACATTAGCTTTTTCCATATCCTCTGTCACTAGTTACCTCCCTCATTCAGTAAGAGGCCCACACTTTCCTTGACTTTCTTCTTGTTGCCAGCATACATGAAGAAACCCTTCTTGTTACTCTTAACATCCCTCGCTAATTGCAACTCCAAGTGTGATTTGGCCTTCCTGATTTCACTCCTGCATGCCCGAGCAATATTTTTATACTCCTCCCTGGTCATTTGTCCAATCTTCTACTTCTTGTAAGCTTCTTTTTTGTATTTAAGAGCAGCAAGGATGTCACTGTTAAGCCAAGCTGGTCGCCTGCCATATTTACTATTCTTTCTACACATCGGGATGGTTTGTCCCTGTAACCTCAATAAGGATTCTTTAAAATACAGCCAGCTCTCCTGGACTCCTTTCCCCCTCATGTTATTCTCCCAGGGGATCGCTGCCCATGGTAGCGGTGGGATCTATTGCACCCCGCGGACAGCGCTTCCTGCAGTAAGTGTCTGGGGAGCAGTAAAACGAAGGTGGGCGTTAACGAGGACAAGGCATGCTGAAGAGTCAGAGAGGAACGGTTTTGGGATGGCGGAGGAGCTACGCTTAACCCCTGGGAGTGTATGACCAGTGAGAAGGACTGTTGCAATAACGGGGTCCCCCTGGGGACTGCGGTGAGCAGGCTCAGGGGCAAAGGAGACTGCGGCTTGACCCTGGGAGAGAGGTGGTGACTTGGAGAAGGGCTGGCACACTAGGGGTTCTCCTGGAAACCGTGGGGAGCTGTGAGCACACAGGTCTGCGAGTGGCCAGCAGGGAGATGTACGCTAAACGCCTTAAGAGCGACCTGGTGGAGCTGTGCAGGCAGAGGGGGCTGCGCACTGGGAGGTCCACCAAGGAACAGCTGATTGCCCAGCTGGAGGAGGAGGATCGCTCGGATGGACCGATCCCTGTCTCTGAGGGAAGCAGCCCGGCAGATGCAAGGCGGGCTCCGGTGCCTTACCCAGATGGGAGGGGTCAGACTGCTGCCGAGGGCATCCCAGGACCCCTCCTACCTATGACAAGGAGGGGGGCTGGGAGGAGCCCAGCAAATACCGAGGGCATCCTGACCCCCGCGGCCACCAGGGGATCCTCCTGGCGGAGCTCCCCATCCCTGGAGCTGAGGCAGCTGGAATGGGAGAGGGAGATGAAACTGAGAGAATTGGAAGATCGAGAGAAGGAGCGACAGGACCGTGAAAGGCAGCGTCAGCATGAGGAAAAGCAGCGTCAGCACGAGCTGGAGCTGGCCAAGCTGAGGACCAGCGAGCCTCCAGCTGCAGTGAGTGCGGGGGGACCCAGGACAGCAAGGAGCTTTGATAAGTGTTTCCTGGCCCAGCGGAAGGAGGGGGAGGACATCGATAGCTTCCTGACGGCCTTTGAGAATGCCTGCGAGATGCACAGGGTTGACCCTGCAGACAGGCTCCAGTTTCTCATCCCCTTACTGGACCCCAAAGCCGTGGAGGTGTACAGCCGAATGACAGGGGCGGAGGCAGGGGACTACGAACTGTTCAAACAGGCCCTGCTCCGTGAGTTTGGGCTGACCCCCGAGATGTACCGGAGAAGGTTCCGGAGTCAGCGTAAAACGCCTGAGGGCACATATCTACAGCTGGTCAACCAGATGCAGGGATATGCCCTCAAGTGGGTGGATGGGGCCCAAGCTATAGAGGACCTGCTTGACCTAATCGTACTGGAGCAAATGTATGAACAGTGCCCGTCCGACCTGAGGCTGTGGCTGGTGGACAAAAAGCCAGAGAACCCGCAACATGCAGGGCAGCTGGCCGACGAGTTTCTGAACAGCCGGTCAGGGGGTGGCAGGGAGGAGTGCCAAAAGAACAGGCCCCCCCACGATGCAGAGAGAGAGTCACCCTGGGACCTCCCAAAGGGGGAACATGGAAAACCGCCTCCCAAGGGGAACATCTGGCATCAGGTCCAACCGCCCGACTTGAGGGGACCAACGGGACATGAGCTGCTATCACTGTGGCCAGAGAGGCCACATCCGGACCCAGTGCCCCAGGCTCAGGGACAGACTGAGCAGATCGAACCCGCACAGGGTTAACTGGGTAGGGACCCAGCTGGACGAGGGTCAGGCTTCCCAGACAAGGGGGGCTGGCAGCTTACCACCTGCTCAGGAGGGAGGAGTTTCCCAAGCCAGCTCTTCTGGGGGGCTGGATGCTCTGGACTCAAGGTTCTCAGTTTACAGGGTGGGTGCGGGGCTGTCCCTCCGAAGAGAGTGCCTTGTTCCCCTGGAAGTGGATGGGAGGAAGGTCAATGGATACTGGGATACGGGCGCGGAGGTGACGCTGGCCCGGCCCGAGGTGGTGGCCCCAGATCATGTGGTGCCCAACACCTACCTGACCCTGACGGGGGTGGGCAGGACCCCATTCAAGGTGCCCGTGGCAAGGGTACATCTGAAATGGGGGGCCAAGGAGGGCCCCAAGGACGTGGGGGTGCACCACCACTTGCCCACTGAGGTGTAGCTGTGGGGGGGACTTAGGGGACTGGCCGAGCAACCCCCAGGGTGCCCTGGTCATGACCCATAGCCAGAGCCGGGGAGGGGCACTGTGCCCTGACCTCGGAGAGGGTACCTTGCCAGAGGCGTGGGACCCCCTTGGTGGGGAGGGAACGACAAGGGGCACAGCTCAGAGAGGCTGTGGCCTCAGACCCGGCCAGCAAGAGGGAACCGGGCCCCATCCCTTCCCCAGCCGCTGAGTTCCAGGCCGAGTTGAGGAAAGATCCCTCCTTGCGGAAGCTCAGGGACCTGGCCGACCTCAGGGTGGGACGGACCATGAGGAGAGGCTGCCAGGAGAGGTTCCTGTGGGAGAAGGGGTTCCTGTACCGAGAATGGGCTCCCCCAGGGGAAGGGGAGTCCTGTGGGATCAGGAGGCAGCTGGTGGTCCCCCAGAAGTACCGCCGCAAGCTCCTGTCCCTGGCCCATGACATCCCCCTCGCAGGGCACCAGGGAATCCGGCGCACCCGGCAGAGGTTGCTACAGAACTTTTACTGGCCCGGGGTCTTTACCACGGTCCGGCAGTATTGCCGATCCTGTGACCCCTGTCAGAGGGTGGGGAAGGCCCGGGACAAGGGGAAAGCGGCGTTGAGACCTTTGCCCATCATAGAGGAGCCTTTCCAGAAGGTGGCCATGGACATCGTGGGGCCTCTCAGCAAGACGACCCGGTCGGGGAAGAAATACATTCTGGTGGTGGTAGATTTCGCCACCCGCTACCCCGAGGCAGTGCCCTTAGCTTCCATGGAAGCAGACACCGTGGCAGATGCGCTCCTGACCATTTTCAGCCGAGTGGGGTTCCCCAGGAAAGTCTTGACAGACCAAGGCTCCAACTTCATGTCGGCCCTGCTCCGGTGCTTGTGGGAGAAATGTGGGGTCCGGCACGACTGGGCCTCAGCGTATCACCCCCAGTCCAATGGGCTGGTGGAGAGGTTTAACGGGACGCTAAAGATGATGCTGAAAACCTTTATGAACCAGCACCCGCAGGATTGGGACAAGTACTTACCTCACCTGCTGTTCGCGTACAGGGAGGTGCCCCAGGAGTCTACCGGATTTTCGCCTTTCGAACTGTTATATGGAAGGAGGGTGAGGGACCCCCTGGACCTGATGAGAGACGAGTGGGAGGGGAAGGCCACTCCCGATGGAGAGTCAGTGGTGGAGTATGTCCTGATCTTCCGAGAGAGACTGGCTGAACTCATGGGCCTGGCCAGGGAGAATCTGGCCAGAGCCCAGAGGAAGCAGAAGGTCTGGTATGACCGCACGGCGCGGGCCCGGGCCTACGCCACCGGGGATCAGGTGACGGTTCTCATCCCCGTGAGAAAGAACAAACTACAGGCCGCCTGGGAGGGCCCGTTCAAGGTCGTCAAGCAACTCAATGAGGTAAACTATGTGGTGGAGCTGTCGAACCGGGCCCACCACCGCCGGGTGTACCATGTGAATATGATGAAGCCATATTATGCCAGGGGGAATGTGGTGTTAGCCGTGTGTGGACAGTGGGAGGAGCAAGGAGATGACCCTTTAGTAGATCTATTCCCTGGGACCAGAGCTGGTTCCCCCCTGGAAACAATTCCCCTCTCGGATCAGCTCACCCCTGCCCAGCAAGCTGAGGTCAGGGGGGTGCTGCATCCGTACCGATAGCTGTTTTCCAACCAGCCTGGACGCACTAATCTGACTGTCCACCAGGTGCAGACAGGGTCGCACCCGCCGATAAGATGCTCCCCTTTCCGAGTCACAGGGAAAACTGCTCAGGACCTGGAAAGAGAGGTCCGGGACATGCTGGCTTTGGGGGTGATCCAGCCATCGGCCAGCCCTTGGGCCTCGCCGGTGGTGCTGGTCCCCAAAAAGGATGGGTCAGTCCGGTTCTGTGTGGACTATCGGAAGCTCAATGCCGTCACTGTATCTGATGCCTACCCCATGCCCAGGCCTGACGAGCTCCTAGACAAGCTGGGAGGAGCTCGGTACCTTACCACCATGGACCTTACAAAGGGCTACTGGCAAGTGCCGCTGGATACAGATGCCCGGCTGAAATCGGCCTTTATCACCCCTCTGGGGCTCTATGAGTTCCTGACCCTGCCTTTCGGCCTCAAGGGAGCGCCGGCCACCTTCCAGCGCCTGGTGGACCAGCTCCTGAGGGGGATGGAGAGTTTTGCCGTGGCGTATATTGACGACATCTGTGTCTTTAGCCAGACCTGGGAGGACCACGTGTCCCAGGTTAGACAAGTGCTGGACCGACTCCAGGGGGCTGGGCTGACTGTCAAAGCGGAGAAGTGCAAGGTGGGGATGGCTGAAGTATCTTACCTGGGCCATCGGGTGGGGAGCGGCCGCCTAAAGCCGGAACCGGCCAAGGTGGAGGTGATCAGAGACTGGCCCGCTCCCCACACCAAAAAGCAGGTCCAAGCCTTTATTGGGATGGCAGGATACTACCGAAGATTTGTGCCCCACTTTAGCACCATCGCCACCCCCATCACTGAGCTATGCAAGAAGGGGAAGCCAGACAAGGTGGTCTGGACCGAGCAGTGCCAGGAGGCTTTCCGGGGCCAGGAGGTCACCTGAGTCCTTTGTTCTCCAACCCAGTTCTGGCAAACCCAGATTTTGACAAGCCCTTTGTGGTGTTCACCGACGCCTCAGACACGGGACTGGGGGTGGTGTTAATGCAGGAAGACGAAAAGGGGGAGAGACACCCCATCGTGTACCTGAGCAAGAAGTTGCTACCCCGGGAGCAACACTACGCGGCCATCGAGAAGGAGTGCCTGGCCATGGTGTGGGCCCTCAAGAAACTAGAGCCCTATCTCTTCGGGCGACACTTCACCGTGTACACCGACCACTCTCCCCTGACCTGGCTGCACCAGATGAAAGGAGCCAACACCAAGCTCCTGAGGTGGAGCCTGCTCCTGCAGGATTACGACATGGACGTGGTCCACGTGAAGGGAAGTGCCAACCTGATAGCGGACACGCTGTCCCTGACTCTCCCACGCTTTGGAACAATTGGCTCTCTCAGTTGGGTCCCACCAGAACCAGCATCATTACAACTTCTGGTTAGCCAGTGGGGTGGGACCAAAGTTCTCTCTGTTTGGCTGGTTTGGTGCCTTAGTAGTGAAGGACCTCCAGCCTTGGGCTGTGACTGGGCTCTGAGCAATTTGTCCTGAATTGATACTCTCAGTTGGGTCCCGCCAAAGCCCGCTTCGTTGCACCCTGCCACGTGCCCAGTGCCCCGCAGTGTGTGGCCGAGTCAGCGGAGGTCTGGCCTGGGTTAGCTGGGGGGTGATCCCTGGCCCTCCAGGTCCCCAGGCCGGCACACACAGGCTGGCCGTGGAGTTGCTCTGCAGTGATGGCTCTGTGGACCCGTCGCGCTAGCTGGTGGGGACTCCAAGGAAGAGCAGGCACCAAGTGGGACAACTAAGCCAAGAGACGCCCCGACCTGGGGGCAGGGATTACTAGAGTGGGGAGGAGGAGTTGGCCTCTTGGGGGGGACGACCCTGGGAGCCTACACTCAGGACTCCAGCCAGAGGGGATTCCTGCAGAGGGGGGCCTGTCGGGGGGTGTGACGTTCGGAGTGTAATATAATATCTCATTGAAAGGTGACAGGGCCAGAAAGAGTTAATTACCTCCCAGACTGCCTGACCCAGGCCTGACTTTAGGGACTGGTTAGGAAGAGATGGAAATGGAGAGAGCTGTGAAATGCAGCCGGCATTGTGAGAGAGAGAAGGGGAGCTGTGTGCTCAGGGCTTGTGATGTCCGCAAACAAGCCTTGTCTATGGCTGTAGCTTTGATTCAAAGAGGAATATTAACATTTAGGAAGACACTTGAGTGAAATAGAATTGTCTATGTCTCTTTGAAGGTTGTGATAACCTGTGTCTGAACTGTTAACGGATAAGTTACCCTGTGCTAATGGCCAGGAGGTTTGGAAGAAGGAAAGTTAAGCCTATTGTTTTCTCAGGCCAAAAGGCTGCAGGAAATGTATAAAAACCTTGGGACATGATCCTTCTTCATCTCAGATCTGCTCTGGGTTTCAAGAGGGGGAAACCTTAAGCCATAAGGTCTGAGATCCCCAGTCACTGACTGGAGTCACCCTGAATATGGACATTGGACTATAACCTCTGGACTATTTCTAAAAGGACTTTTGGCAAATACAAGCTCAGCTCTGCTGTGTATCTGAACCTCAAGAATTGAATTCAAGTCTGTCTGTATATTGATCTTTTAACAAACACACTCTCTCTTTTCTTTTTTAATAAACTTTAGTTTAGTTAATAAGAATTGACTGTAAGTGTGTACCTGGGGTAAGATCTCAGTTATCATTTAACCTGGGTCTGGGGCTTGGTCCTTTGGGGTCAGGGGAACCTTTTGTTTTATATGATGAAATAAGATTTTCAGAGTTTATCATCCTCTGTTTGACGTGTGTGTCTGGATGGAGGCTGGAAGCTGGTACTTTAAGGGCACTGCGTTGTGTGGACGTCTGAGCACCCAGGGAGGGGCTAGAGAAGCTGGTTTGGGCTGGCTGGGTAAATCTCAGTATTGGAATATCCCCCAGCGTTTGGGGTTTGTCTGCCCCGCTCTGTTTGCAGCTCACCCTGATTGAGTGACCTCAGCTGGCTCCCATGGGCAGCCCCGTCACAGGGGGGCTGCTTGAGGATCCAGCCTGGCACAGGCCCCAGGATGCTGCTGAAGCCAGGCCGGGCTGGTGCCCCTGGGGTGGCTGGGAAGTCACTGGCAGACCCAGCTGGTTTCCCCATTGTTCAGAGTTAGCAGCGCTGGGGGGTCGGGCAGCCAGGCAGCGCACCCCCATCTCCCAGCCCACGACGGGGAACCACGGACCCAGCCCTGTCAGACCTGCAGGCTCAGCACCGCACCCGGAGCCCGGGCCTGCCCTGGCAGAGGGAGAGGGGCAGGACTCCCCACGGGGCGGCCTGGCATGGGAAGGGGTGCACTGGATGCAGGCATAGCCAGCCCTGAGCTGCCACTTGGCTCAATTGGCCAGGTACAAAATGGCCCAGGGAGCCCCTCAGCCCCCCTCCTGCCAGGGCCGCCCCCAAATGCCCCCTCCACATGGGCCATCCCCCGCTGTGAGCCAAGGGGCAGCAGGTCCCACCCCGCCCTCAGCCGCAGCTCACGCCCCTGAGCTCCACTCCCTGACCCTCTGCATGCACCAGCCGCCCCCGGTGCAGCCCGGGCACGGCGCTCCCTTACCCGTGCTCCGTGGCGCAGAGCGAGCGCAGGCTCAGGTACCAGCTGCCCGTCTGGGGGTACGGGATCCGTAAGCGGGCCAGGCTGGCCGTGCTGTTGACAGACAGCAGGAACCCAGCCAGGGACCCTGCGGGGAGGCAAGCAGCAGTGAGCAGGGGCTGGGCTGCAGGACCTCCCCGCTCTGTGCTGGCAGCCCCATGGGGCCACGGGGGCAATGCTGCAGCACGCCGGGGACTGAGCTGCCTGGCAGGAACCCCTTTCCCAGCCCCCTCCCTGCGCTGTAGGGGGTGTGGGGCAGCCCATGCTGCAGTGATGGGACCCAGAGCCGCTCCGAGCTCTCCCCCCATGCGGCATGCAGCGGTCGGGGTGTCGCGCGGCCGGCTGGGAACAGCTTTCACTGAACCCAGAGCCGCTGGCTGCAGCTGGATCTGCGTCCACATGGGGCTGCTCCGGGTTAGCCGGCCTGGTCTAAGCCAGTGACCCGCTCCTGCTCCAGCCCCCTCACCTGCAGCGCCCCCTGCTGGGCGCGCCGATAGCCCCAGGCCCATGCCTCTGGCGCCACCTACTGGGGAGCACGGAGGTGGGCGCAGGCCAGCCCTCACCTGTCTCACAGGTGACAGACGCGTTGTCTCCTGCCGTCAGCGGGACCTCGTGGGTCAGACACCCAAAGACCGTCACGTTCTCCCCCCGCAGGGACGACTGAAAAGGACAGAGCCCAACACTGAGTTCCTGACACTCCGGCCTGGACCCCCACAGCTCTGCCGCTGTCCCCCCAACCCTGAGCCGCAGTCCCCCCCATCCCAGCCCTGGGCTCCCCACAACCCCACAGCTCTGCTGGTGCCCCCCAACCTGCAGCCCCCCCATCCCAGCCCTGGGCACCCACCAACCCCCACAGCTCTGCCAGTGCCCCCCAATCCTCAGCCCCCGCCATCCCAGCCCCGGGCTCCCCACAGCCCTGCCAGTGCCCCAGCCCCTGAGCCATGGTGCCCTGCCCTCGCCTGGGGGGGTCTCTCACCACATTGAGTTTGAGCTCCAGGTTGAGCACCCCCCCGCTGTCCAGCACCGGCAGCAGGCTAATGCCGAAGACAGCGGGCCGGTTGGGCGGCACCGAGACGTTGGGCCCGAAGAAGATGTAGAAGTGGACAGAGAAGGTGTCGAGCTCGTTGCGCAGCGTGGGCCGGATGGGCCAGCAGCACACGCCGGGGGGCGGCCCAGCTGGAGGCGGCTGGGTGCCCTTCGGCGCGGCGGGGGGCAGGCTCTCCCCCAGCGACAGGCTGACCAAGGCACCGAAGGACTGAGGCATGTTCATGGCAGCAGCGGGGAGCATGACAGGGGCCCGGGACAGACCGGGCCTGGAGCAGTCTGCAGGGGACGAGGGCAGTGCCGTCACCGGGCTTCCGGGCTGCCCTCCGGACCAGCCCCAGCACCCGGCCCCAGCCCTGCCCCCTGGCGGGTCTCTCTTCCCAGGGAGTCCCAGGCCAGAAGGCGCCGCTGTGACCAGTCTCCCCCAGCATCACCCGGGCCAGGGACCCACCCCGCCCCCCGTGCTAACCGCTGGGCAGATCTCTCGGAAACCAGCCAATCTGGATTTCACAACTGCCAGGGATGGAGACACCACCCCAGCCCTTGTGAAGCTGGTTCTGCTGCCAGCAAAGACAGGCCTGGTGCTGCCCACAGCCGGTCTCGGAGGCATGGCCTGCCCTGCCCAAGTTCGGTGCGGCTCTGCCGCAGAGCTGGGGAGAGAACCCAGGCGTCCTGGCTTTCAGCCTCCACCCCCACACACCTCCCAGAGCCCGGATGGGGCCCAGCCCCTGCCCCCCGGACTCCAGTGGGAACTGCACAGGGGCAGGTCCTGGGCTCTGGGGTGGTTACCCTGACAGCCAAGGTCCCCGCCAGCCACCCCACGGCCCAGCCCCACGGCTCTCACCTGTGAGCTGCACCGTGAGCTGGAAGTGGATGGGGCCCGGCACGCCCAGGGCCTTCTCCAGCAGCACGTAATACCAGTGCTGCCAGAGGGGCAGCTCCAGCGCCAGCTGGCAGGGCGCCCGCTCCCGGCAGTCCAGCGCGGTGGAGTTGTGCAGCGGGGGGGCCTTGGCTCGCACCTTCAGCCAGAGCGGACAGCTCGTGGCGCTGCGGTTCCCCGCCCGGCAGCCCAGCACCTGCACCAGCACCCGCGACGTGTGGCTGGGCACAAAGACCCTGCCGAGGAGGGGAAGCGTGAGCCCCGCGGGGACCCCCATGGCGAGGCTGGCGCTGCCCCCCCCCCGAGACCATGTGCCCCATGCCAGGAGCCAGGCCCCCTCCTGTGGGCCACACACAACCCAGGATGCTCCCCTCCCCCCTGGTCATGGGGGGCTGGTGCCCTGTGACCCCGGGGTCAGCGGGAGCTTGGACTGAGTCTGCCCGCGGGGGAACCGGCTTGGGGGACAGGTGTCCCCCTGAGAATGGGGGAGGGGGGCTGAATGATCTGCTGCTGCCATCCCCCCAAAGGGGGGGCCACATTCACCCCTGGCCAGGCTCAGTTATTGGGGTGGGCAGGAAGCGGGGAGATCCCCTGCCACTGAAGGGGACCCCAGCCCGAGAAGGGAGCTCGTCCCCACCACTGAGCTGGGAGAGCCCCACAGCAGAGCCGCCTGGCACAGAGCAGGGACCCCCCCACTCACTTGTAGAGGCTGGAGCGGTTGTGGGGCGCGATGCTCTGGGCGCTGACGTAGCCGGGGTACAGCACGGCGATCCCCACGAGGCGCTGCGCGATGAGCTGGGGCTGGAAGAGGTACTGGCACTCCTCGTACAGACCCTGCGGGGTGGGGGCAGTCAGAGCGGGGCCGGGCACCGAGCCTCCCCACCCCCTCACGGCCTGATCCCGGCACCCCCTGACTGCTCCCCCACCGGCCTCCCAACCCCCTCACAGCCTGATCCGGGCACCCCCTGTCCCCTCCCCCACCGGCCTCCCCACCCCCTCACGGCCTGATCCCGGCACCCCCTGACCCCTCCCCCACCGGCCTCCCCACCCCCTCACGGCCTGATCCCGGCACCCCCTGACCCTCCCCCACCGGCCTCCCCACCCCCTCAAGGCCTGATCCCGGCACCCCCTGACCGCTCCCCCACCGGCCTCCCCACCCCCTCACAGCCTGATCCCGGCACCCCCTGACCCCTCCCCCACCGGCCTCCCCACCCCCTCACGGCCTGATCCCGGCACCCCCTGACCCCTCCCCCACCGGCCTCCCCACTCCCTTACAGCCAGATCTTGGCACACCCCCAACCTGCCCCCCACAGAGTCCCCCCACACCCTCACAGCAAGATCTGGGCTCCCCCAACCCTTCCCCCACTGGCCTTCCCGCCCCCTCATGAGCATATCCTGGCACCCCCCTCCCCCTGCCCCACAGAGCCACCCCACCCCCTCACAGCCAGATCTGGGCACCTCCGACCCCTCCCCCACAGAGCCCCCCACACCCTCATGGCCAGATCTGGGCACCTCCGACCCCTCCCCCACAGAGCCCCCCACACCCTCATGGCCAGATCTGGGCACCGAGCTTCCCAACCCATCACAGCCAGATCCAGGCACCCCCCCAACCCCTCCCCCACCGGCCTCTCAACCCCATCATGGCCAGATCCAGGCACCTGTCGACCCCTTCCCCAACAGCCCCCCCACCCCCTCACAGCCAGAGCCGGGCAACAAGCACCCACACACACACAATGGCCAGATCTGGGCACCCCTCCCCCTCCTCGATTGGCCTCCCCACCCTCACCACAACCCAGATTTGGGCACTGAGCACGTCCTGTCCCCCCACCCCCGCAGCCAGAGGAGCCCCAGGCTGCCAGATTGCCGCCAGCCCCGGGCCACCAGCCCCAGCCCTGGGTCACCAGCCAGGTCGACTGCTGGCCCAGTGCCAAGCTGCCCTGTGCCCGGTCGCTCACTGACCCCAGCTACCTGTTGGCCTCCGGCCGGAGCTGAGCTGCCCCTCGGCCCCTCCTGGCCTCTGCCTGTGACACGTCACTGCCTGGTCTCCTGCTCCCAGTCGGGCTGGGGGCTAGTGGGCGGCTGGGCCTGTGCTGTACAGCAGGTGGGACTGGGTGATCTGGGGCCCCTGCTGGCCGTGCATTCTGACTCTACCCACTCCGCCCCCCGGTGCCCATGAGCGCCCTGCCCTGCAGCCTGCTGTAACGAAGAAAGGGAAGAAAGGAGAGCAGCAGAATACAGACCCTGGACTTCAGAAAAGGAGACTTTGACTCCCTCAAAAACTGATGGGCAGGATCCCCTGGGAGAATAACATGAGGGGGAAAGGAGTCCAGGAGAGCTGGCTGTATTTTAAAGAATCCTTATTGAGGTTACAGGGACAAACCATCCCGATGTGTAGAAAGAATAGTAAATATGGCAGGCGAGCAGCTTGGCTTAACAGTGAAATCCTTGCTGATCTTAAACACAAAAAAGAAGCTCACAAGAAGTGGAAGATTGGACAAATGACCAGGGATGAGTATAAAAATATTGCTCGGGCATGCAGGAGTGAAATCAGGAAGGCTAAATCACACCTGGAGTTGCAGCTATCAAGAGATGTTAAGAGTAACAAGAAGGGTTTCTTCGGGTATGTTAGCAACAAGAAGAAAGCCAAGGAAAGTGTGGGCCCCTTACTGAATGAGGGAGGCAACCTAGTGACAGAGGATGTGGAAAAAGCTAATGTACTCAATGCTTTTTTTGCCTCTGTCTTCACGAACAAGGTCAGCTCCCAGACTACTGCACTGGGCAGCACAGCAAGGGGAGGAGGTGACCAGCCCTCTGTGGAGAAAGAAGTGGTTCTGGACTATTTAGAAAAGCTGGACAAGCACAAGTCCATGGGGCTGGATGCGCTGCATCCGAGAGTGCTAAAGGAGTTGGCGGATGTGATTGCAGAGCCATTGGCCATTATCTTTGAAAACTCATGGTGATCGGGGGAAGTCCCAGACGACTGGAAAAAGGCTAATGTAGTGCCAATCTTTAAAACAGGGAAGAAGGAGAATCCTGGGAACTACAGGCCAGTCAGCCTCACCTCAGTCCCTGGAAAAATCATGGAGCAGGTCCTCAAGGAATCAATTCTGAAGCACTTAAGGGAGAAGAAAGTGATCAGGAACAGTCAGCATGGATTCACCAAGGGCAAGTCATGCCTGACTAATCTAATTGCCTTCTATGAGAAGATAACTGGCTCTGTGGATGAGGGGAAAGCAGTGGACGTGTTGTTCCTTGACTTTAGCAAAGCTTTTGACACGGTCTCCCACAGTATTCTTGCCAGCAAGTTAAAGAAGTATGGGCTGGATGAATGGACTATAAGGTGGATAGAAAGTTGGCTAGATTGTCGGGCTCAACGGGTAGTGATCAATGGCTCCATGTCTAGTTGGCAGCCGGTATCAAGTGGAGTGCCGCAAGGGTCTGTCCTGGGACCGGTTTTGTTCAATATCTTCATTAATGATCTGGAGGATGGTGTGGATTGCACCCTCAGCAAGTTTGCAGATGACACTAAACTGGGAGGAGAGGTAGATACGCTGGAGGGTAGGGATAGGATCCAGAGGGCCCTAGACAAATTAGAGGATTGGGCCAAAAGAAATCTGATGAGGTTCAACAAGGACAAGTGCAGAGTCCTGCACTTAGGACGGAAGAATCCAATGCACCGCTACAGACTAGGGACCGAATGGCTCGGCAGCAGTTCTGCAGAAAAGGACCTAGGGGTTACAGTGGACGAGAAGCTGGATAGGAGTCAACAGTGTGCCCTTGTTGCCAAGAAGGCCAATGGCATTTTGGGATGTATACATAGGGGCATTGCCAGCAGATCGAGGGACGTGATCGTTCCCCTCTATTCGACATTGGTGAGGCCTCATCTGGAGTACTGTGTCCAGTTTTGGGCCCCACACGACAAGAAGGATGTGGAAAAATTGGAGAGAGTCCAGCGAAGGGCAACAAAAATGATTAGGGGACTGGAACACATGACTTATGAGGAGAGGCTGAGGGAACTGGGATTGTTTAGTCTGCGGAAGAGAAGAATGAGGGGGGATTTGACAGCAGCCTTCAACTACCTGAAAGGGGGTTCCAAAGAGAATGGCTCTAGACTGTTCTCAGTGATAGCAGATGACAGGACAAGGAGTAATGGTCTCAAGTTGCAGTGGGGGAGGTTTAGGTTGGATATTAGGAAAAACTTTTTCACTAGGAGGGTGGTGAAACACTGGACTGCGTTACCTAGGAAGGTGGTGGAATCTCCTTCCTTAGAAGTTTTTAAGGGCAGGCTTGACAAAGCCCTGGCTGGGATGGTTTAGTTGGGGATTGGTCCTGCTTTGAGCAGGGGGTTGGACTAGGTGACCTCCTGAGGTCCCTTCCAACCCTGATCTTCTATGATTCTATGATAAGTGGGAATTCTGCATGCTGTGCATGAATACGAGGTGTGCCTCAGTTTCCCCTCTGTGCTGCATGTGTAACTAGGTGGTGTCAAAAGGTGGTTTATTCTTGGTAGAGGCCCAGGTGTGGCTGCCGCCTGGCTCAGACAATGGCCTGGACATTTTGTTACCTAGCCACTGCCGGCCCTGGGGCCCACCCTCTGCAAGAGGGCAGGCGCCTGCAACCAGCAGGAGAACAAAGACCTGAGGGGGAAGCCAGGTGACCTGATATGCCCAGAAAACAGACCAAGGGATGGCGGAGGGGCCCGGTGGGGATCAGTGCGTGGGCCGCGGGAAGCAGGACACACTCCTGCCTGGGGACTTGAGGGGGTCAGGAGACCTTGGGGCTCGGCACGGTCTGTGCTTGTCCCAGACAGCCAGGAACCCTCCTGCTGCTGCCCCGCTGGCTGGGAGTCACTGAGAGTCAGGAACTCAGGGGGCACCGCTCCCTTTGGGGGTGCAGCCTCTCCGAGGGGTCTGGTTGAGGGGACTCGCTGCAGGGAGCCCCCAGCTTGACCCAGGCGTGCTGGAGGCTCCGAGGGTTGGTCCCAGGAGGCAGGGACACTGAGGGGCTGACCCCAGTGAGAGTGTGACCCTCAGGGGGCTAAGGCACAGAGAGGTCCCCTGGCCTGCAGCTCCGTGACCCCTGGCCTTTCTGCGGGGTCCTTCCCACGGGGCTCGCCTGCTCTCACCAGGCCTTCCGCGACCAGCAGGCCTTCCCGGCCCTTCTCCTGGGGCCAGGCCTCCGGCCGCATTCCCAGGCCACCAGCATCTGGGCTCCACAGAGCTCCTGGACCCACACATCAGCCCCTTGGTTCTGGGGCCCCAGCCCAGCACCTGGGGCTGTGACTAAGGCAGGCCACCCCAGCCCAGGGAGCCTCTCTGAAGGCTTGCTGCTCCCCCAGCTGGTCACCCTCCTGGGGGTACCCCTGCAGCTGGCTTTTCAGGAGGTGGCTCCAGATTTACACTTGGCCCCATTTCCCCAGCAGATCTGCTGCTCCCCTGAACATCTGTTTCCTTAAAGGGGCCATGTCCCAGATCAGGGCTTGGCTGGCCCCGGGGCCACTACCCCTAAAAGGGGACAGACCCCCGGTACAGCACTCCTCTGCCCACAGGCTCACCTGTCACAGCTTGGCATCCTCTGCCACAGAAATTGATGGGGAGCCCCCTGCCCCTCCCGCAGACAGAGCCATGGGGAACCCCCTGCCCCTCCCCTAGACACAGCCATGAGGAACCCCCTGCCCCTCCTCCAGGCAGAGCCATGGGGAGCCCCCTGCCCCTCCCCCAGGCAGAGCCATGGGGACCCCCCTTCCCCTCCCCCAGACAGAGCCATGGGGACCCCCCTGCCCCTCCCCTAGACACAGCCATGGGGAACCCCCTGCCCCTCCCCTAGACACAGCAATGGGGAATCCTCCTCCCCTCCCCCAGACAGAGCCATGGGGAACCCCCTCTCCCCTCCTTCAGACAGAACAATGGGGAACCCCTCTCCCCTCCCCCAGACAGAACAATGGGGAACCCCCATCTCCTCCCCCAGACACAGCAAGGGGGAATCCCCCCTCCTGTCCTCCAGATAGAACAATGGGGAACCCCTCTCCCCTCCCCCAGACAGAACAATGGGGACTCCCCCTTCTGTCCCCCGATAGAACAATGGGGAACCCCCCTCTCCTCCCCCAGACACAGCCATGGGGAATCCCCCTCCCTCAGTCAGAGCAATAGGGGCCTTGCCCTCCACTGGCCCAGCCTGGGGCAGCTCTAGCGCCCCACAGGGCATTGGCTTGTCCCTGCCTCTGGTGTCGGGGGTGGGGGGGGCACGGCCATTAACCTTCCCCTGCTGGCCCCTCACCTTGACGGAGATCTTGCCCTCATCCTTGGGCAGGTGGGCGGCCAGGAACCAGTCTCCGGGCAGCGGGCTGGTGATGTTGAACACCCCGGTGGTGCGGTTCGGCAGGCTCCAGGTGAGGGTGAGCGTGAAGGAGCTGGGGACGGCTGTGTCCCGGGGGAAGTGGGTGTGGAGGGGGGCGATGATGGGGGGAGCCCCGGAGCGGAAATACCTGCAGGGCAGAGAGCGCGTGAGCGGGGGAGGGCGGGCAGAGAGCAGCCCAGCAGCTGGCGGGCGGGGAGGGTGGCGTCGGCAGCAGGAACCTGGCACCATCAGCCCCCAGGGACACCGCAGCTGGACAGCTACATCCCCTCGCTAGCACAGGCCCACCCTCGCTGTGCCGAGGCCCCGCTATCCCGACCCGCAACGCCCTGCGAACGGCGATCCCGGGAGGTGGCAGGGAGAGACTCCGCGGTCCCAGTGTGGGGCAAGGCCCCCCTCGCCGTGTGCTGTGTCGTCCCTGGCAGGCGGATTCACAGCCCAGGCTCCTTTGCCCTAAGGCAGGTGCGAGCGAGGGGCCTCGCAGCCCTGGGGGAGACCCACGTGTCCCCAGAAGGGGGCCAGCACCTGCACAACACTCCCTATGTGCCAGCCCAGCTGGGCCCCGCCCCAGAGGAATCCAGGCACCGGAGTCCAAGCCCCAGCACCCCCCCACCCTAACACCCACACGGTGACGCTGCGGTCCGGGCACCGGTCCCCGAAGGTGCCGCCCTGCTCCTTGAAGGTGATGAGGTTCCAGACGGCGACCAGGGTGTCCTCAGGGATGCGGAAGTGGAAGAGCTCGATGCTGGCAAAGGAGCGGAAGGGGCTCAGCTTGCGCGGCGTGCGGGTGAAGTAATCAGTCACAAAGAGCCCGTCTGCAAGAGGGCATGGAGGGGGGAGGGGAAGGAAGAGGGGCCATGAGCCAGAATGGCCTGGGATGTAGGAATTCCCAGCCAGCTGCCCATGGGCCCATCAAGCCCGGTCTCCTGGCGCTGACAGGGCCCAGCATCAGCTGCCTCGGAGGCAGGGGCAGGAAACCCCCTGGTGGCCAGTTGCGGAACAGCTTGTCCATGGGGGAGTTCCCCCAACCCCCTCAGCTGCAGCTGGCTCATCCTATGTCCCTTCCATTCTCCTCCTCTCTGATGTGCCCGGCTGCCCTCCTGCTCCCCAGGAGTGGCCGATCCCTGCCTGAGCCCTGCTGAGCTGGGGGCTGCAGAGATACCTTGTGGCGGTGAGTTCCGCAGACCCATGGTGCACCATGTGCAGAAAGCTTTTCCGTTGCCCCTTACAAATTTGCTGCCCTTCAGTTCCTGGAGCGCACCCTCGCCTGGTGTCAGGAGGGTGGGTGAAGGGCAGCCCCAGCCTCCCGTCTCTAACCACTCGCTACCCTGTGCCCCTGTCACATCCCAGCCCTGATTCCTCCCAGCACTCCTAGACGCTTCAGATGGGGGGGGGGGGGGGGGTTCTCGTGGCCCCACTCTGAGCCTGTCTCTGAGCCCCTTGAATTTCCAGCCTCCTTGATAGAGGTGACCTGCACTCGGGTCCATCACACCCCTGTGACTCCTCAGCATCGCTCATGTCCCTGTCCCTTGCCCAGCTGCTGCGTCACACCCTGTCCTGCCCCAATCTCTCCACCCATCGACCCAGCTCCCCCACAAGCCAGGACACACGGCCCCACCCCCCGCACAGCTGGCTCCGTGCTTCAAACTGACAGGGGTTTGGAAAGTCCAGATCAGCAGAGTCAGAGGGGTCTCCCCCCCGAACCCTCCCCCGGCGCTGAGCGAGCAGGTGCAGGGCTTGCCCGGGGCTCAGCGCTGGCCGGACCCCAGCCTGGCGGGGCCATCTGTCTGGCTGCTTTCAGGCTCCCAGTTCTGCCCTCCTCTGGGTCGCCCTTGGGGGTGCCTGTCCCGGCACTCTGGGGCTGATCCCCTTTGTATCCAGTGTCTCCCGAAGGGGGTGGGGGCAGGGCAAGCCACGCAGGGAGCGCTGCCTGACGGCAGGTGGGAAACACTAACACACAGGGTGCGGCGACACCAGCCAGGTACGTGCACCCTGCACCCGCAGCAGCCCTAGGGCGAACGGGGGCTGGGCACCAAACCCTTCTGTGCCCCTGCACGGAGTCAGGGCAGACCTCTGAGCCGGGCCAGGATCGCTGTGGCCCCTACAACAGCTCTGGCATCAGATTCCGAGGAAGGGGACACGTGTGTGCCATGCACCCTGTGCCACGCAAGGCCGTGAACGCTGTGTGCCATGTGCCAGGCCGGGCCATGCACGCCCTGTGCCCTGCGCCACGCGGGGACATGCATGCCGTGCTATCCAGGCATGCAGAGCCTCGCTGGACTGTGTTGGGCCAAGAAGGCCAAGCTCCTGGTAGCTGGGGCAAGGTGTGTTTGGAATGAAGCCTTCACTCCCAGCTGCCTGCCTGCTCCATGCAGCGAACGGACCCAGCGGTCCCCGCAGCACCGGGCAGCTGGTACCGTATGGGATCTGCCCGGGGTGAGATGTGTCCCCCGGCCCCTCATCCTGCCCCAGCTGGGGTTCTGCTCCTCCATCGCTGAGGGGCAGCACCTCTCCCCAGCCGCAGGAGCATGCTCCTTTGAACGTTTCAGGGGGCCCCTGGGGGCCTCATGCTGGGCCCCTGCAAGGGGGATTCTGCCCTGCAGCCCTGTTGAAAAGGCAGCCTTGTCCTCACTGCCCCAAAGGAGCACATGCTGCCAGGTACCCACAGGGCCTCTGCCCCACGGCACCCACGTGGGAGCCCTCTGACAGCTCCGTGCCATCTGCTGCGCCATGGAGGGACCTGGAGAGCCTCCCTGTCCAGCACACGCCACGCCAACGGTGACCTCCTGCTCCCACCACCTCAGGCTGGGTCCGGTCCCGGCTCTGGCTGGCCCAGGGGCAAGCTCGCCTTTCCCCAAGCACCAGTCCCTTTCCGGGGCAGTGGGCATGGCCTCCAGGGCTGCTTTGCCACAGCGCAGAGAAGAGGAACGAGACCATGATAAAATGGAAGCAGAAGCAAGGAGGCACCTCAGTGCCCAGCCCCATCCAGAGGCAGAGCCGGCCTGGTGCAGGACGAGCACAGGGCAAACCGCACGGGCCACGTTCTCTGGGGTGGGTGAGAAACAGACCGTCACACATGGGGGTGTTTGGGGGCCGGGGACACCAGGCTGTGAGCCGATCTCTCCGTATTCCCCCCTCTCGGCGGCGGGACTGGGCTGTGCCTCGCTGGCTCAGCTGACCTGCGCTGGGAACATTGCTGTAGCAAGCCCAGGAGTTCTCCGCCAGTCAGGGCAGAGGCTGCTCTGCCAGCCCCTGGCCCGGGTGATGCTGCCTGGGGAGCAGACGCACCGTGTCTCCTGCCCGCAGCCTGGGGGAGGTGGGATCTGGCTCCCACTGGCTGGGTTGCCATGGGCCTGGCAGTGATAGCATCAAAGCAGGAGGCTGGTGATGGGAGCTGAGCTGAGCGTCACTGTCCCTGGTGGGACTGAGCTTCCTGCACAACCATCACAAGAGCCGGAATGATTGTGGCCAAATGTTCCTCCCCGGGAACTCGCCAGGCAATTGCCAAGCGTCCCCGGCAGCGCTCATGCCCGGGCATGTGCACTAGGGCTCCGGGGGAGACGAACAGGAGAGACATTAATTACAGCCCCCGCCAGCACGCCTGCGAGCCACAGTGACGGGAAACCCCAGCAGGAGCCATTCCCGGGCAGGGACCTCAGGCCTGGTGCTGGGGCTGTGGCCTGGGTGTCTGCTCAGCACAATTCATCTCCGCGGGAGCAGGGTGGCCCGAGCAGCGTCTGGGCACTGAACCCACCACTCCTCGTGTGTGTGCATGTGGGCTGGGGCGTGTGTGGGCTGGGGCGCGTGTGGGCTGGGGCGCGTGTGTAGATAGGTGTGCGCAGACACAGCCAGCCGTACCCTGACATACATACCCCTTTGCCTGGAGCAAAGGCTGTGTCTCCGATTGCCCTCATCGTCAGTACAAGTGTTGTCAACCTGCGCCATAGTTCAAGGGAACCCACCCAATCTCCCCCTCCGCCCCCCTTCCCACGGAAATGCGCCCGTCATGTGCCCAAAGCCAGCCATTCGGCATTAACCCCACGCCCTGGGTGCTGGTGGAAATATCTCTACTTCCACCCTGAGAATAAACCCAGCTCCTGCTGCATGGCAGCTGCCCCCTGCCCAGGTGAGTCGGTGACCCTCGCAGGTGGGGTCAGTGATCCCACGCAGCCAGGCAGGGTGACTCCCCAGCCCTGAGTCTCACCCTCCCCATCACAGGGCTGGCTGGGGGCACAGGAACCTGGCCCAGACCCCCAGGGGCGGGGATCCCCAATGGATGGAGATTGAGCAACTCCCCAGGCAGCAGCAGGGCGCCAGGCAGGGACTTAGCTGCTGGCAAGGGCCATGAGGCTGGGTGGTGACACCACCCAGGGAGCGGGTGGGGTGCAGGGGGTGTCACTATGGGAGGGTGGCAGGGTGTGTGGGGATGACACGGGGTCAGAGCGGGTAGGGTGGCATGGTGGGGGCAGGTACTGGGGTATACTGGGGGCACAATGGGGGATCTAATGGGAGGAGGGGGTTCTCAGAATGGGGGAGGGGAGATGGCAGGGCAATTGCTTTGAAGCCTATGAGTGATTTGGGACTGTGGTCGACCACTCTGCACAATTCCTCTGATAGCAGTGCCCATCACCCCAGTGTCTGACCACCCAGTGCCAGGCCGCAAGCACCCAGCACTGGCACACCATGGGGCTCAGCACGGGGCAGAGGCAGAGACAGCTCCCCCTGGCCCCCCGGGGATCAGCACCGGGACAGGGACAGCTCCCCCCGCCCCCCACCCGGGGATCAGCACCGGGACAGGGACAGCTCCCCCCACCCCCACCCGGGGATCAGCACCGGGACAGGGACAGCTCCCCCCGCCCCCCCCGGGGATAAGCACCGCGACAGGGACAGCTCCCCCGGACCCCCACCCCCCCCGGGGATCAGCACCGGGACAGGGACAGCTCCCCCGGACCCCCCGGGGATCAGCACCGGGACAGGGACAGCTCCCCCGGACCCCCCCCCCCACCCCCCCGGGGATCAGCACCGCGACAGGGACAGCTCCCCCCGCCCCCCGGGGATCAGCACCGGGACAGGGATAGCTCCCCCGGACCCCCACCCCCTCCCGGGGATCAGCACCGGGACAGGGACAGCTCCCCCCGCCCCCCACCCCCACCCGGGGATCAGCACCGGGACAGGGACAGCTCCCCCGGACCCCCACCCCCTCCCGGGGATCAGCACCGGGACAGGGACAGCTCCCCCCGCCCCCCGGGGATCAGCACCGGGACAGGGTCAGCTCCCCCGGACCCCCCCGGGGATCAGCACCGGGACAGGGACAGCTCCCCCCGCCCCCCACCCGGGGATCAGCACCGGGACAGGGACAGCTCCCCCGGACCCCCACCCCCCCCCCGGGGATCAGCACCGGGACAGGGACAGCTCCCCCGGACCCCCCGGGGATCAGCACCGGGACAGGGACAGCTCCCCCCGCCCCCCACCCGGGGATCAGCACCGGGACAGGGACAGCTCCCCCCGCCCCCCGGGGATCAGCACCGGGACAGGGACAGCTCCCCCGGACCCCCACCCCCTCCCGGGGATCAGCACCGGGACAGGGACAGCTCCCCCCGCCCCCCACCCCCACCCGGGGATCAGCACCGGGACAGGGACAGCTCCCCCGGACCCCCAGGGGATCAGCACCGGTTCAGGGACAGCTCCTGGGACTTTAACTGGGACTTGGTCCTGCTTTGAACAGGGGGTTGGACTAGATGACCTTCTGGGGTCCCTTCCAACCCTGATATTCTATGATTCTATGATTCTATGATTCCCCCAGGATCTCCCCCGGCCCCGCAGGCCCCCCCCCTCCGGCCCCCGCCCCCGGCCCCCCAACTCCCCGCCCCAGCCCCGCAGGACCCCCCGGCCCCCAACCCCCCGCCCCGGCCCCGCAGGGCCCCCCTCACCGGCCAGGGGCCCCGCGCCGAGCAGCAGCAGCAGCAGCAGCCGGGCCATGCCTCGCGCCGCGCTCCCCGGCCCCGCACCATCCCCGCAGCCGCCCGCAGCCATGACGTCAGGCCCCGCGCCTGCCCATTGGCCCGGCGCACGCCGATCGCCCTATAGGCCGCCAACGATTGGCCGAGCCGCTGCCACTCACCGCGCCGGCCCGCCCCTGCTGCTGCTGCTGCTCCCGGGGCCGCTGCTTCCCCGCTGCCCGGCGGCCGGGGCGGGAATGGGGCGGAGGTGGGGCGGATCAGGGGAGTGGAGACGGGTTGGGGTGGGATGGGGCGGAGGGGGGGCGGGGGAGGGAATGGGGTGAGATGGGGGTGGAGGTGGGGCAGAGCAGGGGAGTGGAGGCGGGTTGGGGTGGGATGGGGCGGAAGGGGGGCGGGGGAGGGAATGGGGTGAGATGGGGGTGGAGGTGGGGCGGATCAGGGGAGTGGAGACGGGTTGGGGTGGGATGGGGCGGAGGGGGGGCGGGGGAGGGAATGGGGTGAGATGGGGGTGGAGGTGGGGCAGAGCAGGGAGTGGAGGCGGGTTGGGGTGGGATGGGGCGGAAGGGGGGCGGGGGAGGGAATGGGGTGAGATGGGGGTGGAGGTGGGGCGGATCAGGGGAGTGGAGACGGGTTGGGGTGGGATGGGGCGGAGGGGGGGGCGGGGGAGGGAATGGGGTGAGATGGGGGTGGAGGTGGGGCAGAGCAGGGGAGTGGAGGCGGGTTGGGGTGGGATGGGGCGGAGGGGGGGCGGGGGAGGGAATGGGGTGAGATGGGGGTGGAGGTGGGGTGGAGCAGGGGAGTGGAGACGGGTTGGGGTGGGATGGGGCGGAGCGGGGGCGGGTGGAGGGAATGGGGTGAGATGGGGGTGGAGGTGGGGCAGAGCAGGGGAATGGAGGCGTGTTGGGGTGGGGCAGGGCTGGGCTGGGGCGGGTGGAGGGAATGGGGTGAGATGGGGGTGGAGGTGGGGCAGAGCAGGGGAATGGAGGCGGGTTGGGGTGGGATGGGGCGGAGCGGGGGCGGGGGAGGGAATGGGGTGAGATGGGGGTGGAGGTGGGGCAGAGCAGGGGAATGGAGGCGGGTTGGGGTGGGGCAGGGCTGGGCTGGGGCGGGTGGAGGGAATGGGGTGAGATGGGGGTGGAGGTGGGGCAGAGCAGGGGAATGGAGGCGGGTTGGGGTGGGGCAGGGCTGGGCTGGGGCGGGTGGAGGGAATGGGGTGAGATGGGGGTGGAGGTGGGGCAGAGCAGGGGAATGGAGGCGGGTTGGGGTGGGATGGGGCGGAGGGGGGGGGGCGGGGGAGGGAATGGGGTGAGATGGGGGTGGAGGTGGGGCAGAGCAGGGGAGTGGAGGCGGGTTGGGTTGGGGTGGGGCAGGGCTGGGCTGGGGCGGGTGGAGGGAATGGGGTGAGATGGGGGTGGAGGTGGGGCAGAGCAGGGGAATGGAGGCGGGTTGGAGTGGGATGGGGCGGAGCGGGGGCGGGTGGAGGGAATGGGGTGAGATGGGGGTGGAGGTGGGGCAGAGCAGGGGAGTGGAGGTGGGTTGGGGTGGGATGGGGCGGAGCGGGGGCGGGGGGAGGGAATGGGGTGAGATGGGGGTGGAGGTGGGGCAGAGCAGGGGAATGGAGGCGGGTTGGGGTGGGATGGGGTGGAGCGGGGGCGGGGGAGGGAATGGGGTGAGATGGGGGTGGAGGTGGGGCAGAGCAGGGGAATGGAGGCGGGTTGGGGTGGGGCAGGGCTGGGCTGGGGCGGGTGGAGGGAATGGGGTGAGATGGGGTGGAGGTGGGGCAGAGCAGGGGAGTGGAGGTGGGTTGGGGTGGGATGGGGCGGAGCGGGGGCGGGGGAGGGAATGGGGTGAGATGGGGGTGGAGGTGGGGCAGAGCAGGTTAATGGAGGCGGGTTGGGGTGGGATGGGGTGGAGCGGGGGCGGGGGAGGGAATGGGGTGAGATGGGGGTGGAGGTGGGGCAGAGCAGGGGAATGGAGGCGGGTTGGGGTGGGGCAGGGCTGGGCTGGGGCGGGTGGAGGGAATGGGGTGAGATGGGGTGGAGGTGGGGCAGAGCAGGGGAGTGGAGGTGGGTTGGGGTGGGATGGGGCGGAGCGGGGGCGGGGGAGGGAATGGGGTGAGATGGGGGTGGAGGTGGGGCAGAGCAGGGGAGTGGAGGCGGGTTGGGGTGGGAAGGGGCGGGGGGGGGGCGGGGGAGGGAATGGGGTGAGATGGGGGTGGAGGTGGGGCAGAGCAGGGGAGTGGAGGCGGGTTGGGGTGGGATGGGGCGGAGGGGGGGGCGGGGGAGGGAATGGGGTGAGATGGGGGTGGAGGTGGGGCAGAGCAGGGGAGTGGAGGTGGGTTGGGGTGGGATGGGGCGGAGCGGGGGCGGGGGGAGGGAATGGGGTGGAGTGGGGTGGAGGTGGGGCAGAGCAGGTTAATGGAGGCGGGTTGGGGTGGGATGGGGTGGAGCGGGGGCAGGGGGAGGGAATGGGGTGAGATGGGGGTGGAGGTGGGGCAGAGCAGGGGAATGGAGGCGGGTTGGGGTGGGATGGGGTGGAGCGGGGGCGGGGGGAGGGAATGGGGTGAGATGGGGGTGGAGGTGGGGCGGATCAGGGGAATGGAGGCGGGTTGGGGTGGGATGGGGCGGAGCGGGGGTGGGGGGGGAATGGGGTGAGATGGGGGTGGAGGTGGGGCAGAGCAGGTTAATGGAGGCGGGTTGGGGTGGGGCAGGGCTGGGCTGGGGCGGGTGGAGGGAATGGGGTGAGATGGGTGTGGAGGTGGGGCAGAGCAGGGGAATGGAGGCGGGTTGGGGTGGGGCAGGGCTGGGCTGGGGCGGGTGGAGGGAATGGGGTGAGATGGGGGTGGAGGTGGGGCAGAGCAGGGGAATGGAGGCGGGGCTGGGTGACACCTGGCACCTGACGTGGGATCAGGGCCTGTCGCAGCCCTGGGGAGCGCGCAGGCCACCGGACCTCATGCTCCTGCCGGGAGATTTGCTCTTCGGGACGGTCCGTGCCGGGAGCTGAGTGGGTCCGGAAGGGGAGGCTGCAGCACGTGGTTCTCCACGGCTGGGATCTCGGCATAACGATGTCCCCAGAGCTCCCACAAAGGAGGCAGCTGGGGGTGCGTCTGGGCTCCCGCGTTCGTGTCAGAACGTGGGCTCGAGTGTTCAGCCTGCATTCACACTCGGCCCATGGAGGGAGGTTACGGCTCCGCCATTACTGGGAGAGGCCCAGTGGTGGGACCTAGCTGGGACCCCGTAGCCTGGGGTCTATCCGCTGCACTGCCCCAGAGCCCAGCCTGCTCCCCTTAAAGTCAGTGGGAGGGAAAGGAGGAGTTGAGGGGTGAGTATGAGGTCCTGGGCCCTGGGCTGATGTCATAGAGCCCGGGGGTGAGGTCGTGGGGCCCGGGGGTGAGGTCATAGTGCCTTGGGGTGATGCCCTGGGGCCCTGGGTGTGAGCGCAATGAGTGTGTTTGTCCCTGTGTCTGTAATGTCCACCAGTCTTGCTGGCCCAGGGACTAAGCCCTCCAGGCTCCCCGCACCATTACGCTGGCACTGGCCCCAGTGGAAGCTGTGCTGGCTGGCGCACGGAATGACCCTGGGGCTCTGGTCGCCTGAGGAGATGCCCTCCCTCGCCAGCCCTTCTCACTGCTCTCGGGCCGTGCCCACGGCTGCACAGCCGCAGAGGGAGGCTCTGGGCCCATGAGTGTGAACACACAGCTGCCCACGGCCTGCCCCGAGGCCCTTCCTCAGCAGCAGCTGCAGCCTCTGGAGTGGGGGCCTGGCGGGGTGGCCCGTGGCCCTGGGATTTCACAGCAGCCCGCACTGGAGCGGGGGCTCGGGTGGCCAGGCCAGGCAGGGGAGGTGCCCGCCAGGCCCTGCTGTGCAGCCAGAGGGGCTGAAGAGCCCCCGGGGGCAGTGCGAGAGGCTGGGGCTGGGCATGCTGCAAACACGCCACAGAGAGCTGGGCCAGAGCAGGGCATCGGCACTCGGGGGGCACAATGGGCCCAATCGCTGTGGGAGAAGGTCCTTGGGCATGTGCAGTGGGCCCCATGGAGCCGGGCCCGGGTCACATAGTCACTGTCAGAGACTGGAGACCCAGCTCCATGGGGACACTTACCCCTGTCTGGCCATTGACAGTTTGCAGCCCCTGCTCCATCAGCCCAGGACCCTTCCTGTCGGCCCCAGTCCCAATGGCCCCATTCCTGCCAACCCCATGAGCCCCAGCCCCGTGGCCCTGATCCCTGTTGGGGTCTGTGAGGCACCCAGCTTGATGGGCCTCTGATCCCTCTTGGGCTGTGTAGGGCCCCAGGCCCGACGGGGCCCTGATCCCAGCTGGGAATCGAGAGGCATTAGCAATGCCAAGGATGACGGCTAACACCCTGGTTTCGCTCTGGTAACCCTGCGACTGTTAGCCACACTGGTCGCCAGCGGGCCCTACGGCTGCCGGGGGTGGGGCGGCTGTGGGGCTTCAGCTGCAGGGCAGGGAGGGAGGTGTGGGGCAGGGGTATGCAGATCCCACAGTCCCTGGTTAGCTGGTTTGCCTAGTATTTCCCCCAGAGACCCGGCCCCACGGTCGAGCGCAGGATCCCCGGGCAGGCAGCGCCCCCTGGTGGGGAAACAGCACAGAGCCTGCCAGGATGCACCGACCTCTTCCGCCAGCCGCGAAACGGACGGTCCCTCTCACCGCGAATCACGGCACTATTCCGGTTACTGCCAGGGCCAAAGGCCGCGTCACGGCCCCCAGGTCAACTGCGCCACAGAACGGGGACATGTGACCTCGTTAGAGCCCCCCGAGAGGGGGATGTGTGACCCTGTTAGAGCCCCCCGAAAACCCGGTGGAACGGGGGAGTGTGACCTCATTAGAGCCCCCGAGAGCCCGGTGGAACGGGGGAGTGTGACCTCGTTAGTGCTGTCAAGCTGTCCTGCATTCGGAGCCGTCGCTAGGCACAAGCACACTAAGCAATCGCTTAGGGCCCCAAGCTCAAGGAGGCCCATGTGCTGTGTAGGTGGGGGGACCCCACCAAAAGATTCCTGCTTCCCGAGCATGGAACCAGCCTCAGGGCAGCCCGCTGGGAACCAGGGGCACCCCCCAAACTGGCTGTGAGGCCAGTTCTTAGAAGTCACTAACCAAGTATCACGTTTCAGAGTAACAGCCGTGTTAGTCTGTATTCGCAAAAAGAAAAGGAGGACTTGTGGCACCTTAGAGACTAACCTGGCCCCTAGATCCCTCCCCAAAGCCAGCGGCGGCAGCCAGTTCTGTAACAAACTCTGGCCAGGCTGATGGCTAGGAAGGGGAAATAAAAGAGGCATTGACAAGTTAAAGACAAACACACAAACGAGTCCCATTTGTAGGTTTCAAAGAGTAATAGAAGCGTCTATAAAAGCCAGCTCTGTGTGTCCTTAGGCCTAAGCCACGTGGAGCAGGGGGGATCTCTTGCCCTGCCCCCCAGAGTGCAAGCAGCAGTGAGATACCGGCCCCCTTTGTAGCGGGATTTGTTCCCTTTTCCTTTGAGCGTGCGCCAGGGGTCCCATCACCCTGCCTGTCACACTGCGCTTTCCGAGATGCCTTTCAAGGTCGGATGCACTAAGTCCATCCTAGCCTTTAACTTCTCTTTAAAATGTGGGACGGACTCCCCTCCCAGCTCCTGCCTCCTCTGTCCTGCCCTGCCAGGAGCCTCACATCACAGCTAGGAGGCCCTATCATGGACTCCCAGGACTCGTGCTCTCTCCTGACCCCGTACGGTCCCTGAGGGGAACCCCCTTCAGTGTGACAGCTCTTCTTGGGGGGTCCACTCACTCTTGGGGGTTAAGCCCCTCTGCCTCCTGGAACCGCACCTCTCTGAGCCTTAGCCGGCCTGTCTCTGCCATGGGCCCCCTTGGGGAGCCCCCTCGCTCTGGACCCCCAGGGCCTCCACGGCCAGAGGGAATAATCCCCTAGGCTGGAGCGACTCTCAGCCAGCATAACACAGGAGGGTTTATTGAACGTCTGAACCCAGCACAGGAAACTCTCCGGCCTCAGGCCTGGCCTCCCTCAGCCCAGCACATCTAGGGCTGTCCCACATCCAGGGGGGCTCTGGCTGCTCTCCCCTCCCAGCCCAGAGACGCCTCCTTCCAGCCAAGGCATCCTGTATCATCTCTCCCAACAGCTCCTCCCCTGCCCTTTGTCTTCTGTCCCAGGTAAATAGGTCACTGGGCCCTCTCTCTTCCGTCCTTTGTTCCCCTCTGGCCAGAACCGCTGGCTCCCAAGCTGGGGTGGGCCTCTTAGTCACCAGGGCAGCAGCTGTTGGGGTTCCCCATCTCCAGGCCGTTGTCTGGGGGTCCCAGCTGCTTGGCGAGGTCACACCTGGTCCTCTACAACAACAACCCCTCTCCCGCCACCTTGTTAAACATGCAGCACACAGGGAAACTGAGGCGCGCACACGCTATTCACGTAGAACACTACAAACATCCCCAGCTTTGGCACATTACTCCCCCGTTTGAGTCTGAACTGAGCGGGGTCACTCCAGCCAGTGGCCTGGGGAAGTTCAGGGCCCCCCTCTCTTCAGGACAGCGCATCACCTATAACATTCACGCTCCTCCTAACATGGACCACCCCCATATGATCATCCTGGCGGATCAGACTCCACCCTAGGAGTTTGGCATCGGCCCCTTTCAGCCGGTGCAGCCACGTCAGGGCGAGTGGTCAGTGTACACCACAAAACGCCACTCAAATAGACAGGGCTGCAGCTTTGTAAGAGCCCAACCCAGGGCCCGACGTTCCTTCTCGATGGCCCCATAGTTCTGCTCCCAGAGAAGCAGCTTCTTGCTCAGGTGCACAATGGGGTGTCGCTCCCCCTTTGCATCAGCCTGCATCAGCCCCGCGCCCAGCCCTGCGCCTGAGGTGTGTCTGTGAACACCCTAAAGGGCTTGTCCAAGTCTGGGTTTACCAGCCCCAGCCCCTGGGTTAGAGCCTCCTTCAGTGCTCAGAGAGACCCCCTGGCATTGCTCGGTCCAGACCCCTTCGTCTGGCTTGCCCAACTTACCAATCTTTGTAATGGGAGCTTGTCACGGAGTCCCCGGGCGATGCTCTGGAACTGCTCCCTACGAAGCCAGGCAGGACTCTGGGGCAGTCGCCTTCCTGTGAGCAGCCTGTCTGCAGGACACACAGCTCACACAGCTTCCACCTTCCTGGGTCTGACCTCGGAGCATTCAGCATCCTCTGCCCCTCCGTGCGCTTCCCACAGCGAGTCCGCCCAGGCGGGCTCCTGGGGAAGCCAGAGGGTCCTGCCCTCCAACTCCGCAGTCAGACGTGACTCTCAGCCAGCCGGGGAAACAGAAGGTTTATTGAGCATCTGAACCACGGGTGGTGGATATCATAGGCAAGGCTAGGCTGTGCCCTCCCAAACAGCCTAGCGTGGCCCCACCCACACCCACACTCCACCCCTGGGCCAGGCAGGTCCCTTCATCCTGTGGTTCCCTTCCCAGAGCGCTCTGCCTTGGCTGGCTGGGGCTGGCTGGCCTGACTCCCACAGAGAGTCACGGTGGTTCATAGAATCACAGAATACCAGGGTTGGAAGGGACCTCAGGAGGTCATCTAGTCTAACCCCCTGCTCAAAGCAGGACCAATCCCAATTAAATCATCCCAGCCAGGGCTTTGTCAAGACTGCCCTTAAAAACTTCTATGGAAGGAGATTCCACCACCTCCCTAGGTAACACATTCCAGTGTTTCACCACCCTCCTAGTGAAAAAGTTTTTCCTAGTATCCAACCTAGACCTCCCCCCCTGCAACTTGAGACCATTACTCCTCGTTCTGTCATCTGCTACCACTGAGAACAGTCTAGATCCATCCTCTTTGGAACCCCCTTTCAGGTAGTTGAAAGCAGCTATCAAATCCCCCCTCATTCTTCTCTTCCGCAGACTAAACAATCCCAGTTCCCTCAGCCTCTCCTCATAAGTCATGTGTTCCAGTCCCCTAATCAGTTTTGTTGCCCTCCACTGGATGTTTTCCAAATTTTCCACATCCCCGGAGCACGGGGGCCTGAAGCGACTGGTGCTTACAATGAGGGACACAGATGTTATTGGAGAAATTAACACCAACTCACCAGCATGCAATAAAGTCCAAACCCTAACACATCCCTTGTAACAATGCTGCCTTTGGTGGGACACTTCTGAGAGTGTCAGTTCAGGACAAATTGCTTAGAGCAGGGCAGTTACAGACCCAGGCTGGGTTTTCTCCACTTATAAGGCACCAAACCAGCCAGACAGAGAGGACTTTTGGTTTTACCCCACCAGCTAACCATAAGTCACACAAGCAATTCCCATATACACTCCAGTTTCCCAGTATCACCACCAGTGCCCTTTGTTATGGGGACGAATGGTTATGAAAACCAATACCCCAGTACAAGAAAAAAGGTTCTCTCGATCCCAAAGGACCAAGCCCCAGACCCAGGTCAATATACAAATCAGATCTTACCCACAAATCACGCTGTTGCCAGTCCTTTAGAATCTAAAATCTAAAGGTTTATTCATAAAAGGAAAAAGATAGAGATGGGAGCTAGAATTGGTTACATGGAATCAACGACATACAGTCATGGCAAAGCTCTTGGTTCAGCCTTGCAGCAGGGATGGAATAAACTTCTGGTTCAAATCAAGTCTCTGGAGAACTTCCACAGCTGGGATGGGTCTTTCAGTCCTTTGTTCAGAGCTTCAGTTTGTAGCAAAGTCCCTCCAGATGTCAGAAGCAGGATTGAAGACAAGATGGAGGAGTTTTCAGGGTCTTTTATATCCTCTGCATATGGAAGGACACCACAGCAGCAAGATGGAGTCTGGTGTCCCATGGGCAAGTCACATGTCCATGCATGACTCAGTTCTTTGCAGGCAGATGCCATGTTTACATGTTAGTTTTAACGTTCCCAGGAAAGCTCAGATGTGGATTGGCATCTCCCAGAGTCCATTGTCAGTTAAGTGTTTCTTGACTGGGCCCTTACCGAGAATAGTCCTTTCTCGAGAAGCTGACCAAATGCCTCACTGAGGCTACTTGGAATCAAATACATTTGAGATACAAGTACAGAGCCCACATTCATAACTTCAACTACAAAAATGATACACCCAGACAGACAGCATCATCCTAACCAGCAAATCATAAGCTTTTCATAGACACCTCACATGACAACCTTTGTACAATATTTGTTGCAAATATATAACAGTGGTTGCAACAATGATCTATACGGTCACAGTTTATGTCAATAACGTCGCATCCCTATAACTCGAACACCTATTTTAACAACCTATTTTAACGACACTAACACCCAGGTGATTCAGACTGGGGCCATCCAGGTACTTGTCAGTGTTCAGCTGAGACCTGGCATGAGACCTTGGCATGAGCTGGCATCTGGCTTGCTAGTGTCATGGGGCTGTTCCATCTCCACACTGCACTGTGGCTCTGAGCTCCATGGGCACAGGCTGCAAGGGCGAGCGGGGTCAGAGGATCCATTAGAGAATCTTTAACACCATCCTGCAGCCAGACTGGGCCCAAGACCCATCAAGAAGGGGCTGAAATACCCACCACCCGGAGCGCAGGGCAGGGGGTGCAGCTAAGCACTTGGAATATCGGCTTCTAAGATGTCAGAGCTGCTGCGGCTCCATGCTGTAGTGGTCCCTCGCTCTCAAGTGGGGCGGGAGGCCAGTCAGCCTCACTGCACATCCCCACCAGAGTGCCCTGGGACAGCCTGGATCCCTGCCCCTCTGTAACTGCCTCTGGGCATTGGGTTGTCTATACAGGGACCCCTCACTTGGGTCTGAGATGCTGTCACCTCTGGGGTGGGGCACAGGGTTGTTCATGAAGGGACCCTTTGCCCGGTGCTGAGATGTGGCCCCTCTGGGGTAGGGCAAGGAGTTGTTTATACAGGGACCCTTTGTGATGAAGGGGGAACGGTTTGTAATATTTTTATGAAGCCTGTGTGTGTCTCAGTTTCCCCAATGTGCTGCAATGTTATCCAGTGGGTGGAAAAGGATTGTTTGCTCTCAGGGCAGGGTAAGGGCAAGTCTACACTACAAAATTAAGTTGACCTAAGTTACATTGACGTACGGCCACTGCATCAGTGAATCAGTTTTACACGTCCACACTACACTCCTTGTGTCGGTGGTGTGCGTTCTCACCAGGAGCGCATGTGCCAATTTAGCTGTCAGTGGGGGGCATTGTGGGATGGCTTCTGAAAGGCAGCAACAGTCAATGCAAGTGTAAGCAGGGGCTGAATCACTGCTTCCCTGAGGGCTAGCTGGGAGGGGGAGACTTGGCTGTGTTTATGTTCCTACTCTGCTTACATATGCAGCAAAAAGTGATCAACTGTGGCTGACGTTGGGTACAAATCACCTTAGTACCGAACGCCGGGTAGTGAAATATGGTTACCAATGCTGTAATTATTGTAGGAACACAGGAAACCAGGAGTGTGCTCAACCTGTCCCCCTCAGTTGCAAGAACCTGATTAAGTCGGGAGCTTGAATGTCAGAGTCCTCTGACAGTAACAGGGGTGGAAGCAGGTTTCCCCAGCTTGGAGGCTGCGTACACTGCAGGGGCCTCCCTGGTCTGCTCCCTCCACTGCTCAAAGAATAGAGCTAAATAGGCTTCGGTAGGCGCCTCTTTGTTCTGTTAAATGCCCAGTCAGAGCTGGAACGGGTTGCGGTCGGACTGTGTTTCTGCCCTGCCTGCTAAGAGCTAAAACCACTGAGAGCTGGAATCCCTTGAGATGGGGCAGCCTGCACAGAGCTGGCAATCACTCAGAGACGGATGTGCCAAGGTCACAGCCGAGAGGCAGAAGGCGACTAACAGTTGGCTGGTGACCGAGTGGCTGGTGCAGCGGTGAGCAGGTGGCCAGGGGAAGCAGCGAGCGAATGCCCAAGCAGCGGAGCGAGTAAGGTGCCTCTTTGCCCCAGGCAGGGGAGAGGTGAACTCTGGGTCTGCGCTGACCAAGGACAGCAACTGTGAGGGGGGTGCAGAGAAGGGTCAGGTCGGGCATGTGAAAGGGACTTTTGGGTTGCTGGAGCTAAGACCCTGAGGGGAAAAGGGCACTGCCCGACCTACTTGGGGGTGGGTCTTTACTCAGGGTTTAGGTTTATGAACCCTGTGTGTGGTGTTTTCCCAAATTCACTCCGAGTCACTTCCCTCCTTTTATTAAAAGTTTCTTTTCTACCCTTGGACTCTGTGCTTGCGAGAGGGGAAGTTTTGCTTCTCAGAGGCCCCTGGGCTGGGGTGTAATTGTCCCAGGTCACTGGGTGGGGGCTCGAGCCGGCTCTGTGTTGGATGGATGGAAAGGAACCCCAAGATATTGAACCCGATCCTGGTTGCTGCCGGCTCCAGCTGGCGGAAAGGTTACATAAGCAACACAGTGTCTACACTAACACTGCATCAACCCAAGTACGTTGACCCAAGCGCTACCCTGAGCCTAACCCTGCCTGACCCTCCTTCCCATTGTTCCTGGTGCTTTGGGGATGGCCCCCCTTCCTGTTGTTGTGGGAACGGGGCCTCCTTGCTGTGCTGTAGAGTGCTCTGCTGGGGCACCGCACACCCGCCCCCCCCCCAACCCCCCCGGAGATTAGCATCCCTGTGTAACCTAGACGGAGCCTGGGAACAGAACGCAGGAGTCCTGGCCCCAGCCCTCTGCTCTAACCACTTCCCCATACTGCCCCTCCTAATTAAAACATCACTCTGCTCCCCAGTAACCCCCGGCCCCTCTGACCCCACACCTGCCTCCCCCGCCTGTCAGTCTCCTGTGCCCATCACCCTGGTATCTGATTCCCCCTTGGGCAATCATGAAACCAGCACTATGACCCCACATCCCTGCAGGGACCTGGGGTGCTGCCCCTGTGACCCCGCAGCCCTGTCCCCAGGGGGGCTATCAGAGCTGGGCCAGGCAGGGGGTGTCACGCAGCCCAGTTCTCTCCCTGGCCAATCCCTGGGCTGCTCCCAGAGTCACCACGGCCACCGCAGTTACCTAGCAACAGACAACAGCTGTAACCTAGCATCCAACAACAGCTGGCCCCAGGCCCCAGGCTTGGCCCACCCTTTGTCTGGGCAGAACCAGCCATGGAGGGCGAGGAGTCCAGCATGGAGGGCAAGGGGGACTGGTCCCCCCCGCCAGGCCAGGAGCCCTCGGGCCCGTCCCCCCCACCAGGCCAGGAGCCCTCCGGCCCGTCCCCCCTGCCGGCCGAGGAGCCCTCGGGCCCGTCCCCCCTGCCGGCCGAGGAGCCCTCGGGCCCGTCCCCCCCACCAGGCCAGGAGCCCTCGGGCCCGTCCCCCCCACCAGGTCAGGAGCCCTCGGGCCCGTCCCCCCCGCCAGGCCAGGAGCCCTCGGGCCCGTCCCCCCCGCCAGGCCAGGAGCCCTCGGGCCCGTCCCACGAGGCACCAGCTGGGGCTGGGGTGGAGCCTGACGAGGAGGAGGACCAGGAGGAAGTGGAAGTGACCGACATCCACACCCAGACGAAGCACAAGCCCCTGGGCGGCACGAAGAAGAAAGCAGCCAAGAAAGCGGTTGTGGGTAGGTCACCCCCACCCCCGGGAGTAACCCAGAGCTGGCGCTGGGGCCGGCAATGCCAAGGGCCAAATGGGCCACGGGGCCCGATCTCCCCGCGATGGGGTGAGCTGAGGCCTCGGGATCCAGGGCTGCGAAGCTGCCTCCAGCACCAGCGCGACCTCCCGGCTCTGACCCAGCCGATCTCCCCCCGACCCCGAGCCCCACGCCCTGCCAGGTAAAAGGCTGGGGGAGGGGCATGGCTAGGAGAAGAGGGTGTAAACGTGCCCCAGCACCCAAGGCAATGAATGGGGATTGAGGGGTCCAGGAGTAGGGGGACCCCCTAGCTTGGGTAGCAGAGGCTGCAGATCAGGGTTGAGGGGCACCGGCAGGGCTGTGTTTGGGAAGCCCAGGGCTGGGCTAGCAGGGGTGTGTGGGTCAGGAGTGAGGGGCATCAGTGGTGCTGTGGGATGAGGGGCGCCCAGGGCTGGGCTAGCAGCGGGGTGTGGGTTGGAAGTGAGGGGCACTGGCAGGACTGTGGGGCGCCCAGGGCTGGGCTAGCAGGGGTGTGTGGGTCAGGAGTGAGGGGCATCAGCGGTGCTGTGGGATGAGGGGCGCCCAGGGCTGGGCTAGCAGGGGGATGTGGGTTGGGATTGAGGGGCACCGGCAGGACTATGGGGCGCCCAGGGCTGGGCTAGCAAGGGGGTGTGGGTTGGGATTGAGGGGCACCGGCAGGACTGTGGAGAGCCCAGGGCTGGGCTAGCAGGGGGATGTGGGTTGGGATTGAGGGGCACCGGCAGGATTGTGGGGCGCCCAGGGCTGGGCTAGCAGGGGGGTGTGGGTTGGGATTGAGGGGCACCGGCAGGATTGTGGGGCGCCCAGGGCTGGGCTAGCAACAGGGTGTGGGTTGGAAGTGAGGGGCACCGGCAGGACTATGGGGAACCCAGGGCTGGGCTAGCAGGGGGGTGTGGGTTGGAAGTGAGGGGCACCGGCAGGACTATGGGGCGCCCAGGGCTGGGCTAGCAGCGGGGTGTGGGTTGGGATTGAGGGGCACCGGCAGGACTGTGGGGCGCCCAGGGCTGGGCTAGCAGGGGGTGTGGGTTGGGATTGAGGGGCACCGGCAGGACTGTGGGGCGCCCAGGGCTGGGCTAGCAGGGGGGTGTGGGTTGGGATTGAGGGGCACCGGCAGGACTATGGGGCGCCCAGGGCTGGGCTAGCAGGGGGATGTGGGTTGGGATTGAGGGGCACCGGCAGGACTATGGGGCGCCCAGGGCTGGGCTAGCAGCAGGGTGTGGGTTGGAAGTGAGGGGCACCGGCAGAAGGCCGGGTAGGGCTGGCTGCCAGCTCTGCTACCCGGAGGTGGGGGCTCTGGGCAATTTCCCAAAGTCCCACGCAGAGCCTGGGCTCAGAGAGCAGGGCCAGGCCCCATGGGTCAGGGAGGGTCCCAGGTGGGGAGGCTGCCCCTGCCCACTCACCCCGCCCCGTCTCTGCCCAGGCTATTCGGTGCGGCCCATCGTCCCGGCCAGGAGGGCCGAGCTGGTGGCGGTGGCCAAGGCCATGCACCGGGAGCAGTTCGGCAGGGAGGTGCAGGAGCTGTTCCACCTGGAGAGGGAGGCGGCCCTCAAGGCCATGCAGACAGGTAGGGCCCTTCGCGGGGGGCGCGGGACCCCTCTGCTCGCTGGGGAATGGCGCCGAGCCCCGCGGGCTGGAGCTGGGGGGCTCAGGAGAGGCCAGGGAGCCTGGCCTGGGACTAAGGGGGCACAGCACGTAACTCGGGGGCCCAGGACCTGGCTGGGGGGCACCAGCGCAGGGGAGCAGGGGATGGAGGATCCTTGGTAGGGCTGACCCCCTCCCGCCCACAGGTCTCTACATCGGCTGGCGCTGCCCCGAGTATCTGTGGGACTGCTTCCGCGTGGGTGACCTCTCCAAGTGCTTCTGCGGGCACCTCCTGCGGGAGCACCAGGTCTATGTCGGTAGGTGCGGGGCGGCCAGGTGCTCTGGGGCAGGGCTGGTGGGGCCGGGGGGGGTGCCAGGCCTGTGTCGGGGGTACGGGGTGCCCAGGTGTCACGCAGAAGGGCTGGCAGGCCCATGTTGGTGAGTACCGTGTGCCCGGGGGTGCCATTGGGCAGGGCTGGCAGGGCCTGGTGGGGCACTAGGGGGTACAGGGTGCCTGGGTGTCGTGGGCAGGGCTGGCGGGGTCTGGGAGCACCAGGCCCGTGTTGGGGAGTATGGGGCAGCGAGGTGCCGTGGGGTAGGGCTGGTGGGGCTGGGGGGGGTGCCAGGCCTGTGTCGGGGGTCTGGGCTGCCCGGGTTCAGTGGGGAAGGGCTGGCAGGAACTAGGGTAGTGTGTGAGCTCTCCAGGCACCAGTTCCGCTCTTGGCCCTGCTCCCCGCCAGCCCCGTGCACTCAAGGCTGGCAGTGATGGGTCAGCCCCACTCTGTCTCATGGAGCCCGTGTGCCCATCCCCCAGGGCTAGGGCAGGGGTCCCCCATTGCACACCCAGCTCCAATCCCCTCCTGCTCCCTCTGAGCTTGGCTGCTGCTCGGTCCCCTCCTCTGTTGGCCCCAGGCTGTGGGGCAGGGGGTGCTGGGGTGGGGCCCTTCATAGAGCAGGCAGGTCTCCTTAGCCGCAGCCTGGCAGTGTTCAAAGGCTGGGCTTTCTCTGGGGCAGAGCGGGGACCCTAGAGACAGCCAAGCCCCGAAGAGACTCTCCCCCTTCCCACACCAGACTGCCAGCTCAGAGCCTGGGCCCCACCCCCAGCCTGGGGGGCTCTATGGGGCAGTGCCCCCGGGCAGTTCCTGGGGCTCTCCCCGGGGGTGGGGAGGGCTCGCTGTGTGTGGCCCAAGGGGTGACGGGCATTTGCTCTGCAGAGACGCGTGCGCGGATGCCCTGCATCGTGCCCAGCTGCACGTGCCAGAGCTTCCTCTTCATCCCCTCCCGGCCCGAGGACGGGGGCGAGTTCTGGCTGAGGAGGAGAGCTGGCTTCGACCCCTCCCCGCCTGGCGGGCCACGTGCCGCTGCCTGCACAGCCCGAGGAGCACGCGCCCAGCGCCCGCCGCGCCTGTCGAGCCGCAGGTGGGGGCAGCTACGGGCAGGGCGTGCGGCCGCGGGGCAGAGTGTGCGTGCCTGCGGGGGGCGGACATGTGGGCTGTCACTGCGAGTGTGCACCTGGGCTGTCACTGTGTGCGCGTGTGTGTGTGTGCACACGTGGGCTGTGTCACGGCGTCCCCGGGCGATGCTCTGGAACTGCTCCCCACAAAGCCAGGCAGGACTCTGGAGCAGTCTCCTTTCTGTGAGCAGCCTGTCTTCAGGACACACAGCTCACACAGCTTCCACCTTCCTGGGTCTGACCTCGGAGCATTCAGCCTCCTCTGCCCCTCCGTGCGCTTCCCCCAGCGAGTCCACCAGGCAGGGTCCTGGGGAAGCCAGAGGGTCCTGCCCCCCAACTCCGCAGTCAGACGGGACTCTCAGCCAGCCAGTAAAACAGAGGGTTTATTAGACGACAGGAACATGGTCTAACACAGAGTTTTTTAGGTGCAGAGAACCGGACCCCTCAGCCGGGTCCATTTTGAGGGGCAGGGAGCCAGACAACCACGTCTGCCCTTCACTCCATGTCCCCAGCCAGCCCCCAACTCAAACTCTCTCCAGCCCCCGCTCCCCGTCTCCTCTGGCTTTGTCCCTTTCCCGGGCCAGGAGGTCACCGGATTCCTTTGTTCTCCAACCCTTTAGCTCTCACCTTGCAGGGGGGGAAGGGTCAGGCCATCAGGGGTCAGGAAACAGGGTGTCGGCCATTCTTTGTGTCCAGACCCCTGCACACACCTGCCCTCTAGGGCTCTGCAATGATCATATACCCTTACCCCACCACCTAGATACTTAAGAACTTCATAGGGGAAACTGAGGCACCCCCACACTATTCAGAGGAAACATTAAGAACAGTCCCACTTCGTCACAGGCTGTCCTGTGTGTGCGTGTGTGTGTGCGCACATGGGCTGTCACTGTGTGTGTCTGTGGGCTGTCACTGTGTGCACGTGCGTGTGTGTGTGTGCACGTGGGCTGTCACTGCCTGTCCCCTGGGCATTTCCTGCCAACCGTGTGGCACAGACAGTGTCTCCCTGGTGCCTGTGGCTGGGTGTGCTCTGGCCGGAGGCTGCCGGTGCTATGGGGAGGGTGAGGGGGTGCTGGGGACTCTCGGGTGCTCTGGCCAAGACCCAGGGGCCCTGAATCCCCACCGGGCTGAGCCCTGCCCTTCCCCACACAGGCTGTTGGTGTGTCTGCTTTGAGTCCAACTTCCTGTGTGCGGCCTGCGACCGGCGCTGGGAGGAGCACGAGACCTTCTTCGAGACGGCTGAGACTCGGAGAAAAGGGGGCCGGCCCTATGGTATGCGCAGCGTGGGGGGGGCACATGGCTGGCCTCTGCCCCCTTGCTCCCATGGCAGCACGTAGGGTCTGGCCCAGGGCAGTGCGGCCCCCAGCTCAGTTGCCCCTGGAGCCCCAGGGCTTATCACCCTGGGGAGAACCCCACTGCCCTGCCCCATGGCAGCGCTGTCACCCCCGGCGTAGCCCCAGGGACACGCCTGTCCTGGGACAGAGTAGCTGGCACGGAGCCCCAGGCATGTCTGGCCCCCGCCCCCTTGCACCATTCCCCCGGCACAGCCTGTCACGGGTCCCCGGGCGATGCTCTGGAACTGCTCCCCACGAAGCCAGGCAGGACCCTGGGGAAGTCTCCTCTCTGGGAGCAGCCTGTCTGCAGGACACACAGCTCACCCGGCTCCACCTTCCTGGGTCTGACCTCGGAGCATTCAGCATCCTCTGCCCCTCCGTGCGCTTCCCACAGCGAGTCCGCCCAGGCGGGGTCCTGGGGAAGCCAGTGGGTCCTGCCCCCCAACTCTGCAGTCAGACGTGACTCTCAGCCAGCCAGTAAAACAGAAGGTTTATTAGACGACAGGAACATGGTCTAACCAGAGCTTGTAGGTGCAGAGAACTGGACCCCTCAGCTGGGTCCATTTTGGGGGGCAGTGAGCCAAACAACCCCGTCTGCACTTCACTCCATGTCCCCAGCCAGCCCCAAACTGAAACTCCCTCCAGCCCCTCCTCCTCTGGGCTTTGTCCCTTTCCCGGGCCAGGAGGTCACCGATTCCTTTGTTCTCCAACCCTTTAGTTCTCACCTTGCAGGGGGAAGGGCCCAGGCCATCAGTTGCCAGGAAATAGGGTGTCGGCCATTCTCTGTGTCCAGACTCCTGCACACACCTGCCCTCTAGGGCTCTGCAATGATCATACACCCTTACCCCACCCCCTAGATACTTACGAACTGCTTAGGGGAAACTGAGGCACCCCCACACTATTCAGAGGAAACATTAAGAACAGTCCCACTTCGTCACACAGCCCCCTCCAGCACTAGGCACTGGGCCTGCACTTTGTACATGGGGACGCGGTGTGGCCCCCCCATGCTGAGCCCCGCCACTCGCTGTGGCTCCCCAGTGGAACAGAAGCGACGCACCCAGCCAGGATCGCGAGTCCAGCAGCAAAGGGGTCGGGATGGGCAAGCGAAGCCCAACTCCCTCCCCGCTCTGGCAGCTGGCTCCGGAGAGCCACTCCTGACCCCTCGGGCCCTGTTCCCTCTGTCGTGGAGCCACAGGATGGGGGCTGCACCCGGCGTTTAGACAGTCCCTTGGAGGATCCCTTTAATGGGTCAGACCCTCACGGAGGGCGGGCCGCCTTTCCTTCCCCCAGCCCCGCAGCCCACCACCTCCAAGTTTAACCCCTTGGGCTCCAGCCTCCTGCTCCACCCCCAGAGCCCTGCCCAGCGCGTCCCACCCAGCCGGACCCTGGGCGAGACGTGTCCCCACTGGGTTCCCCTCGGTCACCTCCCATCCTTTGGTCTCCAGGCAGGGCCATGCTGCGTTCCCAGCCGCTGCACCAGAGCTCCCCCTGCGGAGCCCCTACTGCTGTGTCCTCGCAGCTGGCGAGGTCTCTCCGGAGCCCTAGTCTGGGTCGCTTCCAGCCGGTTCCGTAAGGACCCGATTCATTGCACCCCAACAGCAGGCGACCCCACCCCACCCCCCGTGTCCCCCGTGCTGGGCCAGGGGCAGCGTTAACCCTTTTGGGCCCACTGAGTAACAATACAACGTAGAGAGGGAAACTGAGGCACACATTGGCTTCATAAAAATATTACCCAAAAATCCTGCTTCATCAGCCCTCCCATGGCGTTGGAGTGTGCCATGCCCCATGGCCACTGGCCGCCAGAGTTCCCAGCCGGAGAGGGGAATCCTTTCTGTCGTCAAGGAAACACCATTCCCCAACTCAGACGGCCGGCCGACTGCCTCCTACCCTGTCCCTGTCCCTGTCCCTGTCCCAGGAAATAAATTAACCCCTTCACTCCCAGAGGGTTACAGTACAGAGTGAGTGGGGAAACTGAGGCACACTTATTTTGTCCATAAAATTAATACAGCGTTTTCCTACATCCTCCGCCCTGGCCTTCTCTGATGTCCCTTTGGGAGGGATTGAAGCTAAGCCAGAAGAAGGCCACTCACGCCAGAGTCAGAGCGTCCACATGGGGCGTTGTGTAGTTCTGTGGGGCACCGTCCCCATGTCACACACACTCTGCAAAGCTCAGCTCCAGACTGGGGCCCCGGCCCGTGTCCTCAGCCCCACACCACCCCCTCTTCCGCCACCTCCCGCCTTCCCCTGAGCCCCCCCGGCCAAGCTCAGAGAGCGGGGGGCACCAGCTGAGCAGCACAGCTGGGCGCCCCTCCTGTGGGGCCGGGATGGACCCATTGGGCTGTTCGGGGGGGTGGGAGAACACTGGGCTGGGAGGGACCATTGATCTGTTCTGGGGGTGGGAACCCCTGGGCTAGATGAGCCCATTGGTCTGATTTGGGGGGGGACCCTGGGCTGGAGGGGCCCATTGGTCTGATCTGGGTGGGGGGGGATGACCCTGGGCTGGATGGGCCCATTGGTCTGATCTGGGTGCGGGGGGATGACCCTGGGCTGGATGGGCCCATTGCTCTGATCTCGGGGGGCCCTGGGCTGGATGGGCCCATTGCTCTGGTCTCGGGGGGACCCTGGGCCGGACGGGCCCGTTGGTCTGATCTCGGGGGACCCTGGGTCGGACGGGCTCATTGGTCTGATCTCGGGCCGGACGGGCCCGTTGGTCTGATCTCGGGGGGACCCTGGGTCGGACGGGCTCATTGGTCTGATCTCGGGCCGGACGGGCCCGTTGGTCTGATCTCGGGGGGACCCTGGGTCGGACGGGCCCATTGGTCTGATCTCGGGGGGACCCTGGGCCGGACGGGCTCATTGGTCTGATCTCGGGCCGGACGGGCCCATTGCTCTGATCTCGGGGGGACCCTGGGTCGGACGGGCCCATTGGTCTGATCTCGGGGGACCCTGGGCCGGACGGGCTCATTGGTCTGATCTCGGGCCGGACGGGCCCGTTGGTCTGATCTCGGGGGGACCCTGGGTCGGACGGGCCCGTTGGTCTGATCTCGGGCCGGACGGGCCCGTTGGTCTGATCTCGGGGGGACCCTGGGTCGGACGGGCTCATTGGTCTGATCTCGGGCCGGACGGGCCCGTTGGTCTGATCTCGGGGGGACCCTGGGTCGGACGGGCTCATTGGTCTGATCTCGGGCCGGACGGGCCCATTGCTCTGATCTCGGGGGACCCTGGGTCGGACGGGCCCATTGGTCTGATCTCGGGGGGACCCTGGGCTGGACGGCCCTTTGGTCTGATCTCGGGGGGACCCTGGGTCGGACGGGCTCATTGCTCTGATCTCGGGCCGGACGGGCCCGTTGGTCTGATCTCGGGGGGACCCTGGGCCGGACGGGCCCGTTGGTCTGATCTGAGGTGGTCCCAGCTGACAGGGGCTGGGGGGGGTTGATGACCTGGCTCCTCCCACACCAGCAGTAACTGGACTATTGGTGTCCGGTCCGTACATCTGACCGGACACTGCTCGGGTCCCTTTTCGACCAGACACCGGGCACCTGGCAACCCTACCTGTTACCGCCTCCCCCTCCTGAGTTACCCTTATGCCCCGTGGCCCCCGTCCCATGTCCCTGTCTTTCCCCTGCACGCCGTGCCTGCCGCCCCTCCCCATGACTCCCCATTCCTCCTCATGTTACCCCCACTGCCATGGCCCCCGCCCCTTGCTGTTACCCCCATGCCCTGCAGCCCCCATTCCATGCCTCCGGCCCTCTCCAGGGCCCCCATCCTCCCTGTGTTACCCCCAGCCTGCGGCCTCCGTCCCACGCCTGCCTCTCTCTTCTGCCCCCAGGAGAAGACTACTTGCCCTTTGCCGAGATGCCTGAGCTGCGGGACACCGTCCTGACGGGACACCCGGGGCACAGCTCTGCCCCCCAGGCCCCGCTGGGGAGCTCCCTGCCCCGTCCTCACACGCTCTGCCTTTTCCCTCCCCAGGACTGCGAAGCCCAGCCAAGCAGAGCGGCAAGAAGGCGTGAGGCCCGCCCCGGGGCAGCCACCAATAAAGGGACTTGGCTCTGCACGTGTGGAGGTCGGGCGTGGGGCAGATCTCTGGGCCGGGGAGCGTCACGCGCGAGGGATGGAGGGGGGACAAAGCGAGCGAGCCAGGTGGGGGCGATACGCTGGGAGCAGCCCTGTGTGCTGCCAGCCTGGAGGCTGAGCACCGACTCCGGGCACAGCCCAACGGTCCGCCCGAGCTGCTCGCGCCCATGTGAGCTGCCGCGTGCTCCCAGCCTGGCCATTAACCCCACAGCAAGGCTCCCCCGAGACGCACGGAGAGCTGGCCTAGGGGGAGTGTGACCCCACAGCTTGTCAGAGAGCCCCAGCGCGGCCGGGACCCCTGGATGGGGGGGGGCCACAGCAGCTCTCACTGCACCAGATGGCAGGATGAACGGGCTTGCAGACCCCAGCTCCCCTGCTCGTCAGCTGTCATGGGGACGGTCAGGGCTGGGGCACTCTGGGGCTGGGGTCTCACTGGGGCCAGGATGGTCAGGGTGGTCTCAGGGCAGGGGCACTCTAGGGCTGGGGTCTTCCTGGGGCCCAGGATGGTCAGGGGGGTCTCAGGGCTGGGGCACTCTAGGGCTGGGGTCTTCCTCGGGCCAGGAAGGTCAGGGGGGTCTCAGGGCTGGGGCTGTCTGTCTGCAGACCAAATCACAGGTGCTGATGCTGCGCAAATGCCCGCCGCAAGCGAGGGTACCTGGGACCCGCTCTGGTGCTGAGGCTGGGAGGCTGGCCTGCCCCACCCAGGGCTCACAGTGAAGAGGCAGCAGGGGGCACCCATTCACCCCACTAAGTGAGGGGACCCTGTCACGGAGTGTGGGGGAGTCCAGGCCCTGCATCCCTCTTCCTGGGATTCACTGAGACTCTCAGCCAGCCAGTAAAACAGAAGGTTTATTGGACAACAGGAACACAGTCCAAAACAGAGCTTGTGGGTACACCCAGGACCCCTCAGTCAAGTCCTTCTGGGGGAGCAGGGAGCTTAGACCCCAGCCCTGGGGTTCCCTGTGTTCCTCCACCCAGCCCCAAACTGAAACTAAACCCACCGAGCAGGCTCCCTTCTGCAGCCTCCATCCACATTCCTGGGCAGAGGTGTTACCTCCCCCTCCCCTCCTGGCTCAGGTGACAGGCTCTCAGGTCTCCCGTCCCCAGGGCACATTCCCAGGTCAACACTCCCCCCTCCCTGCTGCGTCACATCGTCACATCTCTCCCCCTTCGAGACTGAACTGAGCGGGGTCACTGTGACCAGTGACCTGGGGAAGTTCGGGGCCCCCTCTCCGGGACAGCGCATCCGCTATCAGGTTGGCACTTCCCTTCACGTGGACCACGTCCATGTCGTAATCCTGCAGGAGCAGGCTCCACCTCAGGAGCTTGGCGTTGGCTCCTTTCATCTGGTGCAGCCAGGTCAGGGGAGAGTGGTCGGTGTAGACGGTGAAGTGTCGCCCGAAGAGATAGGGCTCTAGTTTCTTGAGGGCCCACACCATGGCCAGGCACTCCTTCTCGATGGCCGCGTAGTGTTGCTCCCGGGGTAGCAACTTCTTGCTCAGGTACACGATGGGGTGTCTCTCCCCCTTTTCATCCTCCTGCATTAACACCGCCCCCAGTCCCGTGTCGGAGGCGTCGGTGAACACCACAAAGGGCTTGTCAAAGTCTGGGTTTGCCAGAACTGGGCCACTGACCAGAGCCTCCTTCAGCGCCCGGAAAGCCTCCTGGCACTGCTCGGTCCAGACCACCTTGTCTGGCTTCCCCTTCTTGCATAGCTCAGTGATGGGGGTGGCTATGGCGCTAAAGTGGGGCACAAATCTTCGGTAGTATCCTGCCATCCCAATAAAGGCTTGGACCTGCTTTTTGGTGTGGGGAGCGGGCCAGTCTCTGATCACCTCCACCTTGGCCGGTTCCGGCTTTAGGCGGCCGCTCCCCACCCGATGGCCCAGGTAAGATACTTCAGCCATCCCCACCTTGCACTTCTCCGCTTTGACAGTCAGCCCAGCCCCCTGGAGTCGGTCCAGCACTTGTCTAACCTGGGACACGTGGTCCTCCCAGGTCTGGCTAAAGACACAGATGTCGTCAATATACGCCACGGCAAAACTCTCCATCCCCCTCAGGAGCTGGTCCACCAGGCGCTGGAAGGTGGCCGGCGCTCCCTTGAGGCCGAAAGGCAGGGTCAGGAACTCATAGAGCCCCAGAGGGGTGATAAAGGCCGATTTCAGCCGGGCATCTGCATCCAGCGGCACTTGCCAGTAGCCCTTTGTAAGGTCCATGGTGGTAAGGTACCGAGCTCCTCCCAGCTTGTCTAGGAGCTCGTCCGGCCTGGGCATGGGGTAGGCATCATACAGTGATGGCATTGAGCTTCCGATAGTCCACACAGAACCGGACCGACCCATCCTTTTTGGGGACCAGCACCACCGGCGAGGCCCAAGGGCTGGCCGATGGCTGGATCACCCCCAAAGCCAGCATGTCCCGGACCTCTCTTTCCAGGTCCTGAGCAGTTTTCCCTGTGACTCGGAAGGGGGAGCATCTTATCGGCGGGTGCGACCCTGTCTGCACCCGGTGGACAGTCAGATTAGTGCGTCCAGGCTGGTTGGAAAACAGCTGTCGGTACGGATGCAGCACCCCCCTGACCTCAGCTTGCTGGGCAGGGGTGAGCTGATCCGAGAGGGGAATTGTTTCCAGGGGGGAACCAGCTCTGGTCCCAGGGAATAGATCTACTAAAGGGTCATCTCCCTGCTCCTCCCACTGTCCACACACGCTAACACCACATTCCCCCTGGCATAATATGGCTTCATCATATTCACATGGTACACCCGGCGGTGGTGCGCCCGGTTCGACAGCTCCACCACATAGTTTACCTCATTGAGCTGCTTGACGACCTTGAAAGGGCCCTCCCAGGCGGCCTGTAGTTTGTTCTTTCTCACGGGGATGAGAACCATCACCTGATCCTCGGTGGCGTAGGCACGGGCCCGCGCCGTGCGGTCATACCAGACCTTCTGCTTCCTCTGGGCTCTGGCCAGATTCTCCCTGGCCAGGCCCATGAGTTCAGCCAGTCTCTCTCGGAAGATCAGGACATACTCCACCACTGACTCTCCATCGGGAGTGGCCTTCCCCTCCCACTCGTCTCTCATCAGGTCCAGGGGGCCCCTCACCCTCCTTCCATATAACAGTTCGAAAGGCGAAAATCCGGTAGACTCCTGGGGCACCTCCCTGTACGCGAACAGCAGGTGAGGTAAGTACTTGTCCCAATCCTGCGGGTGCTGGTTCATAAAGGTTTTCAGCATCATCTTTAGCGTCCCGTTAAACCTCTCCACCAGCCCATTGGACTGGGGGTGATACGCTGAGGCCCAGTCGTGCCGGACCCCACATTTCTCCCACAAGCACCGGAGCAGGGCCGACATGAAGTTGGAGCCTTGGTCTGTCAAGACTTCCCTGGGGAACCCCACTCGGCTGAAAATGGTCAGGAGCGCATCTGCCACGGTGTCTGCTTCAATGGAAGCTAAGGGCACTGCCTCGGGGTAGCGGGTGGCGAAATCTACCACCACCAGAATGTATTTCTTCCCCGACCGGGTCGTCTTGCTGAGAGGCCCCACGATGTCCATGGCCACCTTCTGGAAAGGCTCCTCTATGATGGGCAAAGGTCTCAAGCCGCTTTCCCCTTGTCCCGGGCCTTCCCCACCCTCTGACAGGGGTCACAGGATCGGCAATACTGCCGGACCGTGGTAAAGACCCCGGGCCAGTAAAAGTTCTGTAGCAACCTCTGCCGGGTGCGCCGGATTCCCTGGTGCCCTGCGAGGGGGATGTCATGGGCCAGGTACAGGAGCTTGCGGCGATACTTCTGGGGGACCACCAGCTGCCTCCTGATCCCACAGGACTCCCCTTCCCCTGGGGGAGCCCATTCTCGGTACAGGAACCCCTTCTCCCACAGGAACCTCTCCTGGCAGCCTCTCCTCATGGTCCGTCCCACACTGAGGTCGGCCAGGTCCCTGAGCTTCCGCAAGGAGGGATCTTTCCTCAACTCGGCCTGGAACTCAGCGGCTGGGGAAGGGATGGGGCCCGGTTCCCCCTCAGTGGCCAGGTCTGAGCCTCTCTGAGCCGTGCCCCTCGGCGCTCCCTCCCCACCAGTAGGGTCCTGCGCCTCCGGTGTGGTACCCTCCCCAGGTCAGGTCGTGCCCCTCGCCGGCTCTGGCTACGGGTCACAACCAGGGCGGTCTGGGGCGCTTGGCCAGTCCTCTAGGTCTCCCCCCATCAAAACTTCAGTGGGCAAATGGTGGTGTACCCCCACATCCTTGGGGCCCTCCTTGGCCCCCCATTTCAGGTGTACCCTTGCCACGGGCACCTTAAATGGGGTCCCGCCCACCCCCGTCAGGGTCAGGTAGGTGTTGGGCACCACCCGATCTGGGGCCACCACCTCGGGCCGGGCCAGCGTCACCTCCGCGCCCGTATCCCAGTATCCATTGACCTTCCTCCCATCCACCTCCAGGGGAACAAGGCACTCTCTCCGGAGGGACAGCCCCGCCCCACCCTGTAAACCGAGCACCCTGAGTCCAGAGCCCAGCCCTCTGGCGGGCTGGCCGGGGTACTCTTCCCTCCTGAGCAGGTGGTAAACTGGTAGCCCCCCTTTCCTGGGTCGCTGCCCCTCGTCCAGCTGAGTCCCTACCCAGTTAACCCTGGGTAGGTTGGGTCTGCTCAGTTTGTCCCTGAGCCCGGGGCACTGGGCCCGTACGTGGCCTCTCTGGCCACAGTGATAGCAGCTCAGGTCACGTTGGTCCCCTCGAGCGGGTCGGAGGGGCCCGACACCAGGCGTTCCCCTTTGGAGGGGGTTCTCCCTATTTCCCCGCTGGGAGGCCCCATGGTGACTCTCTCTCTGCATCGGGGGGGGCCTGTTCTTTTGGGACTCCTCCCGGCTACCCCCTGACCGACTGTTCACAAACTCGTCGGCCAGCTGCCCTGCGTGCTGGGGGTTCGCGAGCTTTTTGTCCACCAGCCACAGCCTCAGGTCGGAAGGGCACTGTTCATACAGTGCTCCAGTACGAGGTCAAGCAGGTCCTCTTTAGTTTGGGCCCCCGCTGTCCACTTGCGGGCATATCCCTGCATCCTGTTGACCAGTTGTAGGTAGGTGACCTCAGGCGTTTTACGCTGACTCCGGAACCTTCTCCGGTACATCTCGGGGGTCAGCCCAAACTCACGGAGCAGGGCCTGTTTGAACAGTTCATAGTCCCCTGCCTCCGCCCCTGTCATTCGGCTGTACACCTCCACGGCTTTGGGGTCCAGTAAGGGGGTGAGGAACTGGAGCCTGTCTGCAGGGTCAACCCTGTGCAGCTCGCAGGCATTCTCAAAGGCCGTCAGGAAGCTATCTATGTCCTCCCCCTCCTTCCGCTGGGCCAGGAAGCACTTATCAAAGCTCCTTGCAGTCTTGGGTCCCCCCTCACCACAGCCGGGGCCCCACTGCTCCTCAGCCTGGCCAGCTCCAGTTCATGCTGTCTTTGTTTCTCCTTCTCCTGACGCTCCCTCTCCTTCTCCTGACGCTCCCTCTCCTTCTCCTCCTGCTCATGTTGACGTTGTTTCTCCTCATGTTGACGTTGTTTTTCATGATCCTCCAGCTCCCTCATTTTCATCTCCCTCTCCCATTCCAGCCGCATCCGCTCCAGGGATGGGGAGCTCCGCCGGGAGGATCCCCTGCTGGCTGCTGGGGTCAGGGTGCCCTCGGTATTCGCTGGGCTTCCCCCAACCCCTCCCCCAGGCATAGGTAGGAAGGGTCTCGGGATGTCCTGGGCAGCAGTCTGACCCCTCCCAGCCTGGTCAGGCCCCAGGGCCCACGCTGCGTCTGCCGGGCGGCTTCCCTCAGGGACAGGGATCGGGTCATCCAAGCGATCCCTCTCCTCCAGCTGGGCAATCAGCTGTTCCTTGGTGGACCTCCCGATGCGCAGCCCCCTCTGCCTGCACAGCTCCACCAGGTCGCTCTTAAGGCGTTTAGCGTACATCTCCCTGCTGGCCACTCGCAGGCCGGGCAGCTTCCACGGTTTCCAGGAAAAGCCCCTAGTGTGCCAGTCCTTCTTGAGGTCACCACCTCTTTGCCAGGGTCGAGCTGCAGACTCCTCCGCCCCTGGGACCGCTCGCTGCAATCCCCCGGGGACCCTGTTACTGCAAAGTCCTTCTCTCTCCAAGGTCCAAGCCGCAGGCTCCTCCGCCCCTGAGACTGCTCACCGCAGTCCCCCGGGGGACCCCATTACTGCACAGTCCTTCTCGCTGGTCACACACTCCCAGGGGTTAACCGCCCCCCGAAACCGCTCCTCTCTGAGCCTTCAGCATGCCTGGTCCTCGTCAATCCCCCTTCATTTTACTGCCTCCCAGTCACTTACTGCAGGAAGCGCCATCCATGGGTGCATACATCCCACCTCTGGGCACACTGTTGACTCATATCCAGCTTCTCGTCCACTGTCACCCCTAGGCCTTTTTTGCAGAACTGCTGCCGAGCCATTCGGTCCCTAGTCTGTAGCGGTGCATGGGATTCTTCCGTCCTAAGTGCAGGACTCTGCACTTGTCCTCGTTGAACCTCATCAGATTTCTTTTGGCCCAATCCTCTAATTTGTCTAGGGCCCTCTGTATCCTATCCCTGCCCTCCAGCGTATCTACCTCTCCTCCCAGTTTAGTGTCATCTGCAAACTTGCTGAGGGTGCAATCCACACCATCCTCCAGATCATTAATGAAGATATTGAGCAAAACCGGCCCCAGGACCGACCCTTGGGGCACTCCGCTAGATACCGGCTGCCAACTAGACATGGAGCCATTTATCACTACCCGTTGAGCCCGACAATCTAGCCAGCTTTCTATCCACCTTACAGTGCATTCATCCAGCCCATACTTCTTTAACTTGCTGCAAGATACTGTGGGAGACAGTGTCAAAAAGCTTTGCTAAAGTCAAGGAACAACACGTCCACCGCTTTCCCCTCATCCACAGAGCCAGTTATCTCGTCATAGAAGCAATTAGATTAGTCAGGCATGACTTGCCCTTGGTGAATCCATGCTGACTGTTCCTGATCACTTTCCTCTCCTCGAAGTGCTTCAGAATTGATTCCTTGAGGACCTGCTCCTGATTTTTCCAGGGACTGGGGAGGTGCGGCTGACTGGCCTGTAGTTCCCAGGATCCTCCTTCTTCCCTTTTTTAAAGATGGGCACTACATTAGCCTTTTTCCAGTCGTCTGGGACCTCCCCCGTCGCCATGAGTTTTCAAAGATAACGGCCATGGCTCTGCAATCACATCGCCCCTCCTTTAGCACTCTCGGTCCCGCTTCGTCACACTGGTCACAGTCTGTGGCTAGCTGGCCGTGGCTGAGAGCTTGTCCAGAGCTGCAGGATGGGGGTTGCAGCCTGGCATTTAGTTCCTTGGAGGTGCCCATCTGTGGGCCAGACCCTCCCCCTTCAGGGTCTCCCTCTTCCTCCAAGGGAAGCCCTGCAGCCCCAGCACCCCCTAGACAGAGCCCCTGGGCTCCAGCCTCCTGCTCCACCCCTGAGCCCTATCCAGCGAGTCCCACCCAGCCAGACTTCAGGCCTCAATGAGCCTTAGCCTGTGTCTGTGGTGACAGCAGCCGTTGGCTGGGCCCCAGCCAAGGGGAAGCCACCCAGCAGGCCAGCCACACCCGGGTCAACCCGCCCCGCTGCATAGGAACCACCCTGGCTTCCTTCTCTTTCTCTGCTCTTCGCTCCAAGTCCCAGCTGAGAGGCCTGGTGTCTGAGTGAGCCCAGCCCCCATCGCTGCCTCCTGCCTCTCTGGCCATGCGTAGCTTAGCCCCTGTGTCTGCTGTCCTCTCGCTAGCCCACCTTGCCCTCTGGGATCTGGCAGGAAATATACAGTCCCTGCTGACCAAACCTGCCGATGGGCCAGGCCGTGGAGCGGTAGCTAAGGGCAGCCCTGCAGAGCGGCTGGGTCCCTCGATGCGCTCGGTCCCTTCCAGCCAAACGTGTTAATACAGCCAGGCTCAGGAGCTGGCACCCAGGAACCAGGAAGGCAGCCAGCCCTAGAGCCGGGGGGGCTGTGCCCTGGGAAGCAGCAACTCTGAACAGGATGTACAGGCTGTCACAGCTCCCCAGGATCCGGCCTACCCCCCAACTTTGGAACAGTCACTTGGAGGAGCCTGTCAGTAGGCCAGACCCTCCTCCGCCCCAGGGTCCTACCCACCCTTCAGGAGAGGGCATGAGGACTCAGCCCTCCAGACGGAGCCCTGGGCTCCAGCCTCCTGCTCCACCCCCGAGCCCTGCCCAGCAAGTCCCCCACCAGCCAGACCCTGGGCGAGACGTGTCCCCTCCGCAGGGACCGATGCCCCCTGCCCGGCGGCCTGTTCCAGCCAGAGCAGGGTTTTGTCAGACACCTGGAGCCCCCATGGGCAGCCCTTAGCTCAGCCCAGAGACCTGCAGGCTGAAGGTCTGAAGCAGAGCAGCTCCCCAGCCAGGCTGGCCTGGCCCCAGCTCAGGCCCTGGCCCTCACAGGAGCACTGAACATGAGCTCCCGGAGCGATGCTGCGGTGCCAAGAGCTGACGTGACCCTGGGGTGTCGGGATGGGGAAGGTAGAATCTCTCCCCATGACAGCAGCCCCTTGCAGACGGCCTGCCGTAGCGACCACCAAGGGGGGAGCGTCCCCCTCTCCCTGCATATGGACTCCGAGGTCTGGTCATTCCCCTTGACTCTGTTGGGCTACCCCAGCAGGGGACGGCCCGTGGACTGCGCTGGCCGGGAGGGCCGTACCGGGAGGGGGCAGCTACCGGTGAGAGAGGATGAGAGCTGCCCCACTACCTGCAGCCACTGGAGATGGCCAGGGGTGAGCAGACACCCTCACGCTCCTTCACCCGGGCGGCGACCTGGAGACGAGCGCGGGGGGATAGGAAGAGGCCGGGGAGGGCAGCTGTACGGAGCCCCGACTGTAAAGAGCACTGGGGGGCCTGGATCAGAGTCCAGTGGAGCGGGAGGGCCCGGGCTCCCCTACCAACAACACCTCTGCAAGTCACGGGCCTAAGCCCTGACCACTCGGTGATGCTACCTGACCAAATTCCCCCCCGGCCCGAGTGAGGGAGCGGGGGGTGGTGGGGGGGAGTTACCTGTGTACTCGGTGTTGGCAAGACCGATCCTGGACCCTGTGCCCAGGTCTGGTGCCTACGGATTAAACAGGGCGTTGAAAGATTGGAGCGGGGACAGGAAAGAGCCACGAGGGTGCTTGGCCAGGCAGCCCGGGCGAGAGAGAGCTCTGCCCGGTTAGCGCTCAGACAGCTGCTGGCGAGGTGATGTGCTCAGGGTGTGACCCGGCCCAGCCAGAACCCCCGGCACTGCCCTGGGCGCTTGAACCTAGCCGGGAAAGGCAGCGCACGGCCCCATGGCCCAGGTCCGGTCAGCAATGAGGTGTCAATTGGCAGGAGGGAGGCTGATGAGCCCTGGGAACAGGCTGCTGGGGCAGTGGTGGAGTCTCCGTCTCTTCGTACCTCCAGAGCCAGGCGCAGGGGGGCCGGGGTGGGGGTCAAGGGCCTGGGCTACCAGCAGGCCAGACTAGGTGAGCTGCCGGCCCCTTCTGGCTCTGCTGGGGGAGCTGCCCTGGCCCCCAGGCTCTGCGGGGGTGGGGTGGGGGACCTGCCTAGGCTCTCCGGCCCTGATACAGGAGACAATTCACGCCTGGTCGCTGAGCGTGTGTTTCTGACAAACAGCAAAGAGTGAAAAAGGGAAGCACCCTCCCTCTCCATCCCCCTGGGCCCGAGTGTGACACCCCCACAGATCTGCCAGGGGGATGGGCGGGCTTGCCCAGGGCCCCACCCCGGCCTGCTTGTGCCCTCTCCTAGACGAGGCTCGCGAGGCAGGGACAGGCTGCTGCTGCCTGAGTTGTGCGGTGGGTGGCGGGTGTCTGTGCCCCTCCGTCTGTGGGCCTCTGGTTGCCCCCTCCACATCTCCTGCCCAGCCTCATTCCCCTGAGGACGACTGTGGTTTTGCTGTCTCATAGGACAGGACATAATGAAATAGCCAGTCTGGGACTTCCCTTTCCTGCTGAGCCCAGACCCTCCGGTGCCTGGAGCAGACGGCGCTCAGCCCCTCCTGGAGCGATGGACCCCCGCTGCGTGTGCCTCTGGGGTCTGCTCACAGGTAGGTCTGGCTCTCACCCCCTGCCCGGAGCAATGGACCCTCGCTGCCTCTGGCTCTGGGCTGTGGTGAATGGATCCACTGACTTCCTGTTGAAGGATCCAGTGTGGAGAGCTTTGAGAAGGTCTCAGATGAAGTGAAAGCTGTTAAGAAAGTTGAAACAGTGCTATAACAAGTGGCTGGATTTGGCCAGCTTGTTGGGGAGACAAGGTTGTTGAGAGAGGACTGTCTCCATGCTGATTCGGTGAGTGAACAGTCTGTGGCCCAGGTTCCGAGGGGAGACTGGGCAGCGGAGACTACAGACTAGGGACCGAATGGCTCGGCAACAGTTCTGCAGAAAAGGACCTAGGGGTTACAGTGGACGAGAAGCTGGATATGAGTCAACAGTGTGCCCTTGTTGCCAAGAAGGCCAATGGCATTTTGGGATGTATAAGTAGGGGCATTGCCAGCAGATCGAAGGACGTGATCGTTCCCCACTATTCGACATTGGTGAGGCCTCACTTGGAGTACTGTGTCCAGTTTTGGGCCCCACACTACAAGAAGGATGTGGAAAAATTGGAAAACGTCCAGCGGAGGGCAACAAAAATGATTAAGGGACTGGAACACATGACTTATGAGGAGAGGCTGAGGGAACTGGGATTGTTTAGTCTGTGGAAGAGAAGAATGAGGGGGGATTTGATAGCTGCTTTCAACTACCTGAGAGGTGGTTCCAGAGAGGATGGTTCTAGACTATTCTCAGTGGTAGAAGATGACAGAACAAGGAGTAATGGTCTCAAGTTGCAGTGGGGGAGGTTTAGGTTGGATATTAGGAAAAACTTTTTCACTAGGAGGGTGGTGAAACACTGGAATGCGTTACCTAGGGAGGTGGTGGAATCTCCTTCCTTAGAAGTTTTTAAGGTCAGGCTTGACAAAGCCTTGGCTGGGATGATTTAATTGGGGACTGGTCCTGCTTTGAGCAGGGGGTTGGACTAGATGACCTCCTGAGGTCCCTTCCAACCCTGATATTCTATGATTCTCTGATTCTATGAGTCTGCAGAGCAGAACAGCTGTGTAGTTAATCTCTCGAGAATGCAGGGGATGGTAGGTAAACTCTCATCTCTAGACACTTTGGATATGACTTGTAATCTCTCAGTGAACTTAACATCTAATCCCACGTGGAAGCAGAGGTTGGTAATGGAAGTGTGACAAAGCGCGACTGTTCTTAATGTTTCCTCTGAATATTGTGGGGGTGCCTCAGTTTCCCCTATGTTCAGTGCTGCCCTTGCTTCCCAGTGGGGGCAAGCAGAGACCTCTCTGCTCTCCTTACAGCATCAGAGCCAGCGTGAGCGCCCTTTCTGGTGTGCAGGGGGGCAGGGAACATCTCTCTGTCCCACCCAACCCCAGGGTCTGGTTACAGGCAGGCAGGTATCCTGAGCCTATTTCCGATTTCCCTCTCCGCCGATTGGTTCCCTGAATTCAAATTCAAACCCTTGGCCAATACAGTAGCAGGGCCTGGATCCTGTCCCAAAGAGACACAGTCACACAGCCCTCCTTGGCCCCCCATTTCAGGTGTACCCTTGCCACGGGCACCTTAAATGGGGTCCCGCCCACCCCTGTCAGGGTCAGGTAGGTGTTGGGCACCACCCGATCTGGGACCACCACCTCGGGCTGGGCCAGCGTCACCTCCGTGCCCGTATCCCAGTATCCATTGACCTTCCTCCCATCCACCTCCAGGGGAACAAGGCACTCTCTCCGGAGGGACAGCCCCGCGCCCACCCTGTAAACCGAGCACCCTGAGTCCAGAGCCTCCAGCCCTCTGGCGGAGCTGGCCTGGGGAACTCTTCCCTCCAGAGCAGGTGGTAAGCTGGCAGCCCCCCTTGCCTGGGTCGTCTGCCCCTCGTCCAGCTGGGTCCCTACCCAGTTAACCCTGGGTAGGTCGGGTCTGCTCAGTTTGTCCCTGAGCCTGGAGCACTGGGTCCGTACGTGGTCTCTCTGGCCACAGTGATAGCAGCTCAGGTCACGTTGGTCCCCTCGAGCGGGTCGGAGGGGCCCGACGCCAGGCGTTCCCCTTGGGAGGGGGTTCTCCCTATTTCCCCGCTGGGAGGCCCCATGGTGACTCTCTCTCTGCATCGGGGGGGGCCTGTTCTTTTGGGACTCCTCCCGGCTACCCCCTGACCGACTGTTCACAAACTCGTCGTCCAGCTGCCCTGCGTGCTGGGGGTTCGCGAGCTTTTTGTCCACCAGCCACAGCCTCAGGTCGGAAGGGCACTGTTCATACAGGTGCTCCAGTACGAACAGGTCAAGCAGGTCCTCTTTAGTTTGGGCCCCCGCTGTCCACTTGCGGGCATATCCCTGCATCCGGTTGACCAGTTGTAGGTAGGTGACCTCAGGCGTTTTACGCTGACCCCGGAACCTTCTCCGGTACATCTCGGGGGTCAGCCCGAACTCACGGAGCAGGGCCTGTTTGAAACAGTTTCATAGTCCCCTGCCTCTGCCCCTGTCATCCGGCTGTACACCTCCACGGCTTTGGGGTCCAGTAAGGGGGTGAGGAACTGGAGCCTGTCTGCAGGGTCAACCCTGTGCAGCTCGCAGGCATTCTCAAAGGCCGTCAGGAAGCTATCTGTGTCCTCCCCCTCCTTCCGCTGGGCCAGGAGGCACTTATCAAAGCCCCTTGCAGTCTTGGGTCCCCCCTCACTCACCGCAGCCGGGGCCCCACTGCTCCTCAGCCTGGCCAGCTCCAGTTCATGCTGTCTTTGTTTCTCCTTCTCCTGACGCTCCCTCTCCTTCTCCTGACGTTCCCTCTCCTTCTCCTCCTGCTCATGTTGACGTTGTTTCTCCTTCTCCTCCTGCTCATGTTGACGTTGTTTCTCTTCATGTTGACGTTGTTTTTCATGATCCTCCAGCTCCCTCATTTTCATCTCCCTCTCCCATTCCAGCCGCATCCGCTCCAGGGATGGGGAGCTCCGCCGGGAGGATCCCCTGCTGGCTGCTGGGGTCAGGGGTCCTCGGTATTTGCCGGGGTTCCCCCAACCCCTCCCCCAGGCCTAGGTAGGAAGGGTCTCGGGATGTCCTCGGCAGCCGTCTGACCGCTCCCAGCCCGGTCAGGCCCCAGGGCCCCCGCTGCGTCCGCCGGGCGGCTTCCCTCAGGGACAGGGATCGGGTCATCCAAGCGATCCCTCTCCTCCAGCTGGGCAATCAGCTGTTCCTTGGTGGACCTCCCAATGCGCAGCCCCCTCTGCCTGCACAGCTCCACCAGGTCGCTCTTAAGGCGTTTAGCGTACATCTCCCTGCTGGCCACTCGCAGGCCGGGCAGCTGTCCACGGTTTCCAGGAAAAGCCCCTAGTGTGCCAGTCCTTCTTGAGGTCACCACCTCTTTGCCAGGGTCGAGCTGCAGACTCCTCCGCCCCTGGGACCGCTCGCTGCAATCCCCCGGGGGTCCCTGTTACTGCAAAAGTCCTTCTCTCTGGTCACATACGCCCAGGGGTTAACCGCCCCCTGAAACCGTCTCTCTCTGAATCTTCAGCACGCCTGGTCCCTGTCAATCCCCCTTCGTTTTACTGCTCGCCAGTCACTTACTGCAGGAAGCGCCGTTCACGGGGTGCAGTAGATCCCACCGCTAGCACCAGTTGTCACGGAGTGTGGGGGAGTCCAGGCCCTGCACCCCTCTTCCTGGGATTCACTGAGACTCTCAGCCAGCCAGTAAAACAGGAGGTTTATTGGACAACAGGAACACAGTCCAAAACAGAGCTTGTGGGTACACCCAGGACCCCTCCATCAAGTCCTTCTGGGGGAGCAGGGAGCTTAGACCCCAGCCCTGGGGTTCCCTGTGTTCCTCCACCAAGCCCCAAACTGAAACCAAACCCACCCAGCAGGTTCCCTGCTGCAGCCTCCGTCCACATTCCTGGGCAGAGGTGTTACCTCCCCCTCCCCCTCCTGGCTCAGGTGACAGGCTCTCAGGTCTCCCGTCCCCAGGGCACATTCCCAGGTCAACACTCCTCTCTCCCTGCTGGGTCACATCGTCACACCCCACAACAGGGTCTCGCAGCTGATATCCTGGAGAACCCCAACGGCCAGCCAGCCCCACCCCTCCTGGGTCTGCACAGGGATCTGGGCCATAGGCAGGGCGAGGGGCTTTGTCCCTCGGACCCTCACCCAGCTCACACAGCCCCTCAGCATCTGAGGCTGCACCACCCAGGCCTGACAACAGTTCTCTCTGTCCCAGGATCTCGCCACCCCAGGAATGTCTCCCCATTGACCATCCCCTTCCGCTCCCACTGGGGTCCGAGGGGCCCGGCCCCAGGAAACTCCACACAGACATATAGGTTGGGGTCAGGAGTGGGAGCCTGTCCACCTCCCCACGCATCTGGCTGATGGAGTCTATGGCCTTGGGACCCAGCAAGGGAGCTAGACACCGGGGCTTTTCCACAGGGTCCCCCTGGTTCAAATCTCCAGCCTGCTCAAAGGCAGTGAGGTGGGCATCCACATCCCCCACCTCCTTAACCAGGGCAGCAATTTAGTCTCGAGGTTCCCTGCAGAACTGGCCCCCCGGGTCTATCCCCACTCACCCCGGGGAGGTCCCCTAGGCCTCTCCGCTCCCCCACCGCCAGTTCATGCTGCTGCTGCTTCTGCAGCTCTTTCTCGGGCTCTCGCTGTCTCTCACAGTCCTCTGGCTCTCTCGGACTCAGCTCCAATCCCGTCCGTCTCCGATCCCCTGATGGGGAACCCGATCGTGAAGACCCTCGTCTGGTCGGGGACAGGAGTCTTGGCGATGCCTGGCTACCACTCCAGCTGCTCCCAGATCCTGCTATAGCCCCATTTGGGGTCAGGAATCTGTTCCTTAGAGCGGTCATCCTCCTCCAGCTGCACGATTAACTCTGCTTTGGTGAACTTTCCAATGCTCAACCCTCTCTTTCTGCACAGGGTTACAATGTCCTTCTTAAGGAGACAGTGACAGGCCGTCACTCCGCTCTTCCCAAGTTGTTGTGGACTCACAGGCCTGTGTGCTCTCAGCTCCTCACGGTCTCCAGGGAGAACCCCTAGTGTGCCAGCCCTTCTCGAGGTCACCTCCTCTTTGCCAGGGTCGAGCGGCAGACTCCTCCGCCCCTTGGACTGCTCGCTGCAATCCCCCGGGGGACCCTGTTACTGCAAAAGTCCTTCTCTCTCCAAGGGCCAAGCCGCAGGCTCCTCCGCCCTGGCCCCTGAGACTGCTCACTGCAGTCCCCAGGGGGACCCCATTACTGCACAGTCCTTCTCGCTGGTCACACACTCCCAGGGGTTAACCGCCCCCCGAAACCGCTCCTCCCTGAGCCTTCAGCACGCCTGGTCCTCGTCAATCCCCCTTCGTTTTACTGCTCCCCAGTCACCTACTGCAGGAAGTGCCATCCATGGGGTGCAGTAGATCCCACCTCTGCCATCAGTTGCCACGGAGTCCCCGGGCGATGCTCTGGAACTGCTCCCCATGAAGCCAGGCAGGACTCTGGGGAAGTCTCCTCTCTGGGAGCAGCCTGTCTCCAGGGCACACAGCTCACACAGCTTCCACCTTCCTGGGTCTGACCTCGGAGCATTCAGCCTCCTCTGCCCCTCCGTGCGCTTCCCACAGCGAGTCCGCCCAGGTGGGGTCCTGGGGAAGCCAGAGGGTCCTGCCCCCCAACTCCGCAGTCAGACGGGACTCTCAGCCAGCCAGTAAAACAGAGGTTTATTAGATGACAGGAACATGGTCTAACACAGAGCTTGTAGGTGCAGAGAACAGGACCCCTCAGCTGGGTCCATTTTGGGGGGCAGGGAGCCAGACAACCCCGTCTGCCCTTCACTCCATGTCCCAGCCAGCCCCAAACTGAAACTCCCTCCAGCCCCTCCTCCTGTGGGCTTTGTCCCTTTCCCGGGCCAGGAGGTCACCGGATTCCTTTGTTCTCCAACCCTTTAGCTCTCACCTTGCAGGGGGGAAGGGCCAGGCCATCAGTTGCCAGGAAACAGGGTGTCGGCCATTCTCTGTGTCCAGACCCCTGCACACACCTGCCCTCTAGGGCTCTGCAATGATCATACACCCTTACCCCACCCCCTAGATACTTAAGAACTCCCTAGGGGAAACTGAGGCATCCCCGCACTATTCAGAGGAACCATTAAGAACAGTCCCAGTTCGTCACAACAACATAACAACATTGTTATATACTGGAAAGTTCTGCTGTTCTTCCATTGCTTTTCTCACTTGGAGCTGAAGTCTTTCCACTTTTGCCTTATTTCTGCCAGTCTTTGTTCAAGCTCAAGTTGCAGTTTACTTAGAATCCTAGAATATCAGGGTTGGAAGGTGTGACGAAGTGGGACTGTTCTTAATGTTTCCTCTGAATAGTGTGGGGGTGCCTCAGTTTCCCCTATGCAGTTCTTAAGTCTCTAGGTGGTGAGATAAGGGTGTATGATCGTTGCAGAGCCCTAGAGGGCAGGGGTGTGCAGGGGTCTGGACACAGAGAATGGCCGACACCCTGTTTCCTGGCAACTGATGGCCTGGGCCCTTCCCCCCCCCCCCAAAGTGAGAGCGAAAGGGTTGGAGAACAAAGGGATCAGGTGACCTCCTTCCGGGACAAAGCCCAGAGGAGGAGGGGCTGGAGAGGGTGTCATTTTGGGGCTGGCTGGAGACATGGAGTGAAGGGCAGATGTGGTTGTCTGGCTCACTGTCCCCCAAAATGGACCCGGCTGAGGGGTCCTGTTCTCTGCACCTACAAGCTCTGCTTTAGACCATGTTCCTGTCGTCTAATAAACCTCTGTTTTACTGGCTGGCTGAGAGTCACATTTGTCTGCAAAGTTGGGGGGCAGGACCCTCTGGCTTCCCCCGGGGCCCGCCTGAGTGGACTCTCTGTGGGAAGTGCACGGAGGGGCAGAGGAGGCTGAATGCTCCGAGGTCAGACCCAGGAAGGGGGAAGCCGGGTGAGCTTTGTGTCCTGCAGACAGGCTGCTCACAGAGAGGAGACTGCCCCAGAGTCCTGACTGGCTATGTAGGGAGCAGTTCCAGAGCATCGCGTGACAGAAGGGACCTCAGGAGGTCATCTAGTCCCACCCCCTGCTCAAAGCAGGACAGATCCCCGACTAAATCATACTTGCTGCCTTTTGCTTTCCAATTCCTTCTGCAGCTTCTGCAGCATCAGCTAAGGGCTGTGCTCCTGCCTCCTGATCACTAGCCATTAACAGATTTCTCAGTGCTTGATTTGTAGCTTTCTTTCTAAAGCTTATCCCCTTTTCTGAACACAAACCTTTCCCGGCTTTTCTGCCAAGGCCTCGTAGGCTCTTTGCTCGTCCATTGCAACTGCTCTTTAACCAACCAAACTCTCACCACCAAAATTCACATTTGGATAGCGGGGGGTTCTGACCCAAAGCTTAATTGACCTGGTTCTGTGGATCCTAGCACGACTACGCCACTGTAACGATGCTGGTTCTGGTGGGACCCAACGGAGAGTGCCAATTCAGGACAAATTGCCTAAAGCAGGGCAGTCACAGCCCAAGTCTGGAGTTTTTCCACCTCTAAGGCAAACCAAACCAGCCAGACAGAGGGGACTTTGGTTTTACCCCACTGGCTAACCACACGTCACACAAGCAATTCCCTGAGACACTCCAGTTTCCCAGTATCACCACCAGTGCCACTCGTTATGGGGATGAATGGTTATAAAAACCAACACCCCAGTAAAAGAAAAAAGGTTCCCTCGATCCCAAAGGACCAAGCCCCAGACCCAGGTCAATGTACAAATCAGATCTTACCCACAAATCACGCTGTTGCCAATCCTTTAGAATCTAAAATCTAAAGGGTTATTCATAAAAGGAAAAAGATAGAGATGAGAGCTAGAATTGGTTCAATGGAATCAATGACATACAGTGATGGCAAAATTCTTGGTTCAGGCTTGTAGCAGGGATGGAATAAACAGCAGGTTCAAATCAAGTCTCTGGAGAACCGGGATGGGTCATTCAGTCCTTTGTTCAGAGCTTCAGTGTAGCAAAGTTCCTCCAGAGGTAAGAAGCAGGATTGAAGACAAGATGGAGATGAGTTATCAGCCTTTTATAGTCTTTTCCAGGTGTAAGAACTCCTCTTTGTTCTTACTGTGAAAATTACAGCAAAATGGAGTTTGGAGTCACATGGGCAAGGCACTGCATACTTTACTGAGTCACAAGGTGTATCTGCAGGCTCCAGAACTGTGGGGGTGGGCAGGGGGTGCAGGCCCAGGCCCAGGCTGGCACTGGCACCATCCCTGACGTCTCCACACAGTAGTCATACAAGATAGTAAGACTCACATACAACGTAACAAGGGAAAATCTCAGTTTGTCACATCGGAATATTCAGGTTCACCCTCCAGGCCGGCTCGGTGTCATCACAAGTGATAGATCTGAGAAACAACAGTTCTTGATTGTCAGTAATACCAGCCAACTCCCTGACTGCTTTGGTGTGGCAAACAGCTGCAAAATGTCCATATTTCATGCGTTTATTACACCGTGTGCCTGTGGCTGGACATGCATCATCTCTTGGGATATAACTTTTTCCACACCTTGTGCACGTAGGCTTGAATTTGTCCCTCTTGGTCAGGAAAGTTCTCTCTCTTTACCTTGGGTTTTTTTTTATGACAATGACCTTTAACAAGTGTCTGTTTACAGTTTCTAAGCTAGTTTCAGGTGTTTCAAGTCGCTCCTGCCTTTTGTTCTGTTGCTGGACTAGTTCAGCCTGCTTTGCTATCTGTACCGCTGTGGCTAGGGTTAAATCTCTGTTCAGCTGTAGCTGCTGTGAAAGGTTTTTATCTGTTAACCCAGTAACCAGCCTGTCTCTGAGATTGTCATGTTCTGCATTCCCAAATCAGTTTTCAGCCAATGTGCACAGAGCTCTTATAAAACAGTCAGCATTCCCCCTGCTCCTTGAATTATAGAATCATAGAATCATAGAATATCAGGGTTGGAAGGGACCTCAGGAGGTCATCTAGTCCAACCCCCTGCTCAAAGCAGGACCAATCCCCAATCAAATCATCCCAGCCAAGGCTTTGTCAAGCCTGACCTTAAAAACTTCCAAGGAAGGAGATTCTACCACCTCCCTAGGTAACGCATTCCAGTGTTTCACCACCCTCTTAGTGAAAAAGTTTTTCCTAATATCCAATCTAAACCTCCCCCACTGCAACTTGAGACCATTACTCCTTGTCCTGTCCTCTTCTACCACTGACAATAGTCTAGAACCATCCTCTCTGGAACCACCTCTCAGGTAGTTGAAAGCAGCTATCAAATCCCCCCTCATTCTTCTCTTCCGTAGACTAAACAATCCCAGTTCCCTCAGCCTCTCCTCATAAGTCATGTGTTCCAGACCCCTAATCATTTTTGTTGCCCTTCGCTGGACTCTCTCCAATTTATCCACATCCTTCTTGTAGCGTGGGGCCCAAAACTGGACACAGTACTCCAGATGAGGCCTCACCAATGTCGAATAGAGGGGAACGATCACGTCCCTCGATCTGCTCGCTATGCCCCTACTTATACATCCCAAAATGCCATTGGCCTTCTTGGCAACAAGGGCACACTGCTGACTCATATCCAGCTTCTCGTCCACTGTCATCCCTAGGTCCTTTTCCGCAGAACTGCTGCCGAGCCATTCGGTCCCTAGTCTGTAGCGGTGCATTGGGTTCTTCCGTCCTAAGTGCAGGACCCTGCACTTATCCTTATTGAACCGCATCAGGTTTCTTTTGGCCCAATCCTCTGATTTGTCTAGGTCCCTCTGTATCCTATCCCTGCCCTCCAGCGTATCTACCACTCCTCCCAGTTTAGTATCATCTGGTGAAATTCTCTGGTGAAAACACACCTTTCATAGACCTCATTTCCCTGCAGTGTAAAGTGCACATCAGACACAGCCAGAACCCTTTCCTAGTCATCTTTGTAACTGTCTTCAGTAAAGCCAAAGGATTTAACTATCTGCTCTGCCTGCTTCCCCGTAGCACACATTAAAGTTGATACCTGTATATCTCCGGTGTCTTTGTGGAGTTTGTTTGCAATTCAAACCCTTGCAAAATATTGATCTCAAAGCTGCAGTTCTCTGGGTCATTGGAGAGTGGCATGTTGATTAGATCGTCCAGCTTTTGTTGCTTTGTTCCTTCTGTTTGCAACCTCTCTTGTTGTTTTCTTTCCATCTCTGTTCTTAGTTTACTCCTGACACCATGTTCTTCCATGCCAGACATGGGCTGGCTACAGAGCTTCCTTTCTAGAGAGAGACACACCAGATGTGTTGATCATAAGATCCTCTAATGCTCTGATAGGTAGGGCCCAGGTTAGCTTAGACTCAGCGCCCCCCGGTGGCTGAACGGTGTAACAGAGTTCACATCCCATCACACCTTCTGTCTGTGTCTCTAGGGGGCGCTCTGCGGGGCGGCTGGGCAGAGCCCACCTGGAGCATGCATGTCCCCCCACGGATAACGGGGCTGAGAGGAGGTTCCATTGTGCTGCCCTGCACCTTCACACACCCGCTCCATGACTACGTGGGTAAAATCCAGGTGATCTGGAAGCCCGATATTTTCCAATGCCTGGTGAACAACGGCAGCACTGAGACCGGCAGCTTCGAGAACTGCACAAGGGGTCAGGAGCCGAGTGGGCGCTTCCGCCTGGCCGGGGACCCCCGGCGGCACAACCTCTCCCTGCGCATCGCAGGGCTGCGCTTCGAGGACAGCGGGGAGTACAGGTGCCGCGTGGTGCTCCTAGGTGTAAAGGGAGCGGCCTACGAGCGCAGCCCTGGGGTAACGCTCACCGTGGAAGGTACCGTGCCCAGGGTCAGGGTGCTGAGCCCTTGGAGCCCGTCTAGGCAATCCTGGGGTCACGCGCTCTCTGCCAGCCAGGGCCCTGCCGCTGGCTGCACCCTGGTGCAGGCAGGGGAGGGATGTATGTGGTGCGGGGGGCTCTGAGGTCCGTTCGCTCCCAGAGCTGGGGCTGCCCCCCTCTGAGAATGGCCCCGGGCAGAGCCCCCAGTGCCCGGAGCCATCTGCAGGCAGAGTGCAGCATGGAGCCTGTGTCAGGGCCCCACCCGCCTGTCCCCTGCCTGCTGTGGGCACAGACGGGCAGCTTTCCTGGCATCTGCCCCTGTGCTGCGTGCCCGGGCAGGGCCTGCCCAGGGGATTGCTCTCTGCCATGGCTCAGACACCCTGAAAGGCCCCAGGCCTTTTCCCTGCCCCAGTGCGGGGTGTCTCAGTAGTGCCCAGCCCCAAGGCAGATGGGGAGGGCGATCCCAGCCCCCCACGGGCTGCCTGCTCCCCATCGTTCCCTCCTCTCCTCTCCCCACAGCGCAACCCAGCATCCTCAACCTCACGCTGTTCCCCGGGCCCCTCCCTGTGCGGGTGGCCTGCACGGCCGCGGGGAAGCCTGTGCCCAACATCACATGGCTGGGGCCGGCGGGGAGCGAGGTGGTGCAGCTGCAGGACACCCCTGGGCTCTGGAACCGGACGACGCAGGAGGTGTCCGTGAGCCGGAACGGGACCTACACCTGCCGGGCGGAGAACGTGCACGGCCGGGTTGAGAGCTCGGTGCTCGTGGGGCTCCAGGGACCCAAGGGGCTGCCCCTGCTGCTTACCATCCTCCTCCCAGCAGCCCTGTTCCTGCTCGCCGTCCTCCTGCTGCTTGCCCTCTGCGCCCGATGGAAAGGTAGGGGTGAGGTGCACCCAGCTAGCCTGGCACTGCAGCAGCCCCCGCAGCGGGCCCGGGCCCGGGCAGGCGTCGGCTGGAGTGGCTGCAGCGAGGGCCCCAGCTCAGCGCCACCCCCAGAGCCCCCCAGCAAACCAGGCCACGCTGCAGTGAAGCCCTCCCTCTGCCCCACAGTGCGCTGCCCACGCAGGGCGATCCCCAGCAGCCCCCTGCCCAGAGCCCAGAACCCGATGGGCCCTGCAGGTGCCTGGGGGCTGAGTGGGGAGAGGGTCCCAGCGGGCACTGCTGGGAAGCCCAGGGCTGAGGTGCAGCGCTCCCTCCCCCAGCCAGCCCTGTCCGCCCCGGTGCTGTGGGGTGGGGGCGGATTCCTGGCACTGCCCCTTGTTCACAGCCATGTTTCCATGGCACCTGGTCCCTGCAGTGCCGCAGGCTCCAGAACTGTGGGGGTGGGCAGGGGGTGCGGGACCGGCACCATCTCCGACTTCTCCACCTTGTTCTCTTACAGGCTGTTGCCGGGTCCCGGGGAGGTGAGTGTCCTCACGGTGCCTGTGGGTGTGGGTGTGGAAGGGGAGCGGGTGTGTCTAGGTGGGTCTGTCAATGGAGTGTGTTTTGGCAGATGTGCGAGGACATGGTGTGCATAGTGGGTGGGTGTACAAGGCCTGTATGTGTCTGCCTGGGTGGGTGTGTGAGAGCAGGGGGTGTGTGTCAATGTATGTGTGAGGGCCTGGTGTGTGTCTGGGTTGGTGTGCAAGGGCAGGATTTGTGTCACGGGGTTTGTGCCTAGGTGGGTGTGTGAGGGCTGGGAGTGTATAGTAGGTGGGTGTGCATGGCCTGGGTGGTAGTGTCAGGGGGTGGGTGTGCAAAGGCAGGGTGTGTGTGTGGGCAGGTGTGTCTAGGCAAGTGTGTGAGGGCAGGGTGTATGGAGTGTGTATGTGTGTGAGGCCTCAGCGTGTGTCTCAGTGGGCGGGTGTGCTAGGACAGCGGGTGTCAGTAGGTGCCTGTGTCAGTGGGTGGTTGTGTGCGGGCAGGTGCATATGCGTAGGTGTGTCGGGCGGGTATGTGAGGGCAGGGTGTGTGTGTGGGCAGGTGTGCAAGGACAGGGTGTGTGTCTGGATGTGTGTGCGGGGACGGGGGTATCAGTGGGTGGTTGCGTGTGGGCAAGTACATATGTGTAGGTGTGTCTGGTGGGTATGTGAGGGCACGGGGTGTGTGTGGGCAGGTGTGCAAGGACAGGGTGTGTGTCTGGATGTGTGTGCGGGGATGGGGTATCAGTGGGTGGTTGCGTGTGGGCAGGCGCATATGCGTAGGTGTGTCTGGGCGGGTATGTGAGGGCAGGGTGTGGGCAGGTGTGCAAGGACAGGGTGTGTGTCTGGATGTGTGTGCAGGGACAGGGGGTATCAGTGGATGGTCGTGTGTCTCTGGGTGGGTGTGCAAAGGCAGGGTGCATGTCTGGGCAGGTGTGTGGGGGCAGGTGTGTGTCTGGGTAGGTGTGCAAGGGAAGGGGGTATCAGTTGGTGGTTGTGTGTGTCTTGGCAGGTGTGCAACAGCAGGGGGTGTATCTGGGTGGGTGTGTGAGGGAAGGGTGGGTGTGTACGCAAGTGTGTGAGGGCAGGGGGTGTCAGTGGGTCATTGTATGTGTCTGGGCAGGTGTGTAAGGGCAGAGGGTGTGTCTGGGTGGGCGTGCGAGGGCCGTGTGTGAGAGCAGGTGTGCGAGGCCAGGTGGGGTCTGTGACACCATGATCTCTGCACCACCCTGTGCCACTCGCCCACTCGTGCCCCGCACTGGTGCTGCCCCCTGCAGACTGGTTCTTCGCACCCCCGACCACAGCAGGGCGCGGGGCTGAGCTGGGGACTTTGCTCTGCTCGTGGCTGGAATGAGACTAAATGCCCCCCCAGCCCGCCATGGGCTCGTGGGGCCAGGCTGGGTCTGTCTGGGCTCAGCAGCTGGGCTGGCCCGGGGGCGCCCCCAGCGTGTGTGCCAGGGATGGTGCTATGGGGGGGCTGGGCTGGGTCTCTCCCTGGGCAGTCGGGCCTTGCTCCCGTGTCTAACCTGCTTCCTTCTCCCAGGGAGCCGGCAGCCCCGGTGGGCCTCACCCAGGATGCACCTTGCACAGGTAGAAGCCGGGCATGGCCCTGGGCCAGCTGCATGGGGCTGGGGGTCGGGGGGGGCATAGGTAGCATTCCAGGCCAATGGCACCTCGCCACACCTCTCGTGGGGGGGGCATGGGGGGCTGGGGAGGACGTGTGGGACATTAGGGGTTGTGGGGGCAGGGGTGGAGGGGGCTGGGGAGGGTGTGTGGGACATTGGGGGTGGTGGGGGCATGTGGGGGACTGGGGAGGGCGCGGGGGACATTGGGGGAATGGGTGAGGGGGGGCATACCAAGTATCTGCCGATCAGACCACTCTTTTCAAGTGATTCCCCTCCCCCCGGCAGAAGTACCAAACAATTAGTAACTTTAAAAAACAAAATATTTTGGCATCAAAACTTGCTCCACCCCCCCCCCCCCCAACCAATCTGAATGAGCCAGGCAGGCCCAGCCCCCTGCACAGCGCCCAACCCCCAGCGCAAGTCAAAAGGGCCTTCACCAAACGCGGCAGGTTTGACCAGCTGCCCCATTGCCATGTGTGTGTCGTGCATCCCTGGGGAGCTGCATGGAGCCAGGTGTCACCTCCCTGCCGCCCCAGGGTGCAAAGGGCACCGAGGGCTGCCCAGCCCTGTCCCCCCCCACCCAGACAAATGAAGCCGTTCCCTGCCTGTGCATAAGAACGGCCAGACTGGGTCAGACCAAGGGTCCATCTAGCCCCGTGTCTGGGCCGCCGACAGCGCCAGTGCCCGGTGCCCCGGAGGGAGTGCCCAGGACAGGTGACCCATCCCCGGTCGCCCCTTCCCAATCGCACAGCAGTCAGAGGTTTAGGGACACCCGGAGCATGGGGTTGCATTCCTGACCATCTTGCCTAGTGGCCACTGATGGACCTGTCCTCCAGGAACCAGGGCCCCCATGGAGGCAATGGAGCCTGGTGCAGGGAGGTCAGTCCCCAGAGCGAGGGGCCAGCCAGGGGCAATGGGGCATGGCATGGCAGGGGCGGCCCCGCTCCGCCCAGCCCAGTGCACGGGCACTATTTACAAACCAGCAGCTGCCGGATGCACACTGGCCCGCCCAGCCCTGTGCTGTCAGCGTGCCCTTCCCCTCGGGGGCTGGCCCATGCCACACCACACAGCCCCCCTGCCCAACACAAGCACCCCCCCAAACTCCCGATGGCAAGAGCCCCCCTGGACCCGCTATGCCCAGTGCCCCCCAGGCCTCCTCCACAAATGCACAGCACCCTGCAGAACACCAGCCCTGCCCCCCACCCCCCCCCACCCACAGCCCCACCACAAGTGCCCAGCACACCCACAGAACCCCCAATCCCTAGTGCCCCAACAGCACATCTTCCCCGCCCCCTCACAGCCCAGCACCCCCCCCAGACCCCTAAGAGACCCTCTCCCCCATGCCCTGCCTCCCGGCCACACTCCCCGGGAGCCGGCAGCGCAGCCAGGGCTGGTCCTGGGGCGGGGAATCGCTCCGGACCCTCGGGAGTGGTGCTATCACCCAGGCCAGGACCTGCCCCAGCCGGGCCCCCTCAAGACGCCTTGCCTGGAGGGGCCCAGCCAAGCCCCCTGCATTGCCCCCCCAGCTGAGACTGGCCAGGCTTCTGCCCCAGTCCCAGGAAGCTCAGCGCCGGGGAGACAGGTGGGGCCCACAGGCGGTGGGAAGCAGAGACTGCCCAGAGCTGGAGGTGCCCTGGGGTCTGGCTGGGGGCAGAGAGGAGCCGACAGGTGAGGCCAGGGGGTGGAGAAGAGCCCTTGGCCAGCCGGTGGGCAGGCCGAGAGGAGCAGTGATGGTGGGGGGGGCAGCGGGCTGGCGGGGTCTCAGGGCACAGTGCGAGTGGAACAGGCTGGGGCCCCTTCTGAGCATGGGCCTGGCTCCATGGCACCACTGGCACCATTGTAAACCCGGGACTGCCAGGAACTTAGTCTTTTATGAACCCAGCTATACGTTCGGCCTTCACAACATCCCCTGGCAAGGAGTTCCACCAGTTGACTGTGTGAAGTATTTCCTTACGTTTGTTCTAAACCTGCTGCCTATTAATTTCATTGGGTACCCCTGGTTCTAGTGTTATGTAAAGGAGTAAATAACGCTTCCCTGTTCACTTTCTCCACCCCAGTCATGATTTTGTAGACCTCTGTCATATATCCCCCCTTAGTCGTCTCTTTTCCAAGCTGAAAAGTCCCAGTCTGATTAATCTCTCCTCATACGGAAGCTGTTCCAAACCCCTCAACATTTTTGTTGCCCTTTTCTGAACCTTTTCCAATTCCAATAGATCTTTTTTGAGATGAGGGGACCACATCTGCACACAGTATTCAAGCTGTGGGCGTACCATGGATTTATATTGAGGCAACATGATATTTTCTGCCTTATTCTCTATTCCTTTCTTAATGATTCCCAGCATTCTGTTCACTGTTTTGACTGCCCCTGCACATTGAGTGGATGTTTTCAGAGAACTATCCACAGTGACTCCAAGGTCTTTCTTGAGTGGTAACAGCTAATTTAGATGCCGTCACTTGCTATGGCTAGTTGGGATGATGGTTTCCAATGTGCATTACTTTGCATTGATCAACCCTGAATTTCATCTGCCATTTTGTTGCCCAGTCACCCAGTTTTGAGAGACCCTTTTGTAGCTCTTCGCAGTCTGCCTGGGGCTTAATTATCCTGAGTAGTTTTGTATCATCTGCAAACTTTGCCACCTCACTGTTAACCCCTTTTTCTAGATCATTTATGAATGTTGGACAGCAGGGGTCCCAGGACAGATCCCTGGGGGGCCCGCTATTTATCTCTCTCCACTGTGAATGAAAACTGACCATTTTTCCTACCCTTTATTTCCTCTCTTTTAACCAGTTACTGATCACAGAGAAGACTTTCCCTCTTATCCCATGACAGCTCACTTTGCTTAAGAACTTTTGGTGAGGGACCTTGTCAGAGGCTTTCTCAAAGTCCAAGTACACTATGTCCACCCTGGTCCACATGTTTGACCCCCTCAAAGAATTGTAATAGCTTGGGGAGGCATGATTTCCCCTTACAAAACCATGTTGACTCTTCCACAACAAACTGCGTTAATCTCTGTGTCTGATCATTCCGTTCTTTACTAAGGTTTCAACCAGTTTGCCCAGTACTGAGGTCAGGCTTAGCGGCCTGTAATTGCCGGGATCCCCTCTGGAGCCTTTTTTAAAAATCATTTGTTACTTTAGCTATCCACCAGGCATCTGGTACAGAAGCTGATTTAAATGATCAGTTAAATACCAGTTAGTCGTCCTGCAGTTTCACATGTGAGTTCCTGCAGAACTCTTGGGGGATCCCCTCTGGTCCTGGTGACTTATTGCTGTTTAGTTTATCCATTTGTTCCAAAACCTCCTCTAATGACACCTCAGTCTGGGGCAGTTCCTCAGATTTGTCACCTAAAAAGAATGGCTTAGGTGTGGGAATCCCCCCCATGCTCTGCAGTGGAGACTGATGCAAAGAATTCATTCAGCTTCTCCACAATGGCCTTGTCTTCCTTGAGTCTCCTTTAGCACCTCCAGCATCCAGCGGCCCAACTAATAGTTTGCCAGGCCTCCTGCTTCTGATTTACTTATAAAATTTTTGGCTGTTAGTTTTTGTGTCTTTAGCTCGATGCTCATCACCTGCTTTCTTGGCCCCATTACACTCACACACGTACCTTCCCGGAGTTCATGCTCCTTTCTCTTTTCCTCGCCAGGAGGAAGGGAGAGCGTAGGGAGAGCTCAGCCTGGTGAGGCCGATACCTGCTTTCCCTGCCAGCCAGCTGCTCATGCCAATGGGCTGCCTCCTGCCCAGGCCCTGCCCCTGCCCCAGCCTGGGCCCAGCTCCCCTGTAAGGCAGCTGCCTGTGTCTCCCGCAGAGGACCCGGACAGCTGCACCTACGCAGATCTGACCTTCCCCAGCCCTGGGGCCGGCAGTAGAGGTGAGTGGACGAGCCGGGCAGGGGAAGGATCCCAGACTATCCCTGCTCCACGCCAGTCTGCACAGGGCTGGTTCCCCACCCAGCCCCGCAGCCCCGTGCTCCATAGGACACAGACCCCCTGCACCAACCCCCAGCCCAGCCCTGTGGCCCCAGACCAGGGTGTGTGCTGACCTGGCACCGGCCCTGTGCCCTGCACACCCCTCCCACGGCTCTGTCAGCGCTGGCCCACATGGACCAGGCATGCCCCTCCCGACCCAGCCATGCGCTCTCTGCGCCCGCGGCCCACGCCCCTCGCTAGGCCAGGGCTGGCAGACGCTGGCATGGAGCTGAGCCTCTGAGCTTTGGGCTGGGTGACTCAGGGCAAACAGCAGCTTCCTGGGTGTTGGAGGGGGATCCCGCCTCCCCTGCTGTGCGGGGGCCCAGGCCCTGTGAGCGCGGGGGGCTGGAGCGGGAGCAGCTGGCATGGCAGCGTGTGCTTCTCCCGCAGCAGTGGGCCCCAGGTGGGGGCTTGTTGGGGGAGCATGGCCGTGGGGGGGGCAGACCCAGAGGGAGGCAGGGTGTGGGGGGGCCTTTCCCTGGCGCGTCTGTCCTGCTAACCGGGGCTCCTCTGCCGCAGGTCCCCAGCCCGCAGCCCAGAGCCCCCCAGCACCAGCAGAAGGTAAGTGGCGCTTCTGGCCTCGGTGGACGGGCCTGGTGGGGGCACCCGGAGACGAGTGTCCGCCGGGGGGAGAGCCTGGCCAGTGGCCTGGGTCACGCTGAGCCGCCCCCAGGGTCCCCTTGCAGGAGATTCGCTGGTTTCCTGTGGCCCTGCTGGGCACCATCCCCGAGGGCAGCCGTGCCCTGGGGCTTGGGCTCCAGCGCTGTGTCTGTCTCCGGGCACCCAGGGCCTGAGAGGGGAGCCCCCTCGCCACGCGTTACCAGCGGGAGCTCTGCACACCATCCGAATGACCCCACACCCCCTGGGGGTAGGACGCCCACCGCCATGACCCTGACAGACCCTCCTTCCCCACACACAGGCCTGGTGGGAGGCAGCCCCAGCAAGTCACCCCATGGGGGCAGGCGGGGGGAGCTGTGGTTCAGCGTTGCTGTGTGGTTATTAAACACCAGAGGCGGCTGGGTGAGGGGTCCCTGTATAAACAGCCCCTGTGCCCCACCCCAGAGGGGCCGCATCTCCGCACCGGGCGAGGGGTCCCTGTGTAAACAGCCCCTGCGCCCCACCCCAGAGGGGCCGCATCTCCGCACCGGGCGAGGGGTCCCTGTGTAAACAGCCCCTGCGCCCCACCCCAGAGGGGCCGCATCTCCGCACCGGGCGAGGGGTCCCTGTGTAAACAGCCCCGGCGCCCCACCCTAGAGGGGCCGCATCTCCGCTCTGGGTGAGGGGGCCCTGTATAAACAGCCCCTGTGCCCCACCCCAGAGGGGCCGCATCTCCGCACCGGGCGAGGGGTCCCTGTGTAAACAGCCCCTGCGCCCCACCCCAGAGGGGCCGTATCTCCGCACCGGGCGAGGGGTCCCTGTGTAAACAGCCCCTGCGCCCCACCCCAGAGGGGCCGCATCTCCGCACTGGGTGAGGGGTCCCTGTGTGAGCTTCCCTGATGCCCCCACCCCAGAGGCAGGCACATCTCTGTGCTGGGTGAGGGATCCCTGTATAAACAGCCCTGATGTCCCCACCCCAGAGGGGCTGCATCTACGCACCAAGCGAGGGGTCCCTGTATAAGCAGACCTGGTGCCCTCACCCCAGTGTTGGGCAAGGGGTCCCAGGACCCTTTGCTAACTCATTCAGGTCTCTCTGCAGAGGTCACCTATTCTGAGCTGATGCCATACAGGGGACCCAGGTGAGCTGTCCATCCCAGGACCCTCCCTGCCCCGTTCCCTCTGGAGTCACCGCACAAGGCACTGGAGCCTGGAGCAACCCACCTCAGCGAAACGACACTCGGCAGCCTTCCCCTGGGGCTGTGAGCGCAGCTGCCCTCCCTCCCTGACATGTTCTTCTGTACCAGACACGGGCCAGCTACAGAGCTTGCTTCTACACCAGCTGTGTTCAGCATACCTTGCTCTGCCATGGATCGCTGAGGGTAGCTTCAATAAGGTGTGATACACACCGCTGCCTATTGACCAGACAGTACGATGCAGTTTAGCATCCCCTCACATCTCCCCCTTCGAGCTCTACGGTCCTCCCCTTTACCGTAGTTACACGATCGCGCTGCCTGTGAACCATCTCTGAATCATCTCTAATTCCACGACTCGAACACACGGTGGCTCGCTCGTCAGGCTGTCCACTAGTTACAGTGAGTGACTGTGGCTGGTTTGGAATCCTTGAGTCGTCTTGTTCTGCATCCGCCATCCACTGAATCTGCTCTGTCGATTGTTCTTTCTGCGGAACAAACTGCAGCTGTCGACGGTGCCCGTTGGACTCTGCACTTGGGGCTTGATCTCACATGAGCTGGGCACTGAATTCTTTGTCTTTACAGCAGCTGGAGTTGCCCATCCATTTTCTCCATCCAGTTTGACATGGACACAGCCACTAGGTGCTAGGCCCGGCAGCTCTGTAACTGAATGATGTGTGTTGTAAAAGTGTTCGTAAAATGTGTGTTCGTAAGATCTTCTAGCCTTTTTAGCCGATTTGGCTGCTCTCTGCATGTCTGGTCACTTTGGAAATAGATTCCCCCCTGGAAAAAGCTGGAACAGTCGTTCTGAGTTGTGTTCCTATCAGGAGTTGTGCTACACCATACCCAGTAGCTGCCCTTGGTGTTGATCTGTAACTCAGCGGACCAAGGAGTGGATCTGCCTGCTGCAGGATTTTCTTGGCTGTCTGCACGGCTCTCTCAGCCTCTCCACTCACTTGTGGGGCATGTGGGCTGCTAGTAACAGGATAAAAACCCTAGTTTATTCCAAATAACTTAAATCCTGCTGCAGGGCACTGTGGCCCTCTGTTCGTCACTGGTTGTTCTGGAATATCGAATGAGCACAAGTGCGCTTCAGTGTCAGTAACCCTGCGACACGTTATGTCTGTCAAGTACATTATCTCCATACACCTGGAGAAACAGGCCGCTATGACCAGATAGTGATGTCCTCTGAACTTGAATAAATCCGCAGCTAGTCTCTTCCAAGGTCTCTCGGGTAGGGATGTTTGTACACTGTGTGGTTAAGCATTGTCTCTTAGAGGTGATTTGTACTGGGTCTCCTTTCAAAAGTCCAACATCACCAAATATTCCATCGAGTTCTTCCACCTTTCTCACTAGGTCCTTCATGGCTGCCACACTGTGGCTGAGAAGGTTGTTGGTCTTCGATCCTTTGACCACATGCACAGTGAATGCGCAGCCTTTGTCTCTAAGATGAACTGGCCCATGCACTTCAGAACACCTCCAGGGCTAGTCAGAGCTGGGCCAGGTGATGTCAGCTCTGGGAGGGGTTGACGGTGATTGTATGTCCCTTCTCAGAGGACTGTGACATCAGCTCCTGAGTCACTTTAAAAGTCAATAGTCTTGCCAGGAATATTCAGGTTCACTCTCCAGGCAGGTGCGGTGTCATCACAAGTGACAGATCCCAGAAACAACAGCTCTTGGTTGCTGGTAATACCAGCCAACTCCCTGACTGCTTTGGTGCAGCCAACAACTCCAGAATGCCATATTTCATGCATTGATTATACTGTGTGCCTCTGGCTGGACATGCCTCATCTCTTGGGATATGATGTTTTCCATCCCTTCTGCACATAGGCTGGAATTTGTTCCTCTTAGCCAGGGAGTTCTCTCTCCTTGCCTTGGGGGGTTTATAATAACTTTTAACACTGAAGTGCTTTTTATAGCTTTTAAGCTAGTTTCCGGTTTTTCAAGTCGCTCCTGCCTTTTGTTCTGTTGCCGGACTAGTTCAGACTGCTTTGCTATCTGTACAGCTGTGTGTAGGGTTAAATCTCTGTTCAGCTGTAGCTGCTGTGAAAGGTTTTTATCTGTTAACCCAGTAACCAGCCTGTCTCTGAGATTGTCATGTTTTGTTTTTCCCAAATCAGAGTTTTCAGCCAATGCACGCAGAGCTCTTAAAAAACAGACAGCATTTCCCCTTGCTCCTTGAAGTCTGTGGTGAAAACATGATCTTTCATAAACCACATTTCTCTGAGGTATAAAGTATGAATCAAACATAGCCAGAACCCTTTCCTAGTCATCTTTGTGACTGTCTTCAGGAAAGTCAAAGGATTTAAAGATGTCCTTTGCAGGCTTCCCCAGAGCATAAATTTAAAAAGATGTCTGTATATCTTCAGCGTTTATGTGGAGTTCGTTTGCAGTTCAAAATCTTGCAATATATTGCATCCAGTCTGTCCACTGGGAAGGTTTGTCAAAGCTGAAGTTCTGGAGCACTGAAAAGTGGCATGTTGATGAGTTCCTGCAACCTTTGTTTCTGTTCTTAGTTTACTCCCAACACCACGCCATGTTCCTCTGTGCCCGATACCGGCTGGTGACAGAGCTTGCTTATAGACCAGCTGTGTTCGTCATGAGATCCTTTAAAGCTCTGCCAGGTATGGCTGAGGATCATTTAAATAAGGTATTATATACACAGCACCACCGCGTGGCTGAACACTATCATGCAGTTTAGCATCCTATTTAACTCCTATGACCCAAAACACCCTTGCATTCACACCCTACACACCACTGTGATCATCTGTGTATGACATATACCGTGGGGGCATCATCTGAAAACTAATAACCCGCCGGTTAATAATATCATGGAGAAATGTCGGTAGCACCAGTGTATGTAAAGTCATGAATTCCCTCGGTACAATGTTATTAGCACGTGTTCAAAATGGGCAGCCCTGCCAAGGCCAAAGGTTGTCAAACAAGCCTATCCCCAGCAAAGGAATGTGTGTTTACCGCCATTTACACATGTAGTGAACAGGGTCTTCCAGAGAGCAGGGGGAGGAGAGGGCTGGGAATGGAACAATCTGCATTTCAGCAAACTCAAGTAAGGGAAGAAATAGTCCAGAGCTCCCTTCCCCACCACACTCCATGTCGCCTTCCTCACAGCTTGAATAAACTTTACTTTGACTGTAACCTGCAGAAGAATCCACTTCAAAGGTTCACTGAACGATAAAAGCAAGAGGCAGAGGACCCCCAGTTCTCTCTCTTTCACCTAAGAAGACAAAGGCCCCAGCACCTTTGGTCTCCTGGGAGAGATCCGGCCCGAGGAGTGGGTCCATCACCATCTTGCTGGAAGATGGGGGGAGAAGACCAGCTTAAACAAAGCCTGGAACCAAAACTTGCTAGGTTACGTTTCAGACTTTCAGATGCATGTTTTCACTTTTATTTGCTGGTAACTTTAGCTCTTATACTTGAATTCACTTCAAATCCTGTCTTCTTTTGTTTTGTTTTGAATCCAAACCAGCTCAGTGCTGTGTTTGAACCGAACTGTTTGGTAGCTCTGTTAAACTAATAAACTGCTGAATATTGACTCCTTACAGGGCCAATGAACCTTAGTTTCCCTCTGATTGTTCCAGGAGAGGGCTGGCCATTTTAGAACACACGTTTTGGGGGAAACTCGGGCTGGCAAAAGCGTGGAGTCCCCTCTGCTGTTAACGCCGGCTGGTGGAGGCCAGTGGGAACCTGGTCTTGCAGCAGGCTCCGGGATCCAAAGCCCAGACAGAGCCACAGTGGCACAGCAGTGAGAGGCGCTCACGGTCACAGGGTAAGAGGTGCCCCAGCCCCAGAACCTGACCACGCCCCATTACCCCTCATCCCCGCGCAGGGAGCGGTGCCTGGGCAGGGGCCTGTGCCTACAGCTCAGTCCCCGCTGTGGAGGCCCACGAGTGGTTCACTACCCTGTATCCGCCACGCGTCAGGCCTGACGTACTCCCTACACCTAACACACTGGGTCCTTCAACCAGGGGGCTCTGGGCTGGGCCTGAGGGGTTTGGAGTGTGGGAGGGTGGGAGGGCTCCGGCTGAGGGTCTGGGCTGCGGGGTGGGTCCGGGGATGAGAGGTTTGGGGTGCAGGACGGGGCTCTGGGCTAGGGCCGAGGGGTTTGGAGTGTGGGTGGGGGTGCGGGCTCCAGCTGGGGGTGTGGGCTGCGGGGTGGGTCTGGGGATGAGAGGTTTGGGGTGCAGGACGGGGCTCTGGGCTAGGGCCGAGGGGTTTGGAGTGTGGGAGGGCGGGAGGGCTCCGGCTGAGGGTCTGGGCTGCAGGGTGGGTCCGGGGATGAGAGGTTTGGGGTGCAGGACGGGGCTCTGGGCTAGGGCTGAGGGGTTTGGAGTGTGGGAGGGCAGGAGGGCTCCGGCTGAGGGTCTGGGCTGCGGGGTGGGTCCGGGGATGAGAGGTTTGGGGTGCAGGACGGGGCTCTGGGCTAGGGCCGAGGGGTTTGGAGTGCAGGAGGGGGTGCGGGCTCCAGCTGGGGGTCTGGGCTCTGGGGTGGGTCCGGGGATGAGAGGTTTGGGGTGCAGGACAGGGCTCTGGGCTAGGGCCGAGGGGTTTGGAGTGCAGGAGCGGGTGCGGGCTCCAGCTGGGGGTGTGGGCTCTGGGGTGGGGCTGGGGATGAGAGGTTTGGGGTTTGGGAGAGGGCTCAGGGCTGCGACAGGGGGCTGTGGTGTTGTGGGGTGTGACGGTGCTGCCAGCTGACGTCACTCAGTCAGGGTGATCTGCAAACAGAGCAGGGCAGACAAACCCCAAACGCTGGGGGATATTCCAACACTGGGATTTACCCAGCCAGCCCAAACCAGCTTCTCTAGCCCCTCCCTGGGTGCTCAGACGTCCACACAACGCAGTTCCCTTAAAGTACCGGCCTCCGGCCTCCATCCAGACACACACGTCAAACAGAGGATGATAAACTCTGAAAATCTTATTTCATCATAGAAAAGAAAAGGTTCCCCTGACCCCACAGGACCAAGCCCCAGGTCAAACGATGGGTGTGACTCCCTCCGGGATCGGATGGGCAGGATCCCCAGGGAGAATAACATGAGGGGGAAAAAAGAACAGGAGGACTTGTGGCACCTTAGAGACTAACCAATTTATTTGAGCATAAGCTTTCGTGAGCTACAGCTCACTTCATCAGATGCTGTAGCTCACGAAAGCTCATGCTCAAATAAATTGGTTAGTCTCTAAGGTGCCACAAGTCCTCCTGTTCTTTTTGCGAATACAGACTAACACGGCTGTTACTCTGAACCCTGTCATGAGGGGAAAGGAGTCCAGGAGAGCTGGCTGGATTTCAAAGAATCCTTATTGAGGTTACAGGGACAAACCATCCCGACGTGTAGAAGGAATAGTCAATATGGCAGGCGACCAGCTTGGCTTCACGGTGAAATCCTTGCTGATCTTGAACACAAAAAAGACCCCCCATCTCCCGCCCCCTGGGAGCGACCCCCCCCATCTCCCCCCCGATCTTCCCCCCCACAGGGAGCGACTCACCCCGGTCTCCCCCGCCCCGGGAGCGACCCCCCCGGGAGCGACCCCCCCAGTCTCCCCCCATCTCCCTCCGGGAACCGACCCCCCCGATCTCCGACCCCTGGGAGCAACCCCACCCCCGATCTCCCCCCCCAGGGAGCGACCCCCCCGTCTCTTCCCCACAGGGAGCGACCCACCCCGGTCTCCCCACCCCCCCGGGAGCGACCCCCCCGGGAGCAACCCCACCCCCGAGCGACCCCCCCCATGTCCTCCTCCCGGAGCGACCCCCCCGATCTCCCCCCCCCCGGGAGCGACCCCCCCATGTCCCCCCCCCGGAGCGACCCCCGGCCGGCGGACCCAGCAAGTCCGGGGAGCGCCTGACCCCGCCCAGCCGGGCCTGTCCTCCTGCCCGGGGCGGGGCTCCCCGCCGGCCGCCAGGGGGCGCCGTGGCGGGTCCCTGCCGGCCCCGGCGGCGCCGCTCTCGCCGCCCCCGCCGCTCCACGCTCCCCGCCGCCCGTCCGGCTCGCGCGCTGATTGGCGGAGCCGCGACCCGGGCCGCGAGCCCCCCCTGGCGGCGGCCCATGGCGTTCCCGGGCTCGCTCTTCCCCGCCGGCTGCCGCGCCGGGCCCCCGCGGGACCTGCCCCGCCCGGCGCCGCTCGCGGGCTGGGGCGGCTACGGGCAGGTGCAGGGGGCCGGCCCGAGCCAGGTGAGCGCGGCCCCCCCGGCCCCGGACTCCGCCCCCCGAGCCCCCTCCGAGCTCCCCCCCCCCGGACTCCGGCTCCCCGCCCCCCCCCCGGGCTCCCCGAGCCCCCCCCGAGTGTCCCCCCGGGTTCCGGACTCTAGCCCTCCCCGAGCCCCGCCTCCCGGATTCCCCCCCCCGTCCCCCCCCGGGGCTCCAGCTCCAGCCCGAACCCGCCCCTGGGGGGCACCGGCAGGCGGGGGGGCAGGGCTGGGGGAAGGGGGGCTGCGGGTTGGGAGTGGGGGCACTGGCAGGGCCGGGGGGCAGGGCTGGGGGAGCGGGGGCTGCGGGTCGGGAGTGGGGGCACCGGCAGGCGGGGGGGCTGCGGCTCGGGAGTGGGGGCACCGGCAGGCAGGGGGGCTGCGGGTCGGGAGTGGGGGCACCGGCAGGCAGGGGGGCTGCGGGTCGGGACTGGGGGCACCGGCAGGCAGGGGTGCAGGGCTGGGGGAAGGGGGGCTGCGGGTCGGGAGTGGGGGCACCGGCAGGCAGGGGTGCAGGGCTGGGGGAAGGGGGGCTGCGGGTCGGGAGCGGGGGGCACCGGCAGGCAGGGGTGCAGGGCTGGGGGAAGGGGGGCTGCGGGTCGGGAGTGGGGGCACCGGCAGGCGGGGGGGGCTGCGGGTCGGGAGTGGGGGCACCGGCAGGCGGGGGGGCAGGGCTGGGGGAGCGGGGGGCTGCGGCTCGGGAGTGGGGGCACCGGCAGGCGGGGGGGCAGGGCTGGGGGAGCGGGGGGCTGCGGGTTGGGAGTGGGGGCACTGGCAGGGCCGGGGGGCAGGGCTGGGGGAGCGGGGGCTGCGGGTCGGGAGTGGGGGCACCGGCAGGCGGGGGGGCTGCGGGTCGGGAGTGGGGGCACCGGCAGGCGGGGGGGCTGCGGGTCGGGACTGGGGGGCACCGGCAGGCAGGGGGGGCAGGTCTGGGGGAGCGGGGGGCACCGGCAGGCGGGGAGGCAGGTCTGGGGGAGCGGGGGGCACCGGCAGGCGGGGGGGCAGGTCTGGGGGAGCGGGGGGCACCGGCAGGCGGGGGGGCAGGGCTGGGGGAAGGGGGGCTGCGGGTCGGGAGTGGGGGCACCGGCAGGGCGGGGGGGCAGGGCTGGGGGAGCGGGGGCTGCGGGTCGGGAGTGGGGGCACCGGCAGGCAGGGGGGCTGCGGGTCGGGAGTGGGGGCACCGGCAGGCAGGGGGGCTGCGGGTCGGGAGTGGGGGCACCGGCAGGCAGGGGTGCAGGGCTGGGGGAAGGGGGGCTGCGGGTCGGGAGTGGGGGCACCGGCAGGCGGGGGGGCTGCGGGTCGGGAGTGGGGGCACCGGCAGGCGGGGGGGCAGGTCTGGGGGAGCGGGGGCACCAGCAGGGCTGTGTGCAGGTCCCGGCTGTGGGTCAGGGTGGAGCTGCCTTGGCCGGGCTGCATGGGGGGAGCTCGGGGTGCGTCGTGCGGACTGGGGGGCTGTATTAACCTGTCTGCGTTGTGTCCCTCAGCCCCAGGAGAGGTTTATTCCGCTTCGCAGCAAGAAGGGCGAGAGATGGGCCCCTGCCGAGGCGTGTGCCGTGCCGTTCCTGTCCCCCAACACGAGTGAGAGCCCCCCGGCCAGGCCCGAGTAGAGGGGGGTTGGGGGCCCTACCAGGGAGGGGCCCAGCTGGCCCCAAGCCCAGCACCACAGGATCATTTGTTAATTAGTGTCTGTGTGGGGTGGGATGGGGCCTGTGTCTTGAGTTTGCCCTGGGGCCTGTCCCTGGGGCCCCTGATCTCTTCCTCCCCGTAACCCCCTGAGGGCCTGGCAGAGCTGCTCATGCATGTCCGGAGGGTGGGGGAGGTAGCACTGGGAGGGCAGGGAGCTTCTCAGCGCTGCCCCCAGCCCACCCATGGGGGGGCGTACGCCTGGCCCCGCCCTGCCTCCCTCCCCCCCGCTGCCCAGGGTTGTGATGCGTTCCTTTGCCCGCTGCGGTAACCGCCTGGCCCTGCCCTTCTCTCTCGCAGGCTGCCGTGTCCCCACGCTGACACCCCACGACATCCTCTACGTGGGGCAGATTCAAAGGAAGCACCAGGCCAGCAAGACTGGGGGGGCTGCCCTGGACTTCACAGGGCAGGTAATTCCGCAGGCGGCGGTGTGGCCAGGGGGTCTCCCTGCGTCCCTGCTCCCTGGGCAGGTGGGGTCCCCGTGGGCTCGCTGGACCCGCTCGCTGTCTGAGCCCCGAGGAATCCGTGGCAGGGCCCACGCCCCAGCTCTGCCCAGCCGGGCACTCCAGGGGGCTGCCTCTGTCGGTTTGACGGCTCCCCAGGGCCTGTGCTGAGCCCCAGCTTGTAAACAGGCTCTAGGAGGATCCGTTCTGTGGCCAGACCCCCCCCCCTCCCCGGGGGCCACTCTTCCTCCAGGGTCGGCCAAGTGGCCTCGAGACTGAGCCCCTGAGCTCCAGCCTCCTGCTCCACCCCCGGAGCCCTGCCCATGAGTCCCGTTGAGCCAGGCTCTGGGCAAGACATGTCCCCTCCGCAGGGACCGACGGCCCCCCCGCTGGTTTCCAGCCCTTTCCAGCCGAGCAGGGTTTGTCAGGTGCCTGGAGCCTGGCCCTGGAGGCCTGTAGGGCAGCCCAGGGAAGCAAAGGGGAAGGCAGCTCAGTCTGGCCCCTGTCAGGGCCCCACCCCGCCAACTGCTGTAGGATCCCCGTGCATCTGTCCCGGGTGAGAGCCATGTGTCTCTCCACAGGCCCTGGCACCTTCCCCCTGTGCTCTCCCGCCCGGGCTCCCGCCTGGGCTTTGGGGAAAACTGCCCTCTTCTGGGTGGTTGGTTTCCAGGTGTGACGGTCCCGTCCCCTGGCGCTCTCCTGTCTGATCCTTCAGTGATATGCCCAGGAGCAGCTTTAACCCCTCTGTGCCCACTGGGGAGCAACCCCGTGGCAGGCCAGGCACTGCCAGGCGCAGGGTTCAGACAAATATCATGGAGGGCCCAGCATGCTCTGCTCCACAGACTGGCCCCATTGCATGCTGGGCCCTGTCATCTCTGCGCAGCAGGTCCCTAGTGGGGCTGGGTTGGGAGGTTCCCCGTCCCCGTTGACCTTGGTACTCCTGTGTCCAGTCCTCCCGGTCGTTCCCGCAGCGCCCCCCGCTGGTGCGGCAGGGCAGGGCTGTCGGAGATGCCAAGGCCAGAGGGGTCACTGCGCCCTGCCCCCCAGGAATCCCTGGCTGAGCGCGAGCGGAGCTGCTAGGAAACTAGTCCATCTGGATGTGCAAATGGCTGGCGGTGGAGAATCCCCCAGTCGCTTGCTCTGTGGTTAATATCCTCGCCGTTAGAGGCCGACGCCCTATCACTTCTCTGGCTCCAGCTCCCAGCCCCTGGGTCGGGTCAGCCATCCTCTGCCCGGCTGCAGGGCCCAGCTCCGTACCCACGTGCTGCAGCGCTGGGGGCAGAGCCCAGGGACTGGGCCAAGGTCCCGCAGGGAGTCTGGCTGGGCCAGGCACGGAACGTGGTCCCCCCAGGCCAGGCCTGTCGCACTGACCCTGCCTCTCCCTGGCAGCTGGCTCACTTCTTCCTGGATCACCCTGAGGAGGCCTTCGGCGCCATGGGGCAACTTCTTCAGGAGCACTTCTCCCTGGGGGAGGCGCAGCTGCAGGTGAGCGTCCCTCGCCGGTCCTCTGCTCCCCGCCGGGCCTGACCCAGAGCTGGGGAGGGGCAGCACCCACCTCGCTGCGTCTGCTCCTGACCCCAGCTGTGGGAATATCCCCCCTCCCCCCCATTAGTGCTGTCATACCCGGGGGCCCCGCTGTGCTGGGTGCTGTATGGACACAGAGCAGAGGCGCTGCCCAGCCCCCGGGGCTCATGCTCAGAGATGAGCTGCGGGAGCCGAGGAGACAGTGGGGCAGTACAGGCAGCACGGCAGGCAGGGCTCCTGCTGGCATCTGTGCCCTCCGCCCACCCCTCATGCCCTCTGCCCTCCTCAGCAGACCCTCGTACCCCTCCCGCCCCTCTTGTGCCCTCCACTCATCCCATGCTCTCATTCCTTTCCCCCAGCGCGTGTGCCCCCCAGTGCCCTGGTACTCCTCCCCCAGCGCGTGTGCCCTGACCTCGGCCTGTCCCCTCCCTCCCTGCAGAGCAAGGCGCAGGAAAACACCATCTCAGTGAAGACCCTGGTGCAGGAGCTTGGCCGGAGGGAGGACAGGCGGTGAGTGGTGCCCGGCCTAAGCAGGGGCCCTGCTCTCTCCCCTCTGCTTGGGGTGCCGTGAGCACAGCCAGGGGGTGCAGAGCCAGAAGCGGCGCAGGGCCTCCAGACACCGGCTGTGTTGGGCAAGGACAGCACAGGCCCTGCGAGCCAGCACCCCGGCCAGCGCAGCAATCAGTGCTGCTCCTGCGTGGCCCAGGGCGGCTGGGGAGACCCCACAGAAAGTCTGGACTGCTGGGGAGAGGCCGGGGGAAGGTTTGTCTGTTACACAGTCTGGGCGGGGGGGCTGCAGTCTGGGGGATAGGGACAGTTTGTGGCACTAGGGAGGAGCTGTTTGGGGGCCCCTCCCTGCACGTCTGTCTTGTGCAGCACCATCCCTGCTGCCAGGCTGGCTGGGGAGGGGCAGGGCTGAGCTGTCCCTGATGCCCGGTTCTCCCCCCAGTGACTGCCCCTGGCTCCAGCCCAGCCCACGGCTGCGCTGGTTCTCCTGCCTGTCCCGGGACTGGCTGTTCGAGGTGCCCCTGGGCCTGCTGGCCGAGTGCGTCCACGAGGAGCTGGCCCTGCAGTGGGCGAAGCTCCTGTTCGACGACGCCCCGACTGGGGGGGCACTGGCTTGGCTCCCCACTGAGGACGTGGCTCCTGCCCCCGGCGGCTGCCTGGTCTACCCAGGAGGGGAGGCCATGAACCTCCTCTGTATCCTTCTGCAGACAGGCCGGGCTGGCGGTGCTGGTGCAGGGCGCTGCTGAGTGTGGCCCAAGCCTGGGGGGCGGGTGGGGGAGGCAGAGCTCATTGCTAGGGGCATCAAGTCCCTGTTGCACCCCTGGGGATGAGGGGTTTGATGCCCAGGACCCGGCTGATCTGTCACTGGTGATGGGATGGGTGCGGCTGGGCTCCATTGCTGGGGAGGCTGGGGGCTGGCATGTGGGGGCTGTAAATTGTGCCTGGGCTGGGGGGCTTGCTAGGCTTGGGGGGGCTGACTGTTGTCCCCGGGCTGGGGGCTGAGCTGGGCTGGGAGGTTGGCTGGGTTGGGGGCTGGGCTGGGGGCTGAGCATTGTCTCCATGCTGGGAGATTTGCTGGGCCGGGGCCTGGCTGTTGTCCCCGGACTGGGGCTGACCCTCTGGCGTGGGGCCAGCCATGGCCCCTGCAGTCGGTGCATGGCCCTTGACATGGTGCCAGGTTTCCAGGAGGTGTCTCTGGAGCAGGTGGCTGGTGCCCTGCAGCCCCGCGCCCAAGGCTGCCACGCGCAGTTTGAGCTCAGTGGCCGGGTCCGCCAGGTGGCCACCGCGCAGGTGGCCGGGGAAGGTGAGTGGGGCCCCGGGGAGGTGCCAGGCTCAGCTCCTGGCTCTGCCACCGAATGCTTGTGGCCCTGGAGGAGGGCCAAGCCCCAGGGTGTACGGGGCAGGGAACAGCCTCCTGGGGGGGGGTTGGCCGAGGTGCTGAGCTCACCTGCTCCTGTCCTGGGGTCCCCGTCCCCTGTGGGCCTGGCCCCGGTTGGCAGCCATTGCCCCCAGGGCTTACTGCGGCGTCTCCTCCACATGTAGCCCTTGTTGGCGTTCGCTCGGATCATCACTGTGGTGCCTGGCGGCTCCGGGCTGGCACCGCCCCTGCCCCGCTCCAGGTCATTCGCACTGACGCGCCCGCCTCCTGCCTCACCGTCAGGTACGTGCCTGGGCTGGTCCGGCTGGAGGAGCCGGGAGCCCAGAGGGGCGGAGGGTGACGCTCCCTGCGGACCCCGGGCTGGAGGGCACCTCGCCACCCCCTGCCCTGGGCGGGAGCTGACCCCAGGAATGCAGAAGGCGCTGTCCGTTTGCTTCTGCGGTGCAGGGGAAGAAAGGGGCCTGTCTGCCTTCCTCGGGGCCCCAGATCAGCAACTTTGCGCCCGTGGCTGGTGCTCGGTTCCCCTCGGCTGGGTTCATGTCCCCCTGCCGCGTGGAGCTCCCTTCCTGGGCCTTTCCCCTGCGGCCCCTGCCCCGGTCCAGGCTGGGCTCAGGGACCTCCGTTCGTCCCAGAGCACCAGTGCGCACGACTCCCCGCCATGGTAACGCCGGGTGTGCTGCGCTGCTGGTCCGTCCTCCCACCACGGTGCAGCGTGGGAGGTGGAGTGAGTTTGTCGGGCCGGACACAGCAATGAACCCTTTGCCAGTGGAGGCCTTTAAACCGGGTTTGCTGGGCCCGTCCGTCCTGTGCCTGAGGGGGGGTCTGCCCCGCACTGACGCTCTGCCCTTCCCCACAGCCCCCACCTCCCCGGGGAGCTGTCCGTCTGCACCCTCAGCGGGGCCGTGTACCTCTGGAACGTCGAGACTGGGTAAGGGGGGCCAAGGGCTGGGGCCCTGGGAAGGGGGAGGCAGTGCAGGCACCTGGGGGCCCAGGAGCATGCACGGGCGGGGGGCGGCTGTGGCTCGGCCTAACCACTATGAAGCCTGGTGCTGGGAGCTGCCTATCGCCCTTCCCCCGCAAACAGCCAGGGACCGGCCCAGGCAGGGAGCCCCATGCCCTGCATTGTCCCGCGCCCAGGTGAGGTGCTGATCCCTCTGCCCAGTGTCCTCCCCTCCCTTTCCCCCCACACCGGCCCAGGCAGTGACCCCTGCGTCCCTCCGCCCTTGGGCTGGCCCAGCGGTGATCTCCACACTCCCCACCCGCTGCCGGCCCAGCGGTAATTCCTGTGTCCCAGGCTGCAGCGACTGCGCCAGGACCCCGAGACGGCGTTCTTCCGAGAGGCATCCCCATGGCGCTGGAGCGAGTTCACCGCCCACCCGCGGGTGCTGAGCTGCGCTGACCGCACTGGCCTGCAGTGCCTCGACGTGCGGGTAAGGCTGCCCGGCTGCAGTGAGGGGGGAGGGCAGGGCTGGGGCTCGCCGGGGCAGTGGGCCGCCCTCCCTTGGTGCTCACGTGCCCTGGTCTCTTCCGGCTCCAGGCTCCCGCCAGTCGCCAGTTTGATCTGTTCAAGGTGGGAGGAGAAGCTGAGTGCCAGAGTGGAGAGCGAGTGATGCTGCCCATGTACCTGGGCAGGGCCCACCCCTGCCAGCACCTCGTCGCCACGCAGGTGAGTGCCCGGGCAGCTGGGTAGGCAACGCTCCAGCCCCTCAGCGCTGGTGGGGAGGATCCTGCAGAGCCCGTTCCAACCTGCGGCTTGGTGCCCAGCTGCTGGGCCCGGCAGCTTCCCGCGGCGCCGACTCGGTTCCCAGGGGCGGCTCCAGGGGCCGGCCTGGCTGGGCAGCTTGGCCGGTGATGGTGAAAAGCTGCTGCATGGCCGTGAGCTTGACGGGGATGGGGCTGGGTCGTGCCTGTGGGGGGAGCGGGCACTGCCCCCCGGTGCCCTGCCCCCCAGGTTACTGGCGGGGAGGGGAGCAGCCCCGGGGCTCTCTGGGGCGTTCTCACTGCCCCCCCGGGGCCCTGCCCCGCAGTTCTCGGTGTATGTGGTGGACGAGCGCTTCCCCCTGGTGCCGATGCTGCGTTGGGAGCACATGCTGGAGGCCCCGCCCGTCTTCGCCCATCTCAGCCCGGGCCAGTCCCAGGAGAGGAGCCACAAGGTGCTGCTGGGCACCCAACGCACGCAGGAGCTGCTGCTGCTGCAGTACACGGGTGAGCGGGGGCGGGGGGCTGCTGCAGTACGGGGGGGGTGGGGGCATGGGGGGCTGGGGGCTGCTGCCGTAGACAGGTGGGCGGGAGGCATGGCGGGGGCTGAGCCCAGGGGCAGCTGCTGCTGCAGTACACGGGTGAGCGGGGGCGGGGGGCTGCTGCAGTACGGGGGGGGTGGGGGCAGGGGGGGCTGGGGGCTGCTGCCGTAGACAGGTGGGCGGGAGGCATGGGGGGGCTGAGCCCAGGGGCAGCTGCTGCTGCAGTAAACGGGTGAGCGGGGGCGGGGGGGACGGGGGGGATGGAGGCTGCTGCAGTACACGGGGGGGGCTGTGGGGCATAGGGGGGCTGGCGACTGCTGCAGTACACGGGTGAGCGGGGGCGGGGGGCTGCTGCAGTATGCGGGGGGGTGGGGGCATGGGGGGCTGGGGGCTGCTGCCGTAGACAGGTGGGCGGGAGGCATGGCGGGGGCTGAGCCCAGGGGCAGCTGCTGCTGCAGTAAACGGGTGAGCAGGGGCGGGGGGGGACGGGGGGGGATGGAGGCTGCTGCAGTACACGGGGGGCGCTGTGGGGCATAGGGGGGCTGGCGACTGCTGCAGTACACGGGTGAGCGGGGGCGGGGTGCATGGGGGGGCTGCGAGCTGCTCCTGCTGCAGTCCCTGGCTCGGGGGGCACTGTTTCCTGCAGGGAGGGGCCATGCTGGGGGATGGTATAGGGCAGAGGTCACCAAACTGGGGCGTGCCCCCCTAGGGGGGTGCAGAGGAATGCTTGGGGGGCCCAGTGAGCCCAGGCCAGCCCCCACAGGGGGGGAGGGGGTAAGGAAAGGAACACCACCCAGCCCCACCCCCAACTGCGAACCCAGCCCCATTCCTGGCTCCAGCAGGGGGAGGGTGCGACCCTGAAAAGTTTGGGGACTTCTGGTATAGAGGGTTCTCTGGGGCGTGTGTACATGTCAGTATGGGGGTTCCCCAGAGCCAGGGTGCTCTGTCAAGGAGGGGCTGAGTTACAGCCATGAGTGGGGCAGTGCGAGGGGGGGGGGGCGGGCTGGGAGAGATCTGGGAGGTCCAAGTGGGGGGGCAGTGCGGGGTGGGGGGCGAGCTCCCGCACAGCTTTTCACACTCCCCTCTCCCCCAGGTGGCAGCCATTCGGCCTGCCAGCTCGCAGGGCCCCCCCGGCGGCTCCATCCCATCTACCAGGGTCTGCAGCACCTCCCCGCGCAGGTGACCCCCCAGCAGGGCCTGCTGTGCCAGAGGCTGACCGTACCCGCAGCTGGTAGGTGGCTGGGGCGAGGAGAGGGGTGCTGGGGGTGGCCTGGCATGGAACCCCCCGTGTCCCAGCAGTCCCAGGCCCACATCGCTGGGGTGCAGCCAAAAGGAGGGGCCCTGGCTCTGACCTACCTGTGCCTCTGACGGGGGGGCTCCAGAGAGCTGGGAGGGGTGGGACAAGGATCTCGCCTGCTCTCTGGGGTGGGGCTGTGTGGGCCCAGTGGGGGTCTCCCCTAGCTCTTTGTGCGGCCTATGGGGGGCTCTGTCTCCCGCCGCTGCGCTCAGCCCCCTCACCTCCCTTTCCCCCCAGGTGTGACGGCCGCCCACGCCGGACAGGGGCCGCTGGAGTCCTTGCTGGTTTTCCAGCTCTCCGAGGCCGGGGACCTGTTCTACCAAACCCTGCTGCACGAGCCGCCGGCGGAGAGCGAGTCGTCGGCAGCCCCCGCCTCGCCCCCATCCCTGCCAGCTCCTGCTGCGGCCGGCCAGCCCTCGCCCACGTGGGGCGCCTCCATGGGCTCGGGCGGTGAGGAGAGCGGCCGCCTGCCTCCCCTGCCAGGGACCGTCTCCGAGGGCACCGCCGATGCCGGGCAGGCAGCAGCCCCGGAGGAAGCCAGGCCCAGCGTGGGCCCCAGCCCGGCAGCCGCTGCCCGCTACAGCTGCTGGCTGAAGGCTCTCATCAGGGACTGGAGGCGGCTGCCGGAGCAGAGCCAGCCCCAGGCCCTCCCCACCATCAGCCAGCGGCGCCTCTTCACCCATGGGGAGCTGAGCCAGCCGACCGGGGACGGCGCCCCCTACTGCCGAGCCCGCCAGCTGCTGCGCCAGGCCATGCGGGAGCGTGGCTGCCTGGCGCCCTGGGCCCTGGGGCCGCCCCCCGCCCCGCTGGCCATGCCGCACCCCGTGGAGCCCGGGGCCTGGCCCGACGACCTGAGCAAGCGGCTGACGGCGGCGTGGGCGGGCGGCTGGGGCGAGTGGTGGGAGGAGAAGCTGGGCGTGACCAGGGCCCACAAGCTGCACGTGCTGCGGGACCGGAGACGGCGCTGGAAGCAAGCGCGGAGCCGCCGCAGCCTGTCGGGCAGCTTCACCTCCTCCGTCACCTACCAGTCCGACCTCAGTGACTTCTCCGCCGGCAGCCAGCCCCCCGGCCAGGCCCACGAGGAGCAGCGGCCCCCGGCCCCCATGTGCCACCAGGACCTTTCCCCACCGCGGGCGGGACGGGGGGCCCTGCCCCCAGCCCCGGGGCAGTTCTGGCCGGCCTCCCCCCTGGACAGCAGCTCCCAGCGCAGTGGGCAGGGTGCCCAGGAGGCCTGGGGCAGCCAGGATGTGGAGGACTCCTCCCAGCTGCTCTCGTCCCAGACCCTGAGCTCGCGGGGCATCCCCAAGGAGCGCAGGAAAACCCTGCGGGACTACCTGGCCCTCTTCACCGAGCCCGCCCCGGAGCCGCTGTCCGAGCTGCCTGCGAGCCAGGCCTCCAGCCTGGGCAGCCAGCACTGGGGCCCCTCCTCCCAGAGCCAGCGCTCCACCGTGTCGCAGCCCCGCCGCAAACGGCCCCGCATGGGCTTCTGAAACCCACAGCGGGGGGTGCTGGGGGCGTTGTCTGGATGGCCGGAGGTCTTAGGGGACGGGAGGTGCTGGGACGGTGTCTGCCGAGCCACGGCCTGGCGCCCTGGGGCTGTTGGCCGGTGCAGATAACTCAATAAACAGGGAAAGGCAGCACCTGGCCATTGTCTGCGCCATGGGGATGGAGCCCGCCTGTGGGGTTTTCTGGAGCAGTCCTGACCCCCAGCACATGGCAGGAGGTGCATGGGGCCTGGGGGCTGTCAGCTGCTGCGGTTTCTCGGGCACCAGGCAAGGTGGGTGGAACGCCGGCATTGCCTGCTGCTGCCATGCGCAGGGGTAGGGGGGAAGCTGAGCTGGAGGTGGCAGGGAACTGGGGCCGTGGGTTGTTCCACTCCAGGGTCCCTGCTCTGGCTGCCCCTTCCAGCCGGCCCCACGCTGCGGCTGGGAGCGAGGCAGGGAGAGCCAGAGCCAAGCTAGTGTGTGACTGGCCCGCTGCCTCCGCAGGGCTCGCCGGGGGCGGCGCTGGGCGCCGGCGACTGTCATGCTGCCGCTCAGGGCACGGAGAGCCCAGGCCTGTGGGTGTAGCTGGGGCGGGGCGTTGGCACACACCTCACCAATGTCAGCGGTGAAAAACCTGTGTCCTGAGAGCTGCTCCCCCTAGACCTCTAGGGTCCCGGGAGCAGTGGGGGCTCCCAGCCCTTTCCACAGGGGCTGGGGAACTGACCCTGGGCACACAGAAAAACCAGCAATGAGGTTGCTTCTGAGAAACATGCGGCATGTAGTTGCCCTGCGGAACTTACTGCCACTGGATAGCCCCTCGTACGTTCACCCTGCCTCAGTGATGGGGCAGCCCTGCGGCTGTGGGAAAGGCCCCTTGGGGCAGGATATTCCAGTATTGCCCCTTGAGGGCTTTCCTGTCCCTTATTCTGCGGGAGCAGCAGCGAGCCCTGGGCCCCGTCAGAGACGGCTGCCTGAGCTACATGGGCCTCTGGGCTGAGGGTTTTCTAACAGATGCTAGAGAGAGAGATGGGCTCTGGCCCCTGTCTGTTGGTCCTGGAGGGGGTGGGGGGGCTCTTCCTGGGTCCCTCCCACCCTGTGGGGCCCCCCCGTGCACTGGGCAGATACTTGAGCTCTCCACCGCCCCCCTCTGTAGCGAGCAAGCCCTGCTGAGTGACAGCTCTGTGGGGCAGGACCTGCCCCTCACCACCCCAGCCCTGAAAAGCAGAGTGCCCAGGAGTCCTGGATGGAGCTTGGGGTGCTTCTCGGCCGCCTCCAACAGCCCCCCAAGCTGCAGGGCCCCCAGCCAATGCCCAGCGGCAAGGGAAGGCAGCAGAAGCGTGCACAGAGACGACTACGGGGATACGAGAGATCTAGGAAAGCCTGAGCGGCGTGGAGCCAGGGACGAGGGAAGTGACCTTTACCCCTTCTCCTAACGCGGCCAGGGGTCACCCCAGCAAAGTAACGGGCAGCAGGTTTGAAACACACAGGGACGTGTTTCCTCCCACAACCCAGCCAGTGGGGGGAACTCCAGTGTAAGCGGGTTCAAAAAGGAACGAAAGCCCCTGCAGGCAGGTGCCCCAATGGCTCTTCGCCGGGATGGCCGGACGCAGCCCCCTGCTCTGGGTGTCCCTAAGCCTCTGGCTGCCCGAAGCTGGGGCTGGCTGAGGGGAGGATCGCTCGATAATTGCCCTGGTCTGTGCCTTCCCTCTGGGGCACTCGGCAGCGGCCCTCTTGGCAGACAGGCTAGGGGCATGGGGCGGGTGGAGTGCACGATCGGTGGGGCGGAAGTGAGCTGAAGGGGGAGGTTATTTTCACTCTCGGGAGGTTTTTGTGGGGTTATGGGCTGCCAATGCCCGCGCTGCCGCTGTACCCGGGGTCTGGATGCTGGGCTGTCGCTATCTGCAGCTGCTGGTGGCTAATTTCCCGGCTCTTTGCCCGCTGTTCCTTGGCCCCCGGAGACGGGAGCTGTCACTGTGGGCCGCACCGAGGGCCTGCATGTGGAAGCTGCCTGGCCACGTGCCCCCCACATGGAGCGGCTGTGGTGGGCTCAGGAAATTCGGTGATGTTCACTGCGGGGGAGTTACTGGCGGTGCACATGCCCCGGCCCCCCTCCACGTTCAGCAGCAACGCCATCAGCTGGAGCGGGCCCCCCAGCGGGGCTGGGCCCTCCCTGGCTTCCCACGGCGCCGCAGGCCTCTCGTGGGCCTCCAGACACTGCCGCACCGGCATCTGCTGCCGCCCCAGGGTGCCCCCCACGTCTTGCACGCCCCGCTCTGGGCCCCACCCCTGCCAGGGTGATCGCTGCCCACCCTTGGGCCTGGCCAGTGAGCTCCAGAGCGCCCGCCTGAGCCACCCCAGCACCAAGGGGCCGCATGGCGCGCACCGGCTCGGGGGTTCACGATCGTGGGTGGAGACACGACAAACCAGGGTGAGTCACTCCCTGGGCCACCTGCCCGGCACCAAAGGGCTGCAGCGCACGGCGCTGCCCACCCCTGGGAGCCGCCCTCCGGCCTCGGAGCCCCCAGCCCCAGGGAGAAGTGTGAACACGGCCCCGAAACCCGTTAGACACGGAATGGCCCATAGCGTGAGCTGCTGCTGCACCAGCGTGTGTGTGCGCACGACTGCCGGGCACCAATGTGTGCGCACGACTGCCGGGCACCAATGTGTGCGCACAAACAGCCCTGCACCAACGTGTGCACACGACTGCCGGGCACCAACGTGTGCACACGAACAGCCCTGCACCAACGTGTGCGCACGACTGCCGGGCACCAACGTGTGTGCACAACTGCCAGGCACCAAGGTGTGCGCACACAGGAACGTGCACGTGCATTCGTGCACTTTGCACACTCGCACGTCCCGCTTGCCTTTATGTGAGGGAGGGACCCGTCACTGGCACCAGCTGGGAAACTGAGGCACGCCCCTCCCCCCCGGCCCCGGGTCCAGAGGGCGGGACACGGGCCCTCCAGGGGCCGGGGAGTGGCAGAGCCGGCGGCCAATGGGGAGTGAGCCCCGCCCCCGCGGCCGGCCGGGCCAATGGGCGGCGCGGAGCGGGCTCAGCATGGCGGCCGCGGCGCTGCGCGGGGCCCGGGGCTTGGCCCGCGGCTGGGGGCCGGGGGCCCGCTGGGGACAGGTACCGCCGGGGACCCAGGAGTCCGGCCCCGCACCCCGGCTCGCGGGGCTTGGCCCATGCGCGGAGGGGGCGGGACCCGGACTCCTGGGTCCTGTCCCCACTGGGGGGTGGATGGGGGGGGCTGGGAGCCGGGACTCCTGGGTCCTGTCCCTGCTGGGGGCTGGGAGCCGGGACTCCTGGGTCCTGTCCCTGCTGGGGGGTGGATGGGGGGGGGGGCTGGGAGCTGGGACTCCTGGGTCCTGTCCCGGCTGTGGGGGGGCTGGGAGCCGGGACTCCTGGGTCCTGTCCCTGCTGGGGGGTGGATGGGGGGCTGGGAGCCGGGACTCCTGGGTCCTGTCCCGGCTGTGGGGTGTATGGGGGCGCTGGGAGCCGGGACTCCTGGGTCCTGTCCCGGCTGTGGGGTGGATGGGGGGCTCCTGGGTCCTGTCCCGGCTGTGGGGTGGATGGGGGTGGGGCTGGGAGCTGGGACTCCTGGGTCCTGTCCCGGCTGGGAGGCTGGGAGCCGGGACTCCTGGGTCCTGTCTCGGCTGTGGGGTGGTTGGGGGGCTGGGAGCCGGGACTCCTGGGTCCTGTCCCGGCTGTGGGTTGGATGGGGGTGGGGCTGGGAGCTGGGACTCCTGGGTCCTGTCCCGGCTGGGGGGCTGGGAGCCGGGACTCCTGGGTCCTGTCTCGGCTGTGGGGTGGTTGGGGGGCTGGGACCCGGGACTCCTGGGTCCTGTCTCGGCTGTGGGGTGGATGGGGGGCTGGGAGCCCGGTGCCTGGGGCGATGGCCTCGCGCCCGCAGCCCTGCACCGTGTGGTCACCGCGGAGCAGCAAGCCGGCCAAGGCGCCCCCCGAACCCGCGGCTCCCGGGGCAGGGCAGGGCTCCAGCTCGGCTCGGTGCTGCCGGGTGGACGCTCCCCGCGGCGAGGGAAGGGGGTTCTCCGGCTGCGTGGTGGGGCAGCAGCTCGCTGGGTGCACGAGCTCTTGGCTCGGGCGAGCCGAGGGCTGGGCTCAGCCCCCAGCGATGGCCCAGGCCTGGGCCCGCTCCCCGAGCTCCTGCCAGGGTCCGCTCCCCCGGGCTGGGTCGCGCTGGGGGGCTGCTGCTCGCGTCTCCCAGCTCCGGCCCTGCAGACCCTGCAGCTCCGAGCCCTCCGGGCTGCCCGGGGCAGCTGGCGAGCGGCTGTGGCAGGGCCCCGTCTGCCCTGCCACGGCCCGTTAGGTTTGGCCTGTGCAGGACGTGCCCTCGGCTACGTGCCGCTCACCGAGCAGGGCCCCGCCGTGCTCCCACCCCGGGCACAGCTCAGTGCGGAGCAGCCCCCGGGGGTGCCGACGGGGCGGGATCCTGGGGGCTGTGCTGCTGCCCGCAGCCCCGTCTCGCTCGCCGTGGGGTGGCCCGTGCACGAGAGGCTGGAGAGCCGGGTGGGAGGCGAGGGGCTGGGCCCTCCACAGCTGTGTCTGTGGGGCTGCGCTGTTCCCGGGGTGTGCAGGGCAGGGGGTACGCCTGGCAGTGCCCCGGCCCCTGAGCTGGTGCCCCTCTGCCCCAGAGATGCTACGTGGCCGCCGGGGGGCAGGACGGGGAGGTGCAGAAGGCTCAGCGGGCAGCTGAGGCCAGAGAGGAACCAGGTCAGCAGCCCCCGACCATCTTCAGCAAGATCATCGACCGCACCATCCGGGCCGACATCCTCTACGAAGACGACAAGGTGACGCCCTCCGCCTCATTCGGGGGGATGCGGGTCCTTCGTGGGGGGTTCCCCGCAGCCCCACTCCAGCTTCCTGCAGCTCTGCTGGGAACGTCCCGACCTGCCCTGGAGCCGGGTGCCCTCTCCCCTCCCCAGAACAAGGCTTGTTGGCCTGCCCCCTGCTGAGCCCGCTGTGGTTGTGGGGGTCAGGGGGAGATAGGACCATTGTCCCTAGCCTGCCAGGCTCCCCCCGGGGTTGTTCCCCCACCTTGCTCCATGTGGGAGTCGGAGGGATGGGTCTCTGTCCTGCCATCTCTCCCCATCCCCCCCAGGCTCCTAGATCGAGTGCTGGCAGCTGCCGTGGGACTGGGCCTGAGCTGGGGGCCACGCTGCTCCCTGCCCTAGGCATGCCCTGCCGAGGGCTTGCCTGCTTGGCTCCCAGCATGGTGGGTGGGGCTGAGGGGAGGATGCTGGGGCTGGGAACCACCTGCGTGGGGCTGGGCCGAGTGGTGGGGCTGGGAGACTGGCTCCCTCGGAGCCTTTGGGCCAGGAAGGGGTGAAGCAGGGACAAGCCCAGGTCTCTGCCATGTGGGGCACAGGGGGCTCTGAGCCTTGCCGTGCTCCTGGAGCAGCCTCCGCAAGCCCCTTCACACCTTGGCCCTGGCTAGGGCAGGGGGACTCCAACTGGGCCCTCCCCTCTGCTGGGAACGGGCTGCCAGGGGCAGGGAAGTCAGCCTGGCTGGGCTGGGTGACGGCTGAGGGGTGAGTGCCCCTGAGAGATGGGGTGCCCCCCGTTTCCCAGAGCCCCCCAGAGCTCGCCCGTGTGCACCCCCTCCCAGAGCTCCCTGGCCCAGCCCCCTCGCGTCCCTGCAGTCCTGGGTTTAGCTTCACAGAGCACTTGGCACGGTCCCCAACCCAGTGGGGTGTGGAGCACGGCTGGGGGTGACGTGACCCCTGGAGGCCTTGGCGGGAGGGCTATGACCCTGCAGGGAATGTGTCAGTGGCCCCGTGGGGGGCAGGGGAGGAGCCAGTGACCCCGCAGTCGCAGCCCTGGCTGAGCTGGTGCCTGCCCCGCGGTGCGTGCCCCCTGGCAGCAGCGCTCACGGTGCTCTCCCCGCAGTGCCTCGCCTTCCGGGATGTGGCCCCGCAGGCCCCCGTGCATTTCCTGGTGATCCCCAAGCGCCCCATCCCGAGGCTGAGCCACGTGACAGCGGGGGACACAGAGGTGAGCAGAGCGACTGGACAGGGCCCCCTTCCCCGGGGTGCCTCTGCGGGGTGGGGAGAGCGGCCCAGGGAACAGCGAGGGTCATGGGGAGCAGAGGGGCTGGGCACAGGAAGGGGGCGGGTCAGCTCCATGTCCTGGCTGGAGGGGGTGCTGGCCACAGAACCACGGGGCAGGGGGGCGTTGGCTCCAGCCCTGGTACGGACTGGCTCTGACCTTGGCGGGATGCCCTCCATCAAGAGCCCAGCTGCCCCCTGCCTGGCTGTCAGTGAGGCCCTGGGGTCCCCCTGGGGCTGGGTGTGAAGGTGGGTCCTCTGGGTCACCTGGGGGATGTTCAGGGGTGCAGTGCTCTAGGTCCCCGGGGAGGGGTTCTGGGGGTGCTGTATGTGCTGCCCCCGCCCTGGGTCCCACTTCTCCCCTGAACCTGCCCCTCTGCTCGCGCCCAGCTCCTGGGGCACCTGCTGGTGGTGGCCAGTCAGACGGCGAAGGTGGAGGGGCTGGAGGATGGCTACCGAGTGGGTGAGTTGCTGGGACCCCCTGCGCTGGGGAGCGCCCGGCTGCCTGCCCTGTCCTTGGTGGTTTTCCCTGGCGCTCACCAGCGTTGCCCGATGCCAGCCCAGCTGTGACCCTGCCCCAGACGTGTGTGAGCCCCTGGTGCCCCCCAGCACTTCCCTGCGTCGCTGCCCTGGAGCGTCGTCTCCCCATCGCGCCCCTGGAGTGGGGCCCTGCACGCGCCTCCCCGTGGCCTCAGCACGTGTTGTACCCCCCACCGCTGCCCTGGCATCCCTGCTCTGGGTGGGGGCTGGCCCCACCCCACCCATAGAGGGCCGACCCCACCCTCTCACCACGCCCGCAGGGGGCTGGCCCCGCCCTCTCGTGCCACCCCACGTGCCCTGCCTGCAGAGGGCCGGCCCCGCCCCACTCACCCTGCCCCGCCCATAGGGAGCCGGCCCCATCCCCTCACTCTGCCCAACCCATAGGGGCTGGCCCTGCCCTCTCGCCATGCCCTCATGCCACCCCACACGCTCCGCCCACAGGGGGCCAGCCCCGCCCCACTTGATGCCCCTGCAGGGGCCTAGCTCGCTCACCCCGTGTCTCTGCCTTTCAGTGATCAACGACGGGAAGCAGGGGGCTCAGTCCGTCTACCACCTGCACTTGCACGTGCTGGGCGGGCGTCAGATGGGCTGGCCCCCGGGCTGAGCTGAAGCTGGAGTGGCGGGAGCAGTGGACGCGGCGCCAGCCCTGCTGGGCAAACCCGCTCCTCAATTAAAGCACTGTGAGAGGGCCCGTGTGATCGCTCGCCCCTCTGTCCCGGTGCCCGTCCCCCGGCTGTCTGCGGCTCACGCCGGGCGGGGGGTCGGCCTCCTGCCCCACAGGAAGGGGCTGCGCTGGGGGAGGGGAGCACCCGATGCCCAGGGCAGAGGAGTGAGGGGAGGGGAGGGGAGGGGAGGGGAGGAGGTAGCGTGTGATGCCCAGGCCGGGGAGGGGAGGGACTGTGCGATGCCCAGGGTTAGGGGGAGGGGGAGCGTGTAATGTGCAGGCCGGGGGGGGGAGTAATGGGGGGACTGTGTGATGCCTAGGGTTAGGGAGAGGGGGAGTGTGTGATGCGCGGGCCGGGGGGGAAACGGGGTGTGTGTGATGCCCGGGGGGAGAATGGGGGGGGCGTGTGATGCGTGGGCCGGGGGGGGAATGGGGAGTGACTGAGTGATACCCGGCAGGGGAGGGGGATGTGTGATGCGCGGCCGGGGGGGAATGGGGGAGCGTGTGATGCCCGGCGGGGGAGGGGGAGCGTGTGATGCGCAGGCCGGGGGGGAATGGGGGAGCGTGTGATGCGCGGGCCGGGAGGAAAAGGGGGTGTGTGTGATGCCCGGGGGGAGAATGGGGGTGTCACGGAGTGTGGGGGAGTCCAGGCCCTGCACCCTCTTCCTGGGATTCACTGAGACTCTCAGCCAGCCAGTAAAACAGAAGGTTTATTGGACAACAGGAACACAGTCCAAAACAGAGCTTGTGGGTACACCCAGGACCCCTCAGTCAAGTCCTTCTGGGGGAGCAGGGAGCTTAGACCCCAGCCCTGGGGTTCCCTGTGTTCCTCCACCCAGCCCCAACCTGAAACTAAACCCACCCAGCAGGTTCCCTGCTGCAGCCTCCGTCCACATTCCTGGGCAGAGGTGTTACCTCCCCCTCCCCCTCCTGGCTCAGGTGACAGGCTCTCAGGTCTCCCGTCCCCAGGGCACATTCCCAGGTCAACACTCCCCCCTCCCTGCTGCGTCACATCGTCACATCTCTCCCCCCTTCGAGACTGAACTGAGCGGGGTCACTCTGACCAGTGACCTGGGGAAGTTCGGGGCCCCCTCTCCGGGACAGCGCATCCGCTATCAGGTTGGCACTTCCCTTCACATGGACCACGTCCATGTCGTAATCCTGCAGGAGCAGGCTCCACCTCAGAGCTTTGGCGTTGGCTCCTTTCATCTGGTGCAGCCAGGTCAGGGGAGAGTGGTCGGTGTAGACGGTGAAGTGTCGCCCGAAGAGATAGGGCTCTAGTTTCTTGAGGGCCCACACCATGGCCAGGCACTCCTTCTCGATGGCCGAGTAGTGTTGCTCCCGGGGTAGCAACTTCTTGCTCAGGTACACGATGGGGTGTCTCTCCCCCTTTTCATCCTCCTGCATTAACACCGCCCCCAGTCCCGTGTCGGAGGCGTCGGTGAACACCACAAAGGGCTTGTCAAAGTCTGGGTTTGCCTAGAACTGGGCCACTGACCAGAGCTCCTTCAGCGCCCGGAAAGCCTCCTGGCACTGCTCGGTCCAGACCACCTTGTCTGGCTTCCCCTTCTTGCATAGCTCAGTGATGGGGGTGGCTATGGCGCTAAAGTGGGGCACAAATCTTCGGTAGTATCCTGCCATCCCAATAAAGGCTTGGACCTGCTTTTTGGTGTGGGGAGCGGGCCAGTCTCTGATCACCTCCACCTTGGCCTGGTTCCGGCTTTAGGCGGCCGCTCCCCACCCGATGGCCCAGGTAAGATACTTCAGCCATCCCCACCTTGCACTTCTCCGCTTTTACAGTCAGCCCAGCCCCCTGGAGTCGGTCCAGCACTTGTCTAACCTGGGACACGTGGTCCTCCCAGGTCTGGCTAAAGACACAGATGTCGTCAATATACGCCACGGCAAAACTCTCCATCCCCCTCAAGGAGCTGGTCCACCAGGCGCTGGAAGGTGGCCGGCGCTCCCTTGAGGCCGAAAGGCAGGGTCAGAACTCATAGAGCCCCAGAGGGGTGATAAAGGCCGATTTCAGCCGGGCATCTGCATCCAGCGGCACTTGCCAGTAGCCCTTTGTAAGGTCCATGGTGGTAAGGGTACCGAGCTCCTCCCAGCTTGTCTAGGAGCTCGTCCGGCCTGGGCATGGGGTAGGCATCGATACAGTGATGGCATTGAGCTTCCGATAGTCCACACAGAACCGGACTGACCCATCCTTTTTGGGGACCAGCACCACCGGCGAGGCCCAAGGGCTGGCCGATGGCTGGATCACCCCCAAAGCCAGCATGTCCCGGACCTCTCTTTCCAGGTCCTGAGCAGTTTTCCCTGTGACTCGGAAGGGAGAGCATCTTATCGGCGGGTGCGACCCTGTCTGCACCCGGTGGACAGTCAGATTAGTGCGTCCAGGCTGGTTGGAAAACAGCTGTCGGTACGGATGCAGCACCCCCACTGATCCTCAGCTTGCTGGGCAGGGGTGAGCTGATCCGAGAGGGGAATTGTTTCCAGGGGGGAACCAGCTCTGGTCCCAGGGAACTAGATCTACTAAAGGGTCATCTCCTGCTCCTCCCACTGTCCACACCACGCTAACACCACATTCCCCCTGGCATAATATGGCTTCATCATATTCACATGGTACACCCGGCGGTGGTGGGCCCGGTTCGACAGCTCCACCACATAGTTTACCTCATTGAGCTGCTTGACGACCTTGAACGGGCCCTCCCAGGCGGCCTGTAGTTTGTTCTTTCTCACGGGGATGAGAACCATCACCTGATCCCCGGTGGCGTAGGCCCGGGCCCGCGCCGTGCGGTCATACCAGACCTTCTGCTTCCTCCGGGCTCTGGCCAGATTCTCCCTGGCCAGGCCCATGAGTTCAGCCAGTCTCTCTCGGAAGGTCAGGACATACTCCACCACTGACTCTCCATCGGGAGTGGCCTTCCCCTCCCACTCGTCTCTCATCAGGTCCAGGGGGCCCCTCACCCTCCTTCCATATAACAGTTCGAAAGGCGAAAATCCGGTAGACTCCTGGGGCACCTCCCTGTACGCGAACAGCAGGTGAGGTAAGTACTTGTCCCAATCCTGCGGGTGCTGGTTCATAAAGGTTTTCAGCATCATCTTTAGCGTCCCGTTAAACCTCTCCACCAGCCCATTGGACTGGGGGTGATACGCTGAGGCCCAGTCGTGCCGGACCCCACATTTCTCCCCACAAGCACCGGAGCAGGGCCGACATGAAGTTGGAGCCTTGGTCTGTCAAGACTTCCCTGGGGAACCCCACTCGGCTGAAAATGGTCAGGAGCGCATCTGCCACGGTGTCTGCTTCAATGGAAGCTAAGGGCACTGCCTCGGGGTAGCGGGTGGCGAAATCTACCACCACCAGAATGTATTTCTTCCCCGACCGGGTCGTCTTGCTGAGTGGCCCCACGATGTCCATGGCCACCTTCTGGAAAGGCTCCTCTATGATGGGCAAAGGTCTCAACGCCGCTTTCCCCTTGTCCCGGGCCTTCCCCACCCTCTGACAGGGGTCACAGGATCGGCAATACTGCCGGACGGTGGTAAAGACCCCGGGCCAGTAAAAGTTCTGTAGCAACCTCTGCCGGGTGCGCCGGATTCCCTGGTGCCCTGCGAGGGGGATGTCATGGGCCAGGTACAGGAGCTTGCGGCGATACTTCTGGGGGACCACCAGCTGCCTCCTGATCCCACAGGACTCCCCTTCCCCTGGGGGAGCCCATTCTCGGTACAGGAACCCCTTCTCCCACAGGAACCTCTCCTGCCAGCCTCTCCTCATGGTCCGTCCCTCACTGAGGTCGGCCAGGTCCCTGAGCTTCTGCAAGGAGGGATCTTTCCTCAACTCGGCCTGGAACTCAGCGGCTGGGGAAGGGATGGGGCCCGGTTCCCCCTCCGTGGCCAGGTCTGAGGCCGCAGCCTCTCTGAGCTGTGCCCCTCGGCACTCCCTCCCCACCCGAGTAGGGTCCTCGCGCCTCCAGTGTGGTACCCTCCCCAGGTCAGGTCGCAGTGCCCCTCGCCGGCTCTGGCTACGGGTCACAACCAGGGCGGTCTGGGGGTTCGCTTGGCCAGTCCTCTAGGTCTCCCCCCATCAAAACTTCAGTGGGCAAATGGTGGTGTACCCCCACATCCTTGGGGCCCTCCTTGGCCCCCCATTTCAGGTGTACCCTTGCCACGGGCACCTTAAATGGGGTCCCGCCCACCCCCGTCAGGGTCAGGTAGGTGTTGGGCACCACCCGATCTGGGGCCACCACCTCGGGCCGGGCCAGCGTCACCTCCGCGCCCGTATCCCAGTATCCATTGACCTTCCTCCCATCCACCTCCAGGGGAACAAGGCACTCTCTCCGGAGGGACAGCCCCGCACCCACCCTGTAAACGAGCACCCTGAGTCCAGAGCCTCCAGCCCTCTGGCGGGAGCTGGCCTGGGGGTACTCTTCCCTCCTGAGCAGGTGGCAAACTGGTAGCCTCCCTTTCCTGGGTCGCCTGCCCCTCGTCCAGCTGAGTCCCTACCCAGTTAACCCTGGGTAGGTTGGGTCTGCTCAGTTTGTCCCTGAGCCTGGGGCACTGGGCCCGTACGTGGCCTCTCTGGCCACAGTGATAGCAGCTCAGGTCACGTTGGTCCCCTCGAGCGGGTCGGAGGGGCCCGACACCAGGCGTTCCCCTTTGGAGGGGGTTCTCCCTATTTCCCCGCTGGGAGGCCCCATGGTGACTCTCTCTCTGCATCGGGGGGGGCCTGTTCTTTTGGGACTCCTCCCGGCTACCCCCTGACCGACTGTTCACAAACTCGTCGGCCAGCTGCCCTGCATGCTGGGGGTTCGCGAGCTTTTTGTCCACCAGCCACAGCCTCAGGTCGGAAGGGCACTGTTCATACAGGTGCTCCAGTACGAACAGGTCAAGCAGGTCCTCTTTAGTTTGGGCCCCCGCTGTCCACTTGCGGGCATATCCCTGCATCCTGTTGACCAGTTGTAGGTAGGTGACCTCAGGCGTTTTACGCTGACCCCGGAACCTTCTCCGGTACATCTCGGGGGTCAGCCCAAAACTCACGGAGCAGGGCCTGTTTGAACAGTTCATAGTCCCCTGCCTCTGCCCCTGTCATCGGCTGTAGACCTCTACGGCTTTGGGGTCCAGTAAGGGGGTGAGGAACTGGAGCCTGTCTGCAGGGTCAACCCTGTGCAGCTCGCAGGCATTCTCAAAGGCCGTCAGGAAGCTTCTATGTCCTCCCCCTCCTTCCGCTGGGCCAGGAAGCACTTATCAAAGCTCCTTGCAGTCTTGGGTCCCCCCTCACTCACCGCAGCCGGGGCCCCACTGCTCCTCAGCCTGGCCAGCTCCAGTTCATGCTGTCTCTTTGTTTCTCCTTCTCCTGCTGCTCATGTTGACGTTCCCTCTCCTTCTCCTGACGCTCCCTCTTCCTTCTCCTCCTGCTCATGTGTGCTCATGTTGACGTTGTTTTTCATGATCCTCCAGCTCCCTCATTTTCATCTCCCTCTCCCATTCCAGCCGCATCCGCTCCAGGGACGGGGAGCTCCGCCGGGAGGATCCCCTGCTGGCTGCTGGGGTCAGGGTGCCCTCGGTATTCGCTGGGCTTCCCACAACCCCTCCCCCAGGCATAGGTAGGAAGGGTCTCGGGGTGTCCTGGGCAGCAGTCTGACCCCTCCCAGCCTGGTCAGGCCCCAGGGCCCACGCTGCGTCCGCCGGGCGGCTTCCCTCAGGGACAGGGATCGGGTCATCCAAGCGATCCCTCTCCTCCAGCTGGGCAATCAGCTGTTCCTTGGTGGACCTCCCAATGCGCAGCCCCCTCTGCCTGCACAGCTCCACCAGGTCGCTCTTAAGGCGTTTAGCGTACATCTCCCGGCTGGCCACTCGCAGGCCGGGCAGCTGTCCACGGTTTCCAGGAAAAGCCCCTAGTGTGCCAGTCCTTCTTGAGGTCACCACCTCTTTGCCAGGGTCGAGCTGCAGACTCCTCCGCCCCTGGGACCGCTCGCTGCAATCCCCCAGGGGACCCTGTTACTGCAAAAGTCCTTCTCTCTGGTCACACACTCCCAGGGGTTAACCGCCCCCTGAAACCGTCTCTCTCTGAATCTTCAGCACACCTGGTCCCCGTCAATCCCCCTTCGTTTTACTGTTCCCCAGTCACTTACTGCAGGAAGCGCCGTTCACGGGGTGCAGTAGATCCCACCGCTGCCACCAGTTGTCACGGAGTGTGGGGGAGTCCAGGCCCTGCACCCCTCTTCCTGGGATTCACTGAGACTCTCAGCCAGCCAGTAAAACAGAAGGTTTATTGGACAACAGGAACACAGTCCAAAACAGAGCTCGTGGGTAGACCCAGGACCCCTCAGTGAAGTCCTTCTGGGGGAGCAGGGAGCTTAGACCCCAGCCCTGGGGTTCCCTGTGTTCCGTCCACCCAGCCCCAACCTGAAACTAAACCCACCGAGCAGGTTTCCCTGCTGCAGCCTCTGTTCCACATTCCTGGGCAGAGGTGTCACCTCCCCCTCCCCCTCCTGGCTCAGGTGCACAGGCTCTCAGGTCTCCCGTCCCCAGGGCACATTCCCAGGTCAACACTCCCCCCTCCCTGCTGCGTCACATCGTCACAGGGGGGGCGTGTGATGCGTGGGCTGTGGCTGCCCGTCTGTCCAGGCTCTGCTCCCGCAGCGTCTGGGTGCCTTGCCCGTGTCTGAAGCCATGTGTCTGAAGGGCTGCGGTGTGTTCTCCCGGCCCCCGAGGCCCTCGGGTTGGGGGGGTTGGTTCCTTCGCTCTCCGCCTTGCCGCGAGGGGCTGTTTGCCTGCGGTGGGGGCGAGGTCTGCGCAGGACCAGTGCTGCGGCCGCAGGGCCAGTGCTGCGGCCCCATGCCCAGGCTGGGCCAGTTCCCAACCCGGGGTTGTGTTATGCGTGTATAGAGCCAAAAAGCTGCCCGGCCCTGTCAGCGCATTCCCACCCCCACCCCTAGTCCTTGCCGGGACGGGAACCCTAAGCCAGACGGTCTGTCACGGCGTCCCCGGGCAATGCTCTGGAACTGCTCCCCAAGAAGCCAGGCAGGACTCTGGGCAGTCGCCTTCCTGGGAGCAGCTTGTCTTCAGGACACACAGCTCACCCAGCTTCCACCTTCCTGGGTCTGACCTCGGAGCATTCAGCCTCCTCTGCCCCTCCGTGCGCTTCCCCCAGCGAGTCCACCCAGGCGGGTCCTGGGGAAGCAGAGGGTCCTGCCCCCCAACTCCGCAGTCAGACGTGACTCTCAGCCAGCCAGTAAAACAGAAGGTTTATTAGACGACAGGAACAGGGGTCTAACACAGAGCTTGTCGGTGCAGAGAACAGGACCCCTCAGCCGGGTCCATTTTGGGGGCAGTGAGCCAGACAACCCCGTCTGCCCTTCACTCCATGTCCCCAGCCAGCCCCAAACTGAAACTCCCTCCAGCCCCTCCTCCTCTGGGCTTTTGTCCCTTTCCCGGGCCAGGAGGTCACCTGATTCCTTTGTTCCCAACCCTTTAGCTCTCACCTTGCAGGGGGGAAGGGCCCAGGCCATCAGTGCCAGGAAACAGGGTGTCAGCCATTCTCTGTGTCCAGACCCCTGCACACACCTTCCCTCTAGGGCTCTGCAATGATCATACACCCTTACCCCCCCCCTAGAGACTTAAGAACTGCCTAGGGAAACTGAGGCAACCCCCCACACTATTCACAGGAAACATTAAGAACAGTCCCAACTTCGTCACACCCCCCGCTCCTCCTGCCTTTTCTACTGGTCGGGTAAGACCAGTTGATGATGTAACTTGGGTTTCCTGTGAGGTTTTCCATCTGTATCCAGAGGCAACCGCGACCTTGCATGCGCTGGGGCGGAGAGCTCACCGCATCCTCCTGCATCCTCTTGGTCGTGCGGTTTGTGCCCCAGCTGGAGCTTCCTTCAGCGCTGCCCCAATGTCTTCTCGTGGACCCGGCTTCACAGTGCAGTTACTGCCCTTCCCTGCTGCCAAGGGCTGGCTGCAATAGCTGCGACCAGCTTACCGGGCACTTCCAGTCCCCAACGCAGCACCACCGCTCCAGGGCTCGCGGCGGCCCCTACCTGCGAGGGGCGCGAGGGGTCCCTGGGGCACGGATCCCATCCCTGGGGGCTCTCACGCCCCCCCAGCAGGGTGGGGCACTGGGCTGGGTGGACTCTGGCTCTGATACCCTCTGGCTGTTCCCGTGATCCGAGGGGCACCGTGGGGACAAGTCGCTGTGCCAGGATGGGGGGGGTGTCTGCTGCTGGGCAGCTGTGGGCGAGGGGCAGAGGCTGAGAGCTGGAGTCCCAGGCTCTCGGGCGGGGAACGCCTGCCCACCCGCTAGGGTGAATGCCAGCCTGCCCCGGGGTGGGCCGGGCCACGGACCTGGGAGCCTGGGAGCCGCTTCCACCCCCTGCACTGAACGCAGACCTGCTCCAACAGCAGCAGCTGCCCCCACACCCTGGGCCGGCAGGAGTGCGACGCCAGGCCAGGCTGGGGATGCGTCGGGTGCCAGGGGCGGGGGGGAGGCAGGGGTGACACCCAGCCCAGGTGGTGGCTGCTGCCACCATGGGTGACGGCATCACCGGCTTGTTGGTTCCCTGCCCCGGGGGGCAAGGTGCTGGCAGGAAAACCGAGCTGCTGACGTATGCCGACCTGCAGTGTCCCGTTCTCCCCACCCGGCTGTCCCAGCCCTGGGCTGCCCCGTCCTGCCCCGCGGCCCCCCGCCGTCCCAGCCCTGGGCTCCCCCGTCCTGCCCCGCGGCCCCCCGCCGTCCCAGCCCTGGCTGCCCCGTCCTGTACCGCGGCCCCCTGCCGTCCCAGCCCGGGCTGCCCCCGTCCTGCCCCGCGGCCCCCTGCCGTCCCAGCCTGGGCTGCTCCCCGTCCTGTCCCGCGGCCCTGCCGTGCCCAGCCCTGGGCTGCCCCCCGTCCTGGGCCCCGCGGCCCCTGCCGTCCCAGCCCTGGGCTGCCCCTCCTGTCCCGCGGCCCCCCCGTCCCAGCCCTGGGCTGCCCCCGTCCTGCCCGCGGCCCCCTGCCGTCCCAGCCCTGGGCTGCCCCCGCTGCCCCGCGGCCCCCTGCCGTCCCAGCCTGGGCTGCCCCGTCCTGCCCCGCGGCCACCCTGCCTCCCAGCCCTGGGCTCCCCCGTCTTTCCCCGCGGCCACCCTGCCGTCCCAGCCCTGGGCTCCCCGTCCTGCCCCGCGGCCCCCCTGCCGTTCCCAGCCCTGGGCTGACCCGTCTGCCCCGCGGCCCCCTGCCGTCCCAGCCCTGGGCTGACCCGTCCCTGCCCCGCGGCCCCTGCCGTCCCAGCCCTGGCTGACCCCGTCCTGCCCCGCGGCCCCCTGCCGTCCCAGCCCTGGGCTGCCCCCGTCCTGCCCGCGGCCTGACCCTCCGTCCCAGCCCGGGCTGCCCCGTCCTGCCCCGCTGGCCCTCCGTCCCAGCCCTGGGCTGACCCGTCCCTGCCCCGCGGCCCCCTGCCGTCCCAGCCCTGGGCTCCCCCGTCCTGCCCCGCGGCCCCCCCGCCGTCCCAGCCCTGGGCTGCCCCGTCCTGCCCCGCGGCCCCCCGCCGTCCCAGCCCTGGGCTGCCCCGTCCTGCCCCGCGGCCCCCTGCCGTCCCAGCCCTGGGCTCCCCCGTCCTGCCCCGCGGCCCCCCGCCGTCCCAGCCCTGGGCTGCCCCGTCCTGCCCCGCGGCCCCCTGCCGTCCCAGCCCTGGGCTCCCCCGTCCTGCCCCGCGGCCCCCTGCCGTCCCAGCCCTGGGCTCCCCAGTCCTGCCCCGCGGTCCCCTGCCGTCCCAGCCCTGGGCTCCCCCGTCCTGTCCCGCGGCCCCCTGCCGTCCCAGCCCTGGGCTGCCCCGTCCTGCCCCGCGGCCCCCTGCCGTCCCAGCCCTGGGCTGCCCCGTCCTGCCCCGCGGCCCCCTGCCGTCCCAGCCCTGTTTCTCAATAAGGCTTCAAAGCTGCCCGGCTGGGTTAGAGGGCAGGGGTGGGGCAGGCGGCAGAGCGATGTGCCCCTGGTTGGAGCTGGGGGGATCGCCCTGGAGGAAGGGCAGGGCCAAGCCAGTCGGAGTTACAGCTGCCCAGGGAGCCTCCTCCAGGCACTGAGCTGCTCCGTGTAGAGCCGCGGCGCGCGGTGCCGTGTAGAATCAGGCCCTGCCATGCGGAGCCATGTTGTGTTGAACAAAACTACTCAAGATTGGTACGTCCCAGGCAGAGGGACCTAGACAAATTGGAGGATTGGGCCAAAAGAAATCTGATGAGGTTCAACAAGGACAAGTGCAGAGTCCTGCACTTAGGACGGAAGAATCCCATACACCGCTACAGACTAGGGACCGAACGGCTCGGCAGCAGTTCTGCAGAAAAGGACCTAGGGGTTACAGTGGATGAGAAGCTGGATAGGAGTCAACAGTGTGCCCTTGTTGCCAAGAAGGCCAATGGCATTTTGGGATGTATAAGTAGGGGCATTGCCAGCAGATCGAGGGACGTGATCGTTCCCTTCTATTCGACATTGGTGAGGCCTCATCTGGAGTACTGTGTCCAGTTTTGGGCCCCACACTACAAGAAGGACGTGGATAAATTGGAGAGAGTCCAGCGAAGGGCAACAAAAATGATTAGGGGTCTGGAACACGTGACTTATGAGGAGAGGCTGAGGGAACTGGGGATGTTTAGTCTGCGGAAGAGAAGAATGAGGGGGGATATGACAGCTGCTTTCAACTACCTGAGAGGTGGTTCCAGAGAGGATGGTTCTAGACTATTCTCAGTGGTAGAAGAGGACAGGACAAGGAGTAATGGTCTCAAGTTGCAGTGGGGGAGGTTTAGGTTGGATATTAGGAAAAACTTTTTCACTAGGAGGGTGGTGAAACACTGGAATGCGTTACCTAGGGAGGTGGTGGAATCTCCTTCCTTAGAAGTTTTTAAGGTCAGGCTTGAGAAAGCCCTGGCTGGGATGATTTAGTTGGGGACTGGTCCTGCTTTGAGCGGGGGTTGGACTAGATGAGCTCCTGAGGTCCCTTCCAAACCTGATATTCTATGATTCTATGATTCAGACTGCGAAGAGCTACAAAGGGATCTTACTAAACTGCGTGACGGGGCAACACAATGGCAGGTTGGAATGCAACAAAATCAGAGACCGCTTTAGTTCACGCAATTGCCAGGGAAGAAATACACTTGACAGAGAGCATCTCTGCCTCAGTTTCTCCAAAGTACAAGCAATAAGCCACAAGCATTTATACAATTTAGTGGCATGCATTAATTGAAAACATCGGCAGTTGATTTATGTTATGTCCTGCCCATGCCAGTATTTTCTCACTTCTGTCTCTCTTCTGTTCTCAAACATCGCTATCTCAAGGCTAGGTCACCCTGACTCTGCGCTGTTGTTTCCCACCCACTTCAGACACAGATCCTGCTTTCCCAAGTCTCTCAGTATGAGACTTCAAGAGTTAGCTTGACTGTGCTCTGTCTCGACATAGCTACAGGCCTATAGTCAGATCCTTTAACCCTTGTTTCCACATTAAGAAAGGGATAGATAAGGGGAAAATATCATGTTACCTCTATATAAATCCATGGTGTGACGAACTGGGACTGTTCTTAATGTTTCCCCTGAATAGTGTGGGGGTGCCTCAGTTTCCCCTAGGCAGTTCTTAAGTCTCTAGGGGGTGGGATAAGGGTGTATGATCATTGCAGAGCCCTAGAGGGCAGGTGTGTGCAGGGGTCTGGACACAGAGACTGGCCGACACCCTGTTTCCTGGCAACTGATGGCCTGGGCCCTTCCCCCCTGCAAGGTGAGAGCTAAAGGGTTGGAGAACAAAGGGATCCGGTGACCTCCTGGCCCGGGAAAGGAACAAAGCCCAGAGGAGGAGGGGCTGGAGGGAGTTTCAGTTTGGGGCTGGCTGGAGACGAGGAGTGAAGTACAGACGTGGTTGTCTGGCTCACTGCCCACCAAAATGGACCCGGCTGAGGGGTCCGGTTGTCTGTACCTGCAAGCTCTGTGTTAGACCATGTTCCTGTCGTCTAATAAACCTTCTGTTTTACTGGCTGGCTGAGAGTCCCGTCTGACTGCGGAGTTGGGGGGCAGGACCCTCTGGCTTCCCCAGGACCCCGCCTGGGCGGACTCGCTGTGGGAAGCGCACGGAGGGGCAGAGGATGCTGAATGCTCCGAGGTCAGACCCAGGAAGGTGGAAGCCGGGTGAGCTGTGTGTCCTGCAGACAGGCTGCTCCCAGATAGGAGACTTCCCCAGAGTCCTGCCTGGCTTCATGGGGAGCAGTTCCAGAGCATCGCCCAGGGACTCTGTGACACATGGTACGCCCACAGCTTGAATACTGCGTGCAGATCTGGTCGCCCCATCTCAAAAAAGATCTATTGGAATTGGAAAAGGTTCAGAAAAGGGCAACAAAAATGATGAGGGGTTTGGAACAGCTGCTGTATGAGGAGAGATTAATGAGACTGGGACTTTTCAGCCTGGAAAAGAGACGACTAAGGGGGGATATGACAAAGCTCTGTAAAATCATGACTGGTGTGTGGAAAGTAGATAAGGAAGTGTTATTTACTCCTCCTCATAACACAAGAACTATGGGCCACGAAATGAAATTAACAGGCAGCAGGTTTAAAACAAACAACAGGAAGTATTTCTTCACACAACATACAGTCAACCTGTGGAACTCCTTGCCAGAGGATGTTGTGAAGGCCAAGACTATAACAGGGCTCAAAAAAGAATTAGATAAGTTCATGGAGGACAGGCCCATCAATGGTTATTAGCCAGGATGGGCAGGGCTGGTGTTCCTAGCCATAGGCGCTGGCTTCCTACAGGCGTGGGGTTGCTATACCCCCACTCCACCACAGGCCCTGCCCCCACCCAACCCCATTCCCCAAGCCCCCACCCCATCTCACCTCTTCCCACACCCGCTCTGCCCCGGCCCTGCTCCCACCTGCACCCGACACCTTTCCCTAAGCCCCCACCTCTTCCCACCCAGTCCCACCCCCTCCCCCAGGGTGCCCCTCCCCCCACAGCTTCCTGCGTGCCGCAGACCGGCTGATCGCGGCAGGCGGGAGGTGCTGGGAGGGAGGAGGGGAAGCTGCCTGCCAGTGGGTGCTGGGTACCCACTCCTTTTTTTCTATGGGTGCTCCAGCCCTGGGACTGGTCTTCCTGTGAGTGTCCTGGTTCAATGCCCAGTGCAGGATGTGATGGGGAGGGAGGGGGGAATGGCAGCTGGTAACCAGAGGGGAATTAAGGTTTCCTGGGGCCCTGGGCCAGTGCAAGAGCAGGGGCCCCTCCCCACCCCTTCCACCTGCAGCCCTGACCATGGCCCCATCCCTTTCTGTCCCTTCCCTGGGCCCTGCCCCTGTTCCACCCCAGATCCCCCCCCATTCCACCCCCCCCCCCCACTGAAGCCCTACAACCAGTTTGCTCCTTTCCCCCCACCCACTATGGCCCCAGGACTGGAGAAGCTCTGTCCCTACCAGGACGCTGGGGCCACAGTGGGGAGTGAGAGCTCCTCCAGTCCCAAGGCACAAAATGAGATTAAACTAGCTAGAGACACAAAAACATTCTACAAATACACCAGAAGCAAGAGGAAGGCCAAGGACAGGGCAGGTCCATTACTCAGTGAGGGGAAAAAAACAATAACAGAAGATGTGGAAATGGCAGAGGTGCTTAATGACTTCTTTGTTTCGGTTTTCACCAAGAAGGTTGGTGGCGGTTTGACGTTTAACGGAGTGAATGCCAGTGAAAATGAGGTAGGATCAGAGTCTAAAATAGGGAAAGAACAAGTCAAAAATTATTTAGACAAATTAGATGTCCTGAAATCACCAGGGCCTGATGAAATGCGTCCTAGAATACTCCAGGAGCTGACTGGGGAGATATCGGAGCCATTAGTGATTATCTTTGAGAAGTCATGGGAGACGGGAGAGATTCCAGAAGACTGGAAAAGGGTAAATCTAGTGCCCATCTCTAAAAGGCGAAATAAGGACAACCCGGGGAATTACAGACCAGGTACTTAACTTCTGTACCCGGAAAGATAATGCAGCGAATAATTAAGCAATCAATTTGGAGATAAGTAGAAGATAATGAGATGATAAGTCACAGTCAGAGTGGATTTGTCAAGAACAAATCGTGTCAAACCAACCTAATTGCACGGGTGGCGGGTATCATAGGCGGGGGGAGGTTGAGCCTTCTCAAACAGCCAGGTGTGGCCCCACCCACGCTCCACCCCCCAGTCCCCCTCCTATTTCCCGCTCTGCTGGCAGCTCTTCCCTTGTGCCATGGTGTGAGGATGTGACGCAGCAGGGAGGGGGGAGTGTTGACCTGGGAATGTGCCCTGGGGACGGGAGACCTGAGAGCCTGTTACCTGAGCCAGGCGGGGGCGGGGGGGTAACACCTCTGCCCAGGAATGTGGACGGAGGCTGCAGGAGGGAGCCTGCTGGGGGGGTTTAGTTTGAGTTTGGGGCTGGGTGGAGGAACACAGGGAACCCCAGGGCTGGGGTCTAAGCTCCCTGCTCCCCCAGAAGGACTTGACTGAGGGGTCCTGGTTGTACCCACAAGCTCTGTTTTGGACTGTGTTCCTGTTGTCCAATAAACCTTCTGTTTTACTGGCTGGCTGAGAGTCTCAGTGAATCCCAGGAAGAGGGGTGCAGGGCCCGGCGCCCCCACACTCCATGACACATGGCCCCAGCTGGGGCTGGCACGGTGGCCACGCTGCCCATCCTCCTGGTGCTCCGGGGCTGGGGGCGCTAGCCTGGGGTAGGGGCCAGCAGCCATGCGGGGGGGCGGGGGGGGCCTCTGGCAGGACAGGGGCAGAAGGGGCGGGGCCTCAAGTAGCAGGGGCAGAGCTGGGGGGTCTAGTCTCCCTGAGCCAGTGGTTCACCCCCCGCCCATACCTGATAGCTTTCTTTGACAGGGTAACAAGCCCTGTAGAGAGGCGCGGGGAGCGGTAGCCGGGTGTAAACAGGGTCTGAAGGAGTTCTCCCCTGACAGCTCGCTGTGGGGTGAGGGGTGGGAGAGACTTCAGGCAGCCAGACAGGGCAAGTGCTCAGAGGCCGGAGCAGGCCAGGTGCCTTCTCCCCCGGGTGGGAGGGGAACTCACACAGCTGCGCCTCTGAACCCTGGGTCCCCACTGACCCAGGACAACCCCTGTGAGTGGGGTGCGGGGAGGGAGCAGGGGGGGCACGGAAAGGGAACGGTTGGTTGTAGATCTCAGGAATCTGAGGCAGAAGCCTGGGCGGCGGGTGCCACAGGCCAGGGGCGGCTGAGCCTCCCCAAACAGCCATGCATGGCCCTGCCCACGGTCTGCCCCAGGCCCCCTCCGTCTTCCTGCTCTTGCCCCATGGCCCCAGCCCAGGCTCCTCCTCTTCCCTGAAGGGGGCTAGGGCTGGGGCTGGGACTGGGGCAGGCCCACTGCCTGGGGCCAGTGCTGGGGCTGCCTGTCGCTCCAGGGCTGGGGGTGCTGGGGGGGCCAGCCAGGGCAGCCTGGGGCTGGGACAGGGGGGCTAGCAGCTGGGGCCAGCTGGTGGGGTGGGAAGAGGTGGGGTTGGATGGGGCCTTGGGGGAAGGGGTGGAATGGGGGTGGGACCTGGGGTGGAGTGGGGGGTCACGCACCCCTGGGGAAACCAGAAAGTCGGCGCCTCTGCCTGTCAGGGATGGTCTAGACAATTCTGAGTCCTGCCATGAGGCAGGGGACCGGACTAGAGACCCCTCGAGGGCCCTTCCAGTTCTACGATTCTGTGGTTCTACATTAAACAACCCCAGACCCAGACCAGATCCCTGTGGAACCCCACTCGAGTCCTCCCTCCAGTCTGACACCATCCCATCAATAGCGACTCTGCTTGCAGTTGTTTAACCAATTATGTATCCACTTAATAGCAGTTCTGTCGAGCCCGCATTTCTCCAGCTTCGCTATCAGAATGTCACCTGGGACTGGGTCAAAAGCCTTGCTGAAGACTCCAGGTATACTATGTCCACTGCATTCCCCCCAGCCACCAAACCAGTTACCCTCTCAAAGAAGGAAATCCAGCTGGTTTGGCATGATTTGTTCTTGGTAAATCCAGGCTGGCTGCTAGTGATCACCCCTCCGTCCTCCCGGTACGCGCAAAGTGAATGTTTTATACATGGTTCTAGAAGTCTCTCAGGTATCAAGGTGAGGCTGACTTGTCGATAGGTCCCTGGCTCCTCCTTTTCCCCTTCTTTAAAGATGGGCCCTACGTTAGCCCTTCTCCAGGCTTCCGGGACCTCTCCGGTCATCCATGAGCTTCTAAATATTGTTGCCAGGGGCTCCGAGAGTTCTTCAGCTAATTCATTCAGTACCCTGAGGTGAATAGCATCCGGCCTCGCTGATTTGAATTCATTCAGATGAGTCAGAAGATCTGACATGTTCTTTACTTGTCCTGATCTGCACCCTTCCCAGTGGGATCTTTTCAGGGCAGCTTTTAACATGAGCAGTATTTCCCATGTCAGGACACTCACGTATTCTTAACCAACCTACAGTTTATAAATTCCCCCAGCCCCACGTTGCCATGCAATCAGCCGGTCCCCACTCAAAGGGAGACACGGCCAGTTGTGTGCGCTACGTGCACAACCCAGCTCTGCAAGCAATTATCAGAGCCTGGGGCTGAGGATCAGCAGTTGTACCAAGGAACAGTGCAAACCACCAAGATTTCTTCCTACGTTTGCTTATGCTCATCAGTGCTGAGTTCTTTAGTACCTCACACATTGGTCCCACCTCCCAGAGTGCACTTGACTGTAAGGCACTTGGAAGAGGGTGGTTACGTCTCTTTCACCAGATTGGTCCGAAACGGACACGGTTAGAATATTAAAAGCAAATGCTTCAAACAATTCTTTCCAAGCAATCTTAGCTCAATTTTCTTGGACTTATAAAGCAGTTAAAATCTGAAATACGGTTACGTGAGGTCTCTCTCAAAAGCAAAGACTCACCAAGAGAACCCACAGCCATTGATGTTAAAGACCAGCAGGGGAAATACAAACTTTGAAATGAAATCTCACCCCTTCTTCTTCTCCCGTTAACCCTGGGCTGGGGGAGAGTCCTGGCCAGATGGCTGGGCCACCTATGATCCTGCAGCTCCTGCTCCTGGGTGCAGTCAGCTCTCTGTAGCCCCTGGTGACCTGTTTATACACCCTAGTTTCAGGGCTCCTTGGAGTGGGGGCCACCCGCTGAGCCTCACTGGACACGTGCCAAGTGACTGCTCTGGTTTTAGCTCCTTCAGCTTCTTTGCTGCTTCTGTCAGTCTCCAGTAGATGGTGATGGCGTGTAACCAATTCCTTCAGTCCTCCTCTTGGAGGCTAAGTTTAGTCATTTCAAGGATTGTGTTTCAATATTAGCCCCTGCTGTCAACTGGGATCCCCCAAGAGGAAGACCAAGGACAGGACAGGCCCGTTACTCAGTGAGAGGGAAAAACAATAACAGAAAATGTGGAAATGACTTGTTTCGGTTTTCACCACAAAGATTAGTATCGGTTGGACGTCTAACACAGTGAATGCCAGTGAAAATGAGGTAGCATCAGAGGCTAAAATAGGGAAAGAACAAGTTAAAAATTACTTAAAGTTCGATGTCTTCAAGTCACTAGGGCCTGATGAAATACATCCTAGAATACTCAAGGAGCTGACTGAGGAGATATCTGAGCCATTGGCAATTCCCTTTGAGAAGTCATGGAAGACGGGAGAAATTCCAGAGGACTGGAAAGGGGCAAATCTAGTGCCCGTCTTAAAAAAGGGAAATAAGGACAACCCAGGGAATGACAGACCATGCAGCTTTACTTCTGTACCTGGAAAGATAAAGGAGCAAATAATTAAGCAATAATTTGCACACACCTAATAGATAATAAGGTGATAAGTAACAGTCAGCATGGATTTGTCAAGAACAAATCGTGTCAAACCAACCTGAGAGCTTTCTTTGACAGGGTAACAAGCCTTGTGGATGGGGGGAAGCGGTAGACGTGGTATATCTTGACTTTAGTAAAGCTTTTGATACTGTCTCCCATGACCTTCTCATAAACAAACTAGGGAAATGCAACCTAGATGGAGCTACTATAAGGTGGGCACAGAACTGGTTGGAAAACCGTTCCCAGAGAGTAGTTATCAGTGGTTCACAGTCATGCTGGAAGGGCATAACGAGTGGGGTCCCACAGGGATCAGTTCTGGGTCTGGTTCTGTTCAATATCTTCATTAGTGCTTTAGATAATGGCATACAGAGTACACTTATAAAGTCTGCAGACAATACCCAGCTGGGAGGGGTTGCAAGTGCTTTGGAGAGTAGGATTAAAATTCAAAATGATCTGGACAAACTGGAGAAATGGTCTGAAGTAAATAGGATGAAATGCAATAAGGACAAATGCAAAGTATGCCACTTAGGAAGGAACAATCAGTTGCACACACACAAAATGGGAAATGACGGCCTAGGAAGGAGTACTGCGGAAAGGGATCTGGGGGTCAGAGTGGATCACAAGCTAAATATGAGCCAACAGTGGAACACTATGGCAAGAAAAGCAAACCTCATTCTGGGCTGTATTAGCAGGAGTGTTGTGAGCAAGACACGAGAAGTAATCCTTCCGCTCTACTCCGGGCTGATTCGACCTCAACCGGAGTCTTGTGTCCAGTTGTGGGCGCCACATTTTAGGAAAGATGTGCAGAAATTGGAGAAAGTCCAGAGAAGAGCAACAAAAATGATTAAAGGTCTAGAAAACACGACCTATGAGGGAAGATTGAAAAACTTGGCTTTGTTTAGTCTGGAGAAGAGACGACTGAGAGGGGACATGATAACAGTTTTCAAGTACGTAAAAGGTTTTTACAAGGAGGAGGGAGAGAAATTGTTCTTCTTAACCTCTGAGGATAAGACAAGAAGCAATGGGCTTAAACTGCAGCAAGGGCAGTTTAGGTTGGACATTAGGAAAAACTTTCTAACTGTCAGGGTGGTTAAGCACTGGAATAAATTGCCCATGGAGGACAAACACCTGTCAGGGATGGTCTAGATAATACTTGGTCCTGCCCTGAGTGCAGAGGACTGGACTAGAGACCTCTCGAGGTCCCTTCCAGTTCTATGATTCTATGATTTTAAGCAATTTCTCTTGATATCTCAGTTACACCCGGGGTTTTATCTTTTAACATTTCTGCTTCCTTGTGCCAGACAATTCCTATTACTTCTAGAGTGCAGCAATTATTTACAATGACAGGGAACCAAATCCTTCTAATCTCCATGTGGAGGACATGCTCCAGACATTCTATGATTGTACGCAAGCGTTTCATCCTACTTCGCACTTACAATACAGCGAGACACTTCCCAGTTACAGAGGGACGTAGCTCTGACTCACAAGGCAAACAAACGTGCAGATTCTAACATGGGTGAAAGACCGATTATCCCGGGATATTTGAAGTACAAGGAACGCAAGGGATAGGTTATAATGTGCTCTTGGATTTCTTGGGGTGACAGGCATTTCGCTCTCTTTGATGCCACATTTCTGGTTTGCTTCATGTGTAGCTTCGCCACCCATCTCTTGACCCCCGCGAAGTGGGGCACTGTGTGGAGGAAAGCCGGGTGCGGCCCGTCCTTTGTACCTGGGGAGCCTTTTAGCCAGGGTGGAGTGAGAAAGACGTTTTATCCATATGAAACTTAAGGTAGATTCTTGCCCAGGCCATTAGCGATAATCTCATTTAGCCGTTTTCGTTTCTGATATGGGGGAGCGGAACGGCCGACCTCAGCTGATCTGTGGGGCCTTAGACAAAATGTCTCCCGGGATGTGAACATTTTCTTACTGGCTTTGCTTCCTAAGGGGATCATGGGTGGGGGAGATCCAGGCGGGGGGATGGGGGGGCAGGAGTTTTTTGAATTGTTGGGGGCCACAAGGCACCACAGTTATTAGTCACTCATGGCCCCTCTGTTTCATGCTCCTGCAGCTTGTGAAGCCCAGAATCGTGGCCTACGCAGTGACCAGGCAGGCTGGGGACACCTGCCCCTTGCTGACATACTGCCCCCCCTGCCTGCCTGCCCTGCCCCTCTGCCCTCCCACCTGCCCCTCTGCCCTCCTGTCTGCCCTCCCGCCTGCCCCCTGCCCTCCCGCCTGCCCCTCTGCCCTCCCATCTGCCTGCCCTGCCCTTCCGCCGGCCCCTCTGCCCTCCTGCCCTCCTGCCTGCCCTGCCCCTCTGCCCTCCCGCCTGCCCACCCTGCCCTCCCGCCTGCCCACCCTGCCCCTCTGCCCTCCCGCCTGCCCCTCTGCCCTCCCGCCTGCCCCTCTGCCCTCCCGCCTGCCCCTCTGCCCTCCTGCCTGCCCTCCCGCCTGCCCGCCCTGCCCTCCCGCCTGCCAGCCCTGCCCCTCTGCACTCCCTCCCCAGCATATCCCACAGTGAAGCTGAAGTGCCCGGTGGGGATGAAAATGTACTAGGGGGTGATCGGCCACTTCTACCAGGACTGAAGTCACCTGCCCCCCCTGCCCCCAGCTGTGCCCATCCCCCCACCAAACTCTCGCCCTGCACGTGCCCATCCCCACACTTCAGCTGTGCCTGTCACCACCACCCAGCCCCAGCGGTGCCCATCCCCACCCCGGCACTGCCCGCCCCCCAGTGCGCCTACCCCCACACCTCCCACCCCAGCTGTGCCCATCCCCACCCCGGCACTGCCCGCCCCCCCAGTGCGCCTACCCCCACACCCCCCACCCCAGCTGTGCCCATCCCCACCCCGGCACTGCCCGCCCCCCAGTGCGCCTACCCCCACACTCCCCAGCCCAGCTGTGCCCATCCACACCCCAGCCCAAGCCTGCATCCCCGCGGTGGCATCACTCGTGCCTCTTCCCTGGCCCTGCACCCCAGCTGTGCCCATGAACCCAACCCCCCCCATCGCTAGGCCTGCCTCAGATCCGGCTGGGCTTTCCCTGCTGGCCGCCCCCCAACGTCTGTGTGGCAACCCAGCCGCGGGGTGCATGCGCTTTGCTCCCTGGGTCTCAGCAGCTCCTGGCCCTTCCTGGCCCCTTTGCTGGGTGGGCACCATCCCGCAGTCTGCTCCCGCTTCACGGACATGGATCCCCGCGGCCCCGGTCAGCCCCATGGGCTGCTCTCCCAGCCTGCCCCCGGAAGTCCGAGCCTCCTGGGTCACGGTGTAACTGCCTGTGGGGCGTGGGGCAGCAGACAGACAGACAGACTCTGCCCAGACCCCTAACCCTTCCTTTCTCTTCACTTCCTCACTCGCGCGATAGGCAGGGATCCAGGCAAAGACACTCACCTGCCTGCAGCTCATCTCCCCTCCCCTTGGGCGAGTGGGGCTCAGGGTGGCAGGTCCCCCCGGCTCACCCAGCTAGCGCCCCTCACCTCGAGCTGTCCCTGCCATTCACACCCTGCCAGGATGCTGCTCCCCAGCGGACCCCAGACCCACCAGGTGAGCGTGTGGCCTCTCCCCCGGCAAACCCGTCTGGCTGGGAGCCAGGCACGTGGCTAGGGCGAAGGTGCCTCGAGCACTGGTGCCCCGTGGGCCCTCCTAGTCTCCTCCCGGGGTCTCCGGGCGCTGCAGTGCCCTGGGCCTAGTGGGCCGGTGCTACACAGGAGTCAGACAGGGAGATCTGGGGGGGCCCTTCTGGCCTCCAACTCCGACGCTTGAAGGGAATGACCCTCTATTGCTCCCTCTTTGCCACCGGCCGGGGGGCGCGCAGCCAGCACAGAGGCAAATGGGCAGCAGAGATGGGCAGGGGGCTGCACCTGCCGCATGACCCATGCAGCTGTAGAGATAGTGATGCTGCTCCCCAAGTGGCCAGGTCCCCGTCGGGGTCTGTCTCGGTGGGACTCGCGGAGCGGAGCTCACGGGGTGGAGCAGGGGGGCTGCAGGCCCAGAGGTCCAGCCAAAGGAGGCGGAGAGGAAGAGTGAGACCTCCCAGGGGTCTGGCCCACTGGCGGGTTCCTCCTAGAGACTGTTCCAAAGCTGGGGCTATAGCACCGATCCTGCGGCTCCGTGACACTCCCAGATCATCCTTTCCCGAGTCGCTACGCGCCCCGCTCTGCACGCCGGCTGCGGTCCTGCTCCCCACGGGGAGGGCCCTGCCGCTGAGTGCCTGGGCCCAGCTGAGCAAGCGATCCCCTCGCTCCGTGTGCCAGGCCCGTCCCCATCGCTTTGTGCCAGGCTGCGTGTCAGCCGCAAACTCCCTCGGCCGGCTCCGGGGTGACGGAGCTGAGCAGCAGCCGGCCGAGACGAGTTGCCCACAGCGGGGTGAGCATGGGAGGGGCCTGGCTCCAGGCAGGGCCCCGGGGGCGAGAGGGCCAAGGTGGGGGGCAGGAGAAGCTCGGGGGCGCAGGGCTGGGCGCCCCGCACAGCGGGGAGGAGCTGCACCCGCCTGGCCCCGCCGGCTCCAGCTGACGTGCAGCAGCAGGGCAGCCGCGGCCAGTTAGCGCCCAATTAACGGGCTCTGCTGCACGAGGCCGAGCAATTAGGCTGGCAGCTGCGGCGAGGCGGCGGGGAGGGGGCCGGTTCCAGGCCCTGCTGCGGCCGGCGCGGCACCTGCCTCCCAGGCCCCACGGCCAGGCTGCTAAGAATAGCCCAGGGCCTGGAGCGGTGACGCCGAGTGAATTGCATCAGACCCCGCGTGTCGCCCCCCCGCACTTTCCAGGCCCCCTGGGGTCGTGCAGCTCCCCCAGCGCCCGCCCACTCCTGCGGGGGGCTTGGGGTGAACCCCCGGGACACGGGGAGCCTCCGGGGGGGTCCCGGCTCCCGCCCAGCCTAGCACAGCTCGTCCGCGGGTGTGAGGGGCTGGCAGGGCCCCGTGGCAGCCCAGCCCCCGCTGTATGCCCGGGGGGGGGGATTATTAATGAAGCGAGTGCCGGGGCCTCAGCTAGGATTGCCAGTTTGGGCTGGACGTATCCCTGGAGGGTTCATCCTATGACATCATCTTTAATTAAAGATTAATTAAATCCTGGAGACTCCAGGACAATCCTGGAGGCTTGGCACCCCCTCCCCCCAGCTCAGGGCTTCTCCCCGCCGAGGTCCTGCTCCGCCCCGGGAGGCAGGTGAGGGCCCGGAGACGGTGCCCCCGTCCGTCAGGCTCGCCCCGCCCCACGCCCGCGGTCCGAGCGCCCCAGGGGGGCCCTACCGCCGGGGGGCGGGCGGGGGGTCCGTCAGGGCAGCCTGTCCTGGGGGAGGGGGCCCACTGGGCGAGTGAGACATGGTCCCAGCCGCCCAAGGGGCTGGGCTTGGGGGGGGCAGGATGGTGCTTGGAGCCTCATACCCCCCATGGCTGTATCCCTCCATCGTCACCCTCCCCCACTTGCGCTCCCCACACCGCCCCCGATTCCCTCCCTCAGCCTGCTCTCCCCACGCTGCCCCCCCACCTGTGCTCCCCACACCGCCCCCCCCTCGTCCCCCAGCCCGAGCTCCCCACACCGTCCCCCCACCCTCGTCCCACGCTCCCCACACCGACCCCTGATTCCCTCCCTCAGCCTGCTCTCCCCACACTGCCCCCTCCCCCACCTGCGCTCCCCACACCGCCCCCCCCGATTCCCTCCCTCAGCCTGCTCTCCCCCACACTGCCCCCTCCCCCACCTGCGCTCCCCACACTGCCCCCCGCCCTCATCCCCCAGCCCGAGCTCCCCACACCGTCCCCCCACCCTCGTCCCACGCTCCCCACACCGCCCCCCCCGATTCCCTCCCTCACCCTGCTCTCCCCCACACTGCCCCCTCCCCCACCTGCGCTCCCCACACTGCCCCCCGCCCTCGTCCCCCAGCCTGCGCTCCGCACACCATCCCCCCACCCTCGTCCCACGCTCCCCACACCGACCCCCAATTCCCTCCCTCACCCTGCTCTCCCCCACACTGCCCCCTCCCCCACCTGCGCTCCCCACACCGCCCCCCGCCCTCGTCCCCCAGCCTGCGCTCCCCACACTGTCCCCCCCCCTCGTCCCACGCTCCCCACACCGCCCCCCCGATTCCCTCCCTCACCCTGCTCTGCCCACACTGCCCCTCCCCCACCTGCGCTCCCCACACCGCCCCCCGCCCTCGTCCCCCAGCCTGCGCTCCCCACACTGTCCCTCCACCCTCATCCCACGCTCCCCACACCGCCCCCCGATCCCCTTCCCCGGCCTGCGCTCCCCACACTGCCCCCCAACCTGTGCTCCCTACACCCCCCGACCCTTTCCCCTGCTTGCGCTCCCCACACTGTCCCCCCACCCTCGTCCCCCAGCCTGCTCTCCCCACATTGCCCCCTCCCCCGCCTGAGCTCCCCACACTGCCCCCTCCCCCGCCTGAGCTCCCCACACTGCCCCCTCCCCCGCCGGAGCTCCCCACACTGTCCCCCCGCCCTCGTCCTGCACTCCCCACACCGCCTCCCTGATCCCCTTCTCCGGCCTGAGCTCCCCACACTGCCCCCCTGATCCCCTCCCTCGGCCTGCGCTCCCCACACCCCCCCAACCCTCTCCCCTGCCTGTGCTCCCCACACGGCCCCCCTGACCCTCTCCCCTGACCTGCACTCCCCACACTGTCCCCCCGCCCTTGTCCCCCAGCCTGCTCTCCCCACACTGCCCCCTCCCCCGCCTGAGCTCCCCACACTTTCCCCCTGCCCTCGTCCCGCGCTCCCCACACCGCCCCCCCTGATCCCCTCACCCGGCCTGCGCTCCCCACACCTCCCCCCAACCTGCGCTCCCCACACCCCCCCGACCCTCTCCCCTGATCTGCGCTCCCCACACTGTCCCCCCGCCCTTGTCCCCCGGGCTGTGCTCCCCACCCCCCCCCCCGATTTCCTCCCCTGGCCTGCGCTCCCCACCCGCAGCCTGCCAGCCTCTGGCAAGGAGTTCCACAGGTTGACTGTCCTTTGTGTGAAGAAATGCTTCCTTTGGTTTGTTTTCAACCTGCTGCCTATTCATTTCATTTGGTGACCCCAGTTCTTGTGTTACACGAAGGGGTAAAGAACATGTCCTTATTCACTCTCTGCACACCAGTCATGATTTTACAGACCTCTGTCACTCTCTGGCCCCCTTAGTCGTCTCTTTGCCAAGCTAAACAGTCCCAGTCTGATTAATCTCTCCTCATACGGCAGCCGTTCCATGCCCCTAATTGTTTTTGTTGCCTTTCTCTGAACCTTTTCCAATTCCAATAGATCTTTTCTGAGATGGAGTGATGAGAACTGCACGCAGTATTCAAGATGTGGGTGTACCCTGGATTTATACAGAGGCAACATGATATTTTCTGTCTTATTATCTATCCCTTTCCTAATGGTACCTAACACTCATAGACTATCAGGGTTGGAAGGGACCTCAGGAGGTTATCGAGTCCAGCCCCCTGCTCAAAGCAGGACTAATCCCCAATTCTTGCCCCAGATCCCTAAATGGCCCCCTCAAGGATTGAACTCACAACCCTGGGTTTAGCAGGCCAGTGCTCAAACCACTGAGCTATCCCTCTCCCCATTCTGTTCCTTTTTTTGGCTGCTGCTGCACATTGAGTGGATGTTTTCAGAGAACTCTCCACAATGACTCCAAGATCTTTCTTGAGTGGTAACAGCTAATCTAGACCCCATCATTTTGTATGGCTAGTTGGGATGATGTTTTCCAATGTTCATTGCTTTGCATTTATCAACATTGAATTTCATCTGCCATTTTCTTTCCCAGTTACCCAATTTAGTGAGATCCGTTTGTAGCTCTTCGCAGTTTGCTTTGGACTTAACTATCTTGAGTAATTTTTATTGTCTGCAAATTTTGCCACCTCACTGTTCACCCCTTTTTCCAGACCATTTATGAATATGTTGAATAGGACCGGTCCCAGTACGGACCCCTGGGGGACACCACTATTTACCTCTCTCCACTCTGAAAACTATGTATTCCTGCTCTTTGTTTCCTGTCTTTTAACCAGTTACTGATCCCCGAGAGGACCTTCCCTCTTATCCCATGACAGCTTCCTTTGCTTAAGAGCCTTTGGTGAGAGACCTTGTCAAAGGCTTTCTGAAAGTCCAGGTACGCTATATCCCCCGGATCCTCCTTGTCCACGTGTTTATTGACCCCCTCAAAGAACTCTAGTCGATCGGTGAGGCAGGATTTCCCTTTACAAAGCCATGGTGACTCTTCCCCAACATATTGTGTTCATCTCTGTGTCTGACAATTCTGTTCTTTACTATGGTTTCAACCAGTTTGCCCGGTGCTGAGGTCAGGCTCACCGGCCTGTCATTGCCGGGATCCCCTCCGGAGCCTTTATTAAAAGTTGGTATTACATTAGCGATCCTCGTCATGAGCTGATTTGAATGATCGGTCACAGACCACAGTTAGTCGTCCTGCGATCTCACATTTGAGTTCCTGCAGAACTCTTGGGTGATCCCTCTGGTCCTGGAGACTTATTGCTGTTTAGTTTATCCATTTGTTCCAAAACCTCCTCTAATGACACCTCAGTCTGGGACAGTTCCTCAGATTTGTCATCTAAAAAGAAATGCTCAGGTTTGGGAATCTCCTTCACATCTTCTGCAGTGAAGACCAATGGAAAGAATTTATTTAGCATTTCCACAATTGCCTTGTCTTCCTGGAGTGCTCCTTTAGCACCTCAATCCTCCAGTGGCCCCACTGGTTGCTTGGCAGCCTTCCTGCTTCTGATGTATTTAAAGAAGTTTTTGCTGTTAGTTTTTGAGTCTTTGTAACATTATTGACATAAACTGTAACCGTATAGATCATTGTTGCAACCACTGTTATATATTTGCAGCAAATATTGTACAAAGGTTGTTGTGTGAGGTGTCTATTAAGAGGTTCTGATTTGCTGGTTATAATGATTCTAGCTGTCTGGGTGTGTCATTTTTGTAGTTGAAGTTATGAATATTGGCTCTGTACTTGTATCTCAAATGTATTTGATTCCAAGTAGTCTCAGTGAAGCATTTGGTCAGCTTCTTGAGAAAGGACTATTCTCAGTGGCGAACGGGGGAAGTCCCGGATGACTGGAAAAAGGCTAATGTAGTGCCAATCTTTAAAAAAGGGAAGAAGGAGGATCCTGGGAACTACAGGCCAGTCAGCCTCACCTCAGTCCCTGGAAAAATCATGGAGCAGGTCCTCAAAGAATCAATCCTGAAGCACTTACATGAGAGGAAAGTGATCAGGAACAGTCAGCATGGATTCACCAAGGGAAGGTCATGCCTGACTAATCTAATCGCCTTTTATGATGAGATTACTGGTTCTGTGGATGAAGGGAAAGCAGTGGATGTATTGTTTCTTGACTTTAGCAAAGCTTTTGACACGGTCTCCCACAGTATTCTTGTCAGCAAGTTAAGGAAGTATGGGCTGGATGAATGCACTATAAGGTGGGTAGAAAGCTGGCTAGATTGTCGGGCTCAACGGGTAGTGATCAATGGCTCCATGTCTAGTTGGCAGCCGGTGTCAAGTGGAGTGCCCCAGGGGTCGGTCCTGGGGCCGGTTTTGTTCAATATCTTCATAAATGATCTGGAGGATGGTGTGGATTGCACTCTCAGCAAATTTGCGGATGATACTAAACTGGGAGGAGTGGTAGATACGCTGGAGGGGAGGGATAGGATACAGAAGGACCTAGACAAATTGGAGGTTTGGGCCAAAAGAAATCTGATGAGGTTCAATAAGGATAAGTGCAGGGTCCTGCACTTAGGACGGAAGAATCCAATGCACCGCTACAGACTAGGGACCGAATGGCTAGGCAGCAGTTCTGCGGAAAAGGACTTAGGGGTGACAGTGGACGAGAAGCTGGGTATGAGTCAGCAGTGTGCCCTTGTTGCCAAGAAGGCCAATGGCATTTTGGGATGTATAAGTAGGGGCATAGCGAGCAGATCGAGGGACGTGATCGTTCCCCTCTATTCGACACTGGTGAGGCCTCATCTGGAGTACTGTGTCCAGTTTTGGGCCCCACACTACAAGAAGGATGTGGATAAATTGGAGAGAGTCCAGCGAAGGGCAACAAAAATGATTAGGGGTCTAGAGCACATGACTTATGAGGAGAGGCTGAGGGAGCTGGGATTGTTTAGTCTGCAGAAGAGAAGAATGAGGGGGGATTTGATAGCTGCTTTCAACTACCTGAAAGGGGGTTCCAAAGAGGATGGCTCTAGACTGTTCTCAATGGTAGCAGATGACAGAACGAGGAGTAATGGTCTCAAGTTGCAATGGGGGAGGTTTAGATTGGATATTAGGAAAAACTTTTTCACTAAGAGGGTGGTGAAACACTGGAATGCGTTACCTAGGGAGGTGGTAGAATCTCCTTCCTTAGAGGTTTTTAAGGTCAGGCTTGACAAAGCCCTGGCTGGGATGATTTAACTGGGAATTGGTCCTGCTTCGAGCAGGGGGTTGGACTAGATGACCTTCTGGGGTCCCTTCCAACCCTGATATTCTATGATTCTATGATTCTATGATTCAGTAAGGGCCCAATCAAGAAATACTTAATGGAGTTTGGGAGACGCCAATCCACATCTGAGCTTTCCTGGGAACATTCAAACTAACATGTAAACAATGGTGTGGGCCTACAAACTGAGTCATGCATGGACATGTGACTTGCCCATGTGACTCCAGACTCCATCTTGCTGCTGTGATCTTCCACAGGGCAGAGAATATAAAAGGCCCTGGAAGCCCCACCGTCTTGTCTTCAATCCTGCTTCTTACTTCTGGAGGAACCTTGCTACAAACTGAAGCTCTGAACCAAGGACTGAATGACCCATCCCAGCTGGGGATGTTCTCCAGAGACTTGATTTGTGCCTAAAGCTTATTCCATCCTTGCTACAAGCCTGAACCAAGAACTTTGCCACCACTGTATGTCATTGATTCCATTTAACCGATTCTAGCTCTCATCTCTATCTTTTTCCTTTTATGAATAAACCTTTAGATTTTATATTCTAAAGGATTGGCAACAGCGTGATTTGTGGGGGGTAAGATCTGATTTGTATATTGACCTAGGTCTGGGGCTTGGTCCTTTGGGATCGTGTGACGGTGCTGCCCGTGGGAGCCAGCTGAGGTCACTCAATCAGGTAGATCTGCAAACAGACCTGGGGCAGACAAACCCCAAACGCTGGGGGATATTCCAATACTGAGATTTACCCAGCCAGCCCAAAACAGCTTCTCTAGCCCCTCCCTGGGTACTCAGACATCCAAACAATGCAGTTCCCTTAAAGTGCCCAGCCGCAGGCCTCCATCCAGACACACACGTCAAACATATGATGATAAATTCTGAAAATCTTATTTCATCATATAAAAGAAAAAGTTCTCCTGATCCCAAAGGACCAAGCCCCAGACCCAGGTTAAATGATAACTCAGATCTTACCCCAGATACACGCTTACAGTCAATTCTTATTAACTAAACTAAAATTTATTAAAAAAGAAAAAAGAGAGCGTGTTGGTTAAAAGATCAATACACAGACAGACTTGAATTCAATTCCTGAGGTTCAGATACACAGCAGAGATGAGCTTGTAGTGGCCAAAAGTCCTTTTAGAAATAGTCCATAGGTAATAGTCCAACGTCCATATTCAGGGTGACTCCAGTCAGTGACTGGGGATCTCAATCCTTATGGCTTAAGGTTTCCCCTTCTTGAAACCCAGAGCAGATCTGAGATGAAGAAGGATCGTCTCCCAAGGTTTTTATACATTTCCTGCAGCCTTTTGGCCTGAGAAAACAATGGGCTTAACTTTCCTTCTTCCAAACATCCTGGCCATTAGCACAGGGTAATTTATCCATTAACAGTTCAGACACAGGTTACCACAACCTTCAAAGAGACATAGACAATAACACTATTGCACTCAAGTATATGTTAATATTCCTTTTGTTGATCTTTGAATCAAAGCTACAGCCATAGACAAGACTTGTTTGCGGACATCACAAGCCCTGAGCACACAGCTCCCCTTCTCTCTCTCACAATGCCGGCTGCATTTCACAGCTCTCTCCATTTCCATCTCTTCCTAACCAGTCCCTAAAGTCTGGCCCTGGGTCAGGTCAGTCTGGGAGGTAATTAACTCTTTCTGGCCCTGTCACCTTTCAATGAGATATTATATTACACTCTGAATCTCACAGATCTAGAGACCCTTTTTTCTTTTACTGGGGTGTTGGTTTTCATAAGCATTCGTCCCCATAACGAGTGGCACTGGTGGGGATACTGGGGCACTGGAGTGTCTAAGAGAATTGCTTGGGTGACTTGTGGTTAGCCAGTGGGGTAAAACCAAACTCCTCTCTGTCTGGCTGGTTGGGTTTGCCTTGGTGGGCAAAGGAACCCCAGCCTGGGGCTGTGACTGCCCTGCTCTAAGCGATTCGTCCTGAATTGATACTCTCACAGCTGTCGCAACAGAGGCAGCATCGTTACAGTCTTTTGCTAGTGCTCTTCAATTTCTTTTTTGGCCTTCCTAATTGTACTTTTACACTTGACTTGCCAGAGTTCATCCTCGTTTCTCTTCTCCATAGTAGGATTTGACTTCCAGGTATTGGAGGATGCCTTTTTACCTCTAGCTGCTTTTACTTTGTTGTTTAGCCACCATGGCACTTTTTTGGTCCTCTCACTGTGTTTTAATTTGAGGTATACATTTAATTTGAGCCTCTATGAAGGTGTTTTTAGAAAGTTTCCATGCAGCTTGCTGGGATTTCACTTTTGAGACTGTACCTTTTAATTTCTGCTTGACTATCTTCCTCATTTTTGTGTTCCCCTTTCTGAAGACAAATGCTACTGTGGTGGGCTTCTATTCCCACCCACCCCCCAAAGATGTTCAATTTAATTACACTATGGTCACTATTACTGAGCGGTTCAGCTCTGTTCACCTCTTGGACCAGATCCTGTGCTCCACTCAGGACTAAATCAAGAATTGCCTCTCCACGCTGCCCCTTCCCTTCAGGGCCAGCTCTAGAGGGTGGTGAGCAAGGCAATTGCCTAGGGTCCATGGGGGCTCCTGCTGTCAGCTGTCTGGCTGACAAAATTGCACTGGAAGCCTAATACTGCGGGATCCGCGATATCGCAAATGAAATAGGGCCTCACTAATAGTCAGTCTGTGCTGGCATCGCTGCAATGGGATAGCGCTGGTGACATTTCTAGTCAACATCATTATCTTCGTCTTGTTCATCATTCTGCTCTCTGCTGAGCATGTGGCTTACCACAGTCTCCGTTGTCTTGGCACAGACCCAGTTCAGTGCAGGGCAGATTGTTCTGGCTACAGACATTGTTCATATTCTCGAGTACTTTTCCATGGCAAATTGTTTCTGGATGTGTTCTAGGTTTTGCGAATGCTGCGCATTGCATAAGAAACCATAACAGGGTTCAGAAAAGAACTAGGTAAGTTCATGGAGGACAGGTCCATCAATGGCTATGAGCCAGGGTGGGCAGGGATGGTGTCCCTAGCCTCTGTTTGCCAGAGGCTGGGAATGAGCGACGGGGATGGGTCACTTGATGATTCCCTGTTCTGTTCACTCCCTCTGGGGCACCTGGCATTGGCCACTGTCGGAAGACAGGAGACTGGGCTAGATGGACCTTTGGTCTGACCCAGTCTGACTGTTCTTTTGTTCTTATAAGACTCTGATTGCCCAGGGAGAGTAAGTGCCTTTTCTTTCCCACCCGTCAGTGCTATATCTTGGGGTGCTGGCTCTCTGCAGGCTGTTCTTGAAATCCCGCTCTAGCCATTGAAGGAAGGTGTGCTTTCCATCAGTCAGCTTGGTGCTGCTGTCTATATGATTCTCTCCTTCCTGGAGGAGATTCCACCAGCATGACATGGCACAATTCTACTTGGAATGAACACGCTTCCCTGGAGTCTTTCCACTTCAGTGTTTGCCACACTAGTGATGGGCTGCCTCGGCGCCGCATACTGGATGCCGAATCCAGGACGATACGTTTTGTCAATGAAAGTGTGAGCCCCAAACTCATGGGGTAGCCGTGCAGGCAGCCTTGTGTGCAGTGGGGTGAACATACTGAACCTGTTGAATACTAGGTGCCCTGTCGTTGAGTGGCACCATCTTTGAGTGTCTTCTAAAGGCTGGCACTCGATGCTGGCTGAATTATCAGCTCTTTATCTATCAGCCAAAGGCCGGCCTCTGTCTCCATTGGGGCTCACTCGTAGCTGAGCTCTGCAGGCTACAGTCACCTGGCTTTGGCTGATGTTCGGAGGCTTTCACTCTGGCTAGGATTGCAGCAGGGTTATACAAACCCACTTGCTCATTTGAAAGCTGTTCGTCAGGCTCACGCGCCAGAAGAACGTCCACAAAACACCTGGATGACTGAAGTTCCTGCTTCTGATTACAGCGGCTTGGATCGCATCAGCCCACTGCACTGCATAGAGCAACAGCAGACTTGCCTTGTCCATGCCGTGCGTGGAATGAATTTGCAGAACCACTGCAGTGTTTTTCTGATCTTGCCTGTAATCTGCTGCTGGAGTACTTGCAGTTTCTGCATCGGAGGGGAGTAGGGCTTTATACCTTTGTAGCAGCTTGGGCGGGAGAAGAACTTCCTTTGTGTACACAAGATCATTGTCTCTTCAATCAGCGATAACATGCAGCGCAATAACTGTATTGTTGCAGTGTAACTAGCTAGTTTCGCTGTAAGATTTGCTTTACTCAGCTAAAAAGAAAGGCATGTTGAGTGATAACTGCGTGACACTTTGTACCTCAGGGGAGCACCCTGTCACGTAAAGCAGGCCGTGTGAGGTGTCGTGGGAAAGGCCACGATCTGCTCAAAGTCACTGTTCTATCTCAATATGTACATCATAGAGCAGGTGAAGTTATGAGAATTGTGTTATACAGTTGTCACTAAAATCTGCTGTAAGTTGGGGAATCGGCCAGATATTAGCTCCCTAGAGACAACAGCAAGGAAAGTGACCAAAGCCCGGGTGGGTGTCAAAACAGCCATCAACAGCCATTGCCCAGCAAGGGAGCTACAATGCAATGACTCGCCTGCATAAGGCCACACCAGGGGAATTGCTCAACCTTGCCTGGGGACTCAGCAATGCCCCCCAGACATGCCTGGACTTGTGTTTTCCAAGCACATGGACTGAGGGTATAAAAAAGGACACAGGGGCCCCATGCTTCACCTTTCTCCTGCCCCATCTATGCTGCAAGCAACAAGGACACTCAGAAGACTGAAAACTTCAACGGAGGAGACTGGCCCATGTTTCAAGGGTGAAATCTGTGTACTATGAACTGCAATATCCAGTGGGGTGAGAAAAACTGCTTACTCTAAATGTTGCCCAGTCTAATAGGTTGAGAGTTTAGACTGCGTGCTTATATTTTATTTTATTTTGGTAACCACTCTGACTTTTTGCCTATCACTTACAGTCACTTAAAATCTATCCTTTGTAGTCAATAAATGTGTTCAACTGTTTATCTTTACCAGTGAGTTTGCCTGAGGTGTCTGGTGAACCTGCTCGGGTTGGCAAAGGCCGGTGTATGTCCACTTTCCATTGATGACGTGGTGAACCAATTAATAAACGTGCACAGCTCGTCTTGAGCAGTGCAAGGTGGTTTATTCCTGGGGTACAGTGCTGGGAGCTGGGGGGATTTGGCTGGTGCCTCCCTGTGTGATTCGCGAGTGGCTCTGGGAGCCTTCATGCGATCTCGCTGGGCGTGGGGCTCCACATGCGGCTGTGCTGAGCGATCACAGCGCCGGGAGAGGTTTGCTGCTGGTCACCAGCAAGGCATTGTGAGAGACAGCCCAGGCTGGAGAGAGTTCAGGGGGAACAGGGGTCCCACGGTCCCAGGCTGCACCCTGGGGATTCCGTTACAAACTGCATCCTTAGCAAACAAGTCTTCCACAGGTCTTCTGCACAGCAGCAGCGGCTGCTTCTCTTTGGAGAGCCGCCTCACTTAGATTGGTTGTGCTCTCAGATGTTTCTATTTTATGAAGTTCCTTGTCTGTCTTGTTTTTTTCAAGCAAACAGCGCAAAAGGACCAGTTGCTGGAGGACGTGCTTGCTCTGGTGGCTACAGAACTGGTGAACGTGATGCTTTCTGATCAGACTCAGAGTCTGTTTTCTTTCCTGGGTTCAGTACAACTCTGACATGTGCCAAGTCGACTTGCTTGTGTATTTCTGAAAACAACCCCTGTGCTAGAGGGCACGTCGTCTGAATGAGAAACCTGGTCCAGTAGCCTACCATTCATCTCTCCTGCCTCTGCAGCCAGCCGCACAGAGTTCAGTCCTGCACTGGTGCCTGGACAAAGGTCGGTTTTCTTGACAAATAACAGGGTTTTCAAAGTTTGTGGAGAGTCTTTTTTCTCTTTGATGTAAGCTTTAAAGGGCTTGTCTCATCCATGTCTTCGTACACTGGAACTTCCCTGTAGAGATAAAACTCCCCAAGTACATAGTTAGCATTACCACCACCGCTGCCACCACTTTTCAGTGTGTGCAAGTACACAGACGGGTGCGAAATTGCCTCTGAATGTTAGCATCCAAATGGCCAGTTCTGTTTCGTGAGCACTTTGACTGGAGCCCACTAGGAAGCCGTGTAGTGTCATCTCTGACACTAATGCTGACCTGTGCCCAAGGGTCACTGAAGTAAGAAGCTAGTTTCTGGTGGAAGCGGGGTGTGACTGCACTTTCACCTGACATGGAGTGGGGAGCTGGGGGGAAAGGCTCCAGGAGCAGGCCGTGTTTGAATAGACACACCCACTCTGCCGAGGTGCACGGCAGACAGAGCTGCTTTGCCCCAGTGGTCACTTTGGGTGGGGGGTCGGGTTTCAGATCCCTCTAGGGCTGAGTGCAGGGGGCAGGGCAAGGAAATGTTGTAACGCTCATTGTCTGAGTAAAGGGCAGCTGAACTGTGCTCTGCGGGGTCACCCTCAGCCGAATCTCACTTGCTAAGCAGGGGGAGGGAGGCCAACGGCCAGTCAGGGCTACACCTTAGGCCTGCTGTGGGGAGGGTGTGGCATAAAAGACAGTACAGCTGCTACCTGCCCAGGTCGCTGGGGCAAGCGGAAGAGCCTCCGAACGCTGCGCTGCAGAAGCGGCCGGGGGCCGTGAGAACCCCGTGGCAGGCAGGAGCAGAGACGTCGCAGCAGCGAGCCGGCTGCCGAGGGGTTGGCAGCAGCAGGCATTGCTGGATGCCCCACTTCTTTTTGGGGTGCAAGGTAGACCCATGGGATGCACCTTTGAGCTCTGGCTCTTCACTGACTAATGACAGCCACCCATGAGTGGGTTACAGCGGAGGGAGAGGGGCTTGTTAAAGGGACGTTCCTTTGTCAGACTTTCATGCCATAAGGTAGGAAACTGAGGCAAAGGACACTGTCCAACATGCTGTGCGGTGGGTGTTTGCTTATGGTCATGTGCTTTTGAATGATTGTGGTGGCATTTTCCCAAATTAATGCTGGGTTCCCTTCCCTTCTAAGAGAAGTTTTCTTTTATTGTACTCAGACTCGGTACTTTGGAGAGGGGAAGCATCGCCTCTGAGGGGCGCCCAGGAGCGGGGTGTCATTTTCCCAGATTACTGGATGGGGGCTGGTTCTGTGCTGTATTGTTAAGAGGAACCCCTAGACATCGAACCCGACCCTTGCTGCTGCTGATAAAATCATGACTGGTGTAGAGAAAGTAGACAAGGAAGTGTTGTTTACTATTTCCCATAACACAAGAACTAGGGGCCACCCAATGGAATTAACAGGCAGCAAGTTTAAAACAAACAACAGGAAGTATTTCTTCACACAACACACAGTCAACCTATGGAACTCCTTGCCAGAGGATGCTATGAAGGCCAAGACGATAACTGGATTCAAAAAAGGACTAGATAAATTCATGGAGCACAGGTCCATCAATGGCTGAGCCAGGATGGGCAGGAATGGTGTCCCTAGCCGCTGTCTGCCAGAAGCTGAGAATGAGCGACAGGGGATGGATCACTTGATGATTCCCTGTTCTGTTCATTCCCTCTGGGGCACCTGGCACTGGCCACTGTCGGCAGGCAGGATACTGGGCTAGATGGACCTTTGGTCTGAGCCAGTAGGGCCGCTCTTATGTTCTTATGGTACCACTTTGCAGAGAGGTTACAGGAGAATATTTGAAAGGCTAGTACTGCACGCATAGGTAACTCCAGATAAAACCTTCCACCAAGCACACGCGCTACAGTCTGTGCGGAAGCTTGCACATGTCGAAGCATTACATGAGGAGTTCACATGCATTTGGATCTGCCCACGGCGCAGTGCAAGCTGCGGGCACGCGACCTGGTGCTCCTGGTGCACCCCCTGCAGCGTGCGACTGAGCTGGTCGGCAAATTTCAGTTGAAAATAGAGAAAAAATAATCACTTCCGAGATACTCTGGAAATGAAGCATATGAGCCATGAAACCGTCTCGTGTCCGTGTGTTGCTGTTCCCCACTTCTGTCACATGCGAACAGCGTCCGCACTTCTGGAAACAACCCAGAGCAAACCAATAGAAATCACTCCACACATGGCTGTTTGGTAGCTTTGGCCAACAAACCCCGCAATCAGAGGTTGAAATCAACGTGGCCAGTACAGGCTGCAGTCACAGCCACGTTGCCGTGGTTGTGGAACTGTGCAAAAAATGGCACTTTCTCAGTCTGCGGACGTTGTCCCCTCTCGCCTCCCGGCGCCTGGCACCACTTGACAGCTCCAGCACACCCCCTCACCACACCTAACGAAAGCTCTCAAATGAGCCGTGATGTGGGCGTGTGTAGGGTGGGTACATTAAACTGCAACGACCTGGCCCTTTTCGGAGAACTGTCGTCTGTCTACCTCCGCATTGTTATTGCTCATTCTGCCATTCCCACCGGGTTATGGGCGAATACCATTGCTAGGATTTAATATGCTTAAAAACCTCCTCCTAAGAGCTCCTGGCCGTAGCAGGTGTCCTTTTGCTTCTCTTACCAATGTTTTATAATCCAGAGCTTCTGATTTATATGAATAACTGTCACCTTCCACTTTCCTCCATGTGTGGAAGATTATTTTGCAATTTTTTAATAGTTGCCTTCACTTGCCCTCTAACCCAGATGAGTGTTTTAACCAGCCTGGCCTTCTCCCTCCATTGTGGCTTTCTGGGCCCCTCAGAAGATGTTCTTAAACAATTCCCAATTGTCATTTACACTTTTCTGATTCAATTCTTCCTCCCAGCTGGGCCGGCTCAGAATAGTTTTCAGCTTTGTGACGCTCTCCCTGTTAAAGCACCAAGCATACGGGTTATGGGTCTGGACGTCATTCTGCTTGCACATTATAAATGGGATCAAGTCATGATGACTTGCTCCTAAGCTACCGTTCATTTTCAGTTCATTGCTCGGTGCCCCTTTATCTGGTAGGACAAGGTCTAAGGCTTTGTCTACACAAGCACTTGCATTGACAAAACTGTGCTCAGTCAGGGGCATGAAAAACACACCCGCCTGACCGACAAAACGTTCACCGACAGACGCGGCAGTGCGGACAGTGCTATGTTGGCGGGAGATGCTCTCCTGCAGACACAGCGACCGCTGCTCATTGCCAGCAGGAGAGCTCTCTCCCGTCGGCAGGGAGCGGCTACCCAGGAAACCTGACCGCGGCGCAGCGGCCGCGATACAGGCCGTAGTGTAGACAGCCTCACGCAGAATTACCCGCTTTTGGCTGCAGCAGTTGTGGAGTCCGGAGGTGGCTGTCTGCAGTGGTGAGAAATTCCAAGGATGTTTTAGTTCTGGCAGCAGCAGGGCCCTCGGGTTGACGTCCCCCATGATAGATTCGTGCATAAGGAGCCGGTCATCCTGGTCCCTCGTGTGAGTTGGGGTCTGGAGCAGACAGTAACTAAGGCTGTTCTCGCCATTGATCCATCAGCATTCACAGTCCTTTGCTCCAAGTTATCAGCTACTCGGAAGTAGGGAATGCCAGTTTTGATGTCGAGTGGCGCTCTCTCCCCTCCCCCCTTCTGCCCACTCGATCCTTCCTAACAAGGTTACAGCCCTTGACTGGAACATTCACCAAGTGAACCCTCCCCCAGGTCTCCGTAATAGCAGCTAGATCGAATCTGGGCTTGTCCCTGAGCAACCCCAGCTGCTCTGTGTTCCCAGGCGCCTGGCACTGGGGGAGAGGAAATACGAGTATTTCTTCTCCTCTGCAGCCACCCATTGAAGAATTACCCTCACTGCACACCTCTGGGCCGGGCCTAAGTCCTGAGCCAGTGTACGGGGGGCTGTGCCTGTGGTATTGGGGGGTCCTGGTGGGGTGGCCATGCCCATGGAACTGGGAGCCCTGTCTTGGGTTTGCTTACTGGGACTGGCCTCGTGTCATGGCTCCAAGGCCCCGTGCTCTCGCATGGCTCAGGAAAAGTCCCAGGGGGACCCCTTCAGTGTGTCAGCCCCCTGAGGGTCACACTCTCACTGGGGGGATGGGTGTAGGGGGTTGGGATGGGGAGGGATGCAGTGACGGGGGAATCTTGTGCTGAAAGCCCCAGAGGGGAGGGTGAAATCACAAGTGCTGCTGGGGAAATAGGAGAATGTCTCTTTAACTCCTAGGTAGCAGCAGGGATGGTCCTAACCAGTTCCTGTAGCCCCGGGGTTCAAGGCAGGTCCCTGCCGGAGGAGCTGAACAGAGCCAGCTTCTGTCCTGTGATCATCTCCCTGGGGGAGGGGGATGCTCCACCTTGCAACAGGGAGGCCGTCCCAGCTGCTGACTGCCAGGAAGTTTTAGGTGAGCAGGGGACAGGTCCAGCCCTAGGGTGCAGAGAGACGTGTATCCCGGAGGTGGAAGTTGGGGTCCTGGTGACCCCTGCGGTGGGAACAGACCCCCCAAGACTCTGTACCTGGAAGCAAGTCCAACCTGAGTGAAAGGTGGGGATTTTGCTGGCCAGTGAAGGGTCTGTCATAGCTGGTAGTTGTAAGCCCACAGGCAGACCAGGGTCACCTTCCCTTTTGGAGGACACAGGAGTGTCTGCCTCAGTGGGAGCCCAGAAAGGGAAGTCCAGACAGAAGGTGAGGGGCGATAGGGAGGGTCTGCCCACCTTTTGTAGGAAGGCATTTCCCCAGGAGGAGGGTGAAGGATCTGGTTCTGAAATGCCAGACCCCTCACCTGTGGGTCAGGTTTTAAGGGAAGACTCGGGGGGTCAGAGCTCCTGCAGGGGAGAGTCCACCCAGCTGACCTGTTGGGAGCAGAGAGTGGAGTGACCGAGGGGATCTTACCAGTCCAAAGCACTCCATTGAAAGATGTTGTTCCTGCTGCACTTGTAAGAGATAAAACTGTCTCTGCAAGGCAGGAGGAAGAAAAACTTTGCATTTGGAAAACTTCACAGGCTGGTGTGGCCCAACACAAAGAGATTCCAGAGGGAAGGGCCGAGGGCAGGCATGGTTACAGTGCACCCTTTCCTTGCCAAAACCTCAAACACATGCCTGAATTGAGAGCCTTCTCCAAAGAGACAGGAGAATCCGTGTCTGAGCACCTACCATGGTACACAAAGGGATTAGGAAATGCAGTGGACACTGGGCAAGCCAGGCAGTGTGAATGGAGTCTGTCCATCATAAATTGGCTGTTAATCTTGTGTCTTTTGCTACTTCATCTAGGGGTCAAGACAAAGGAGTTAATACTAATGGTAAACCCTTTGAAGATGTGTGACATACCTGATTTGTAGAAAAACCGTGTGTACATGCTACGGGTGGTAAGAAGACAGTACCACAAACCTGATGCTTCTCAGCTAATGCCTGTAAACAGGCTTAGAGCTTGGCACAGCAGCAAAAGCATAACAGGCCTATGCTGCTGTCAAGTTATTGACTTGAACTGGGACCATATAGCACATGGTTGCAATCGAGATCCTGTCGTGGCACCAAATCTTGTATAAAGGGGGTCAAATGAGGTGTCTAAGACAAGGTTATCGTTGGCTGGTTATGATGATGCTGTCTATATGTGTGTATCATTTTTGCCGTTAAAGTTATGAATATTGGCTCTAGACTGTCTGTAGTTCAAACTTGTGCTGTGCTTCTGGGGGACACCCCAGACAAGTTGGTGTCAGCTCTGCCTAGCCTGCTGGATGGCCCATTAATGACCATCAACTGCACAACTGACCCACTGAGAGAAGGTAGATACACCTTGGGATTCAGCCAGGGGTGCAGGGACCTGCCGATGGACAGAACTCTGAGGTGTTTCCAGGCCATGGGATGGGCAGCTTGTCCTTGGGACAAAGAAAGAAAGACCACATGGCAAGAGACTATACAAAGCTGCTGCAGCTCCTCCATCTTGTCTTCAGTCCTGCTTCTTTCCTCTGGAGGGACTTTGCTACACTGAAGCTCTGAACCAAGGACTGAAAGACCCATCCCAGCTGGGGATGTTCTCCAGAGACTTGATTTGAACCTGCCGTTTATTCCATCACTGCTACAAGCCTGAACCAAGAACTTTGCCATCGCCGTATGTCATTGATTCCATTGAACCAATTCTAGCTCTCATCTCTCTCTTTTTCCTTTTATGAATAAACCTTTAGATTTTAGATTCTAAGGGATTCGCAACAGCGTGATTTGTGGGTAAGATCTGATTTGTTTATTGACCTGGGTCTGGGGCTTGGTCCTTTGGGATCGGGAAAACCTTTGTTCTTTTACTGGGGTATTGGTTTTCATAACCATTCGTCCCCACAATGAGTGGCACTGGTGGAGATACTGGGAAACTGGAGTGTCTGAGGGAATTGCTTGTGTGACTTGTGGTTAGCCAGTGGGGTGAGACCAAAGTCCTCTCTGTCTGGCTGGTTTGGTTTGCCTTGGTGTGCAAAGAAACCCCAGCCTGGGGCTGTAACTGCCCTGCTTGAAGCAATCTGTCCTAAACTGGCACTCTCAGTTGGGTCCTGCCAGAACCAGCCTCGTTACAGCTGCTGTGTGGGAGGGGAAAGTGAGGCACACCGCCTCATGGCATTGGTGGCTAAATGCCAAGACACCTACACTTTAACAGATATTGCTACCTGCATTCTGTTAGCAATACTGCAACCCGACATGTTTTCAGGCACCCAGGGACCAGGAACCCAGAACTTTGCTAGAACACCTATGAATGACATCATAGGGTTTAAAGGTACTGGAAGGGTGAGTAACCAGAGACAAACAGGGATTTTACATGTTCTGCCTCTGCCCTGGACAGTGTCCAAGTCTCTGGCAGTAAGTTCAGGAGGAGGGTGTGACGTTGCACTCCATATGTTTTATGAATATGAATATGATGTAACTGGAATATGCTTCATGCAAAAGGTCTCTTGAAAGGTAACATTACAAAGCTTATAATCTACTGAGTGTGGTCATCCTCTTTGTATAAATGTATCATTCTTGTATCTAAAACTAGACGTATGAAGTATAACTCTAAAGTCCTATTGTAATTATGCAAAGTGTGGGCCATTAATGGTGGTTTAGAATCTTGATGGCTCCTATTAACTAGGACAATTGGTTGTAAATGGCTCTGTTGACTTAGAAGCCTTCCTGTGTTTGTGTGAGTCAGGCCAGGAAGAATGGAGGCTTGGGGTCTCACAGGCCATGTGACCATGTCACCTGGTACTGGAATCCATCTTAAACCTGGTGCTTTTCCATTTAGAAGGAGGGGTGGGGACCCAAAGAGACAAAAGATTCCCGCCTTGTGCCAAAGCTATAGAAGGGGGTGGAACAGAACAAAGGGAGCAGCCAGTCATGAGAAATCCCCTAGTTACCACCTGAGCTGGAACTAACAAGGACTGTACCAGGGGAAAGGACTGGGCACAGACTAGGAAGGAGTCTAGTCTGTGAAAGAAGCTTATTGGAACATCTCTGAGGGTGAGATTTTACTTGTAATCAGTTTCTTAATGTATTGGGCTTAGATTTGCGTGTTTTTGCTTTATTTCTTGGTGACTTCCTTTGTTCTGTCTGTTATTACTTGAAACCACTTAAATCCTACTTTTTATACTTAATAAAATCACTTTTGTTTATTAATTAACCCAGAGTAAGTGATTAATATCTGGGGGAGCAAATAGCTGTGCATATCTCTCTATCAGTGTTATAGAGGGCGAACAATTTATGAGTTTACCCTGTATAAACTTTATACAGAGTAAAATGGATTTATTTGGGGTATGGATCCCATTGGGAGCTGGGTGTCTGGGTGCTGGAGACAGGAGTACTTGCTGAGCTGTTTTTAGTTAAATCTGCAGCTTTGGGGGCATGTTTCAGACCCTGGGTCTGTGTTACAGCAGGCTGGTGTGTCTGACTCAACAAAGCAGGGTTCTGGAGTCCCAAGCTGGCAGGGAAAACGGGCTCAGAGGTAATTTCAGCACATCAGGTGACAGTCCCAAGGGGGTCTCTGTGACCGAACCCATCACAGTGGTGTAGTCGAACATGATCTGTGCACAGCTGATTGCTTTGAGTTACTGGTAGTGATTTTAAGTGAGTTTTGAGTGTGGTGGCCAGAGAATAGACAAAGTGGTTACTGGTTTGTTATTTTCTGTTTGTTTATTTTGGGTGAGGGAAATAAGCACAAGAAAGCAGGAAAATGACTACCAGTGAGGCAGCTACAAAACTAGAGCTGGCCAGATGGAAGCGGAAGAGAAGGCAAAGGACCGTGAGTTTCAAATTAGGCTCAAAGAAGCAGAGGCAGCCAGAGAGGAAGCTGCTCACAAAAAAGCCATGGAAGCCCAGGTTAGTCCAACAAGCTGCTCAGGAGGAGAAGGAAAGAGAGAGGCGGCTAGCCCTGGAGTCGAAGACAAAGAAATTGAGGCCCAGATTGCAACCCAGAAGCATAAACTGGCTGTAATGGAGTGGAATAGAGCAACTGGCTCTACTTCCCCAAAAATCCACAAATGGGAACGATTACGCCCGTAGTATGATGAATCCACCTTTGAGAGACTGTGCACTCTCCATGCGATTCCTGAAGACCAAAAAATGACCACTTTGGTTGCAAAATTGACTGGGGGAGCTCTGGACATATGCACTTGGATTCCTATTGATGATACTTCAAACGATGGTAAATTTAAGGAACTGGTTTTGAAACAGTTCCAGATTACACCTGAAACCTACAGGGTAAAATTCAGGAGTCTTAAAAGGGGATCTAGATTAATTAATGTGGCCTATGTGTGGGGAGGTTGGGTTGAGGAGGGATGCAGTGACAGAGGATGGGGTGCAGGGGGGGTGTTAGGACAGGGTGAGATGCAGTGACAGGGGATGGGGTGCAGGGGGGTTGGGACGGGGAGGGATGCAGTGATGGGGGATGGGGGGTGTGGGGGGTTGGGACGGGGAAGGATTCAGTGATGGGGGTGTGGGGGGTTGGGACGGGGAGGAACGCAGGGATAGGGAATGGGGTGCAGGGGGGAGTTGGGACAGGGAGGGATTCAGTGATGGGGGATGGGGGTGGGGGGATTGGGACAGGAAGAGATGCAGTGAAGGGGGATGGGAGTTTGGGGGTCTGGGACGGGGAGGGATGCAGTGACGGGGGATGGGGGTGTGGGGGGGTTAGGACAGGGAGGGATGCAGTGATGGGGGTGCGGGGGGGTTGGGACAGGGAGGGATGCAGTAACGAGGATGGGGGTGGAGGGGTTGGGATGGGGAGGGATGCAGTGACAGGGGATGGTGTGTGGGGGAGTGTTAGGACAGGGAGAGATGCAGTGATGGGGGATGGGGGTGTGGGGGGTTGGGACGGGGAGGGATTCAGTGATGGGGGATGAGGGCGTGGGGGGTTGGGACGGGGAGGAACGCAGGGACAGGGAATGGGGTGCAGGGGCGGGTTGGGACGGGGAGGGATTCAGTGATGGGGGATGGGGGTGGGGGGGTTGGGACAGGGAGGGATGCAGTGAAGGGGGATGGGAGTTTGGGGGTCTGGGACGGGGAGGGATGCAGGGACAGGGAATGGGGTGCAGGGGGGGGGTTGGGACAGGGAGGGATTCAGTGATGGGGGATGGGGGTGGGGGGGTTGGGACAGGGAGGGATGCAGTGAAGGGGGATGGGAGTTTGGGGGTCTGGGACTGGGAGGGATGCAGGGACAGGGAATGGGGTGCAGGGGGGGATTGGGACAGGGAGGGATTCAGTGACAGGGGATGGGGATGGGGTGGGGGGGTTGGGACAGGGAGGGATGCAGGGTTGAGCTGGGCCCCAGGCAGGGCCCCCTACACCTGGGGGTGCGGCCAGGTGGGGCCCTGGGGACCTCAGCCTCTGGAGGCCCAGCCCTGCCCAAGGGGAATCCCTTCTGATTGGCTGCTTCCCCACTGCCCCACCTCCTGGGGAAAAGCAGCCAATCAGAGCTCTGCAGGAGGCAGGAGGAGCTCCTCCCCCTCAGAGGAGTTACTCGGGGGGGGCAGCCGACACCATTCTCCCAGGATGGGGGGAGCGCTGAAGAACCCAGCCCCCCCCCCCCCCTCCGTGAGCCATGGGTCAGTCTGCTCCCTGCTCCCACCCTGCTGCAGTCCCCAGCCTGGAAAGGGGGGTGACGAGCCCCTGGAGCAGAGGGGGCGTGGGGGGGGATGAGAAGTATTTGCTGGGTGGGGGGAGGGGCAGGATTAATGAGAACATTGGGGTTTGGGGAGTAGTGGGGTCCTCCCACCAGCTGCATGAGCCCCTTGCTCTGGGAGTGGGGCGAGCTGGGACTCCCCTGCCCCTCCCCCCACACTTGGCCCCGGGGGCCTGCGGGGGGCTGAAAAGAGCAACCAAAGAACCCAATACCCTCAGTGTGAGGGTCTGACTCGTGCCAGCTGAACGCGGGGGTCAGCTGTGCTGGGGCCGGCCGGGGCAGGGGATGAGGATGGGGCTGGACGTCCTGGGGTGGGGCTGGGTGCTGGGCAGCAGCAGGGGCCCTGGGACGCCGGCGCGGGGGGCCCGGGCCCCTCTCTGCTGCAGCTCCCGAGCCCTCCAGGAGCTGCCCGGGTGCCCTCTGGGCTGAGCTCAGGGCTGCTGCTGGTGCTGGGCCTGCGCCGGCCCTCGCTGGGGTCCCTGCGGGCCGACCCCGTCCGCTTCCCGCTGGCAGCTCCCCCAGGCAGGGCTCCGGGTGCCCGGCCGTGCTCAGGGCAGGTCTGCGCGGCTCTCGCTGCCCCCGAGGGGCTGCCCTGCTCAGCCGTGGCAGCACAAGGCTCGGGCTCCCGCCAGCCCCAAGCAGCAGGCTCCTGGCAGGCGGGAAATCCTCCCCTGGTGCCCGGCGTCCACAGCACAAGGGAGCCGAGCCCGGGGGGCAGGCGGGACCCTGTACGGCCCTGCCCAGCCCCTCGTCCGTCACAGGCGCGGGCAGATGGCGCCGGGCCTCACAGCGGCAGTTTGGCTTAAAGCCCAGGAGATATTTCTGATCATGCCCCGGCTCGTCCTCGTCAAGGGCACAGCGTGGCCCTGCATCAGAGTGGTTCCTGCTCAGCCCGCCGGGGGCTTCCCCTCCCCCAGCCCAGCCCAGCCCGCTGGGGGCTTCCCCTCCCTTCCCCCCCCAGCCCAGCCCACCAGGGGCTTCCCCTCCCCTCCCTTTCCCCCCCCAGCCCACCGGGAGCTTCCCCTCCCCTTCCCTCCCCCAAACCAGCCCACCGGGGGCTTCCCCTCCCCTCCCTTCCCCCCCCAGCCCAGCCCAGCCCAGCCCGCCGGGGGCTTCCCCTCCCCCAGCCCAGCCCAGCCCACTGGGGGCTTCCCCTCCCTTCCCCCCCCAGCCCAGCCCAGCCCAGCCCAGCCCACCGGGGGCTTCCCCTCCCCTCCCTTCCCCCCCCAGCCCAGCCCAGCCCAGCCCACCTCACCGGGAGCTTCCCCTCCCCTCCCCCAACCCAACCCAGCCCACCGGGGGCTTCCCCTCCCTTCCCCTCCCCCAGCCTAGCCCAGCCCACCGGGGGCTTCCCCTCCCCTCCCCCAACCCAGCCCACCGGGAGCTTCCCCTCCCCTCCCCCAACCCAACCCAGCCCACCAGGGGCTTCCCCTCCCCCAGCCCACCAGCCCAGCCCAGCCCACCGGGGGCTTCTCCTCCCCTCCCCCAACCCAACCCAACCCAGCCCACCAGGGGCTTCCCCTCCCCTCCCCCAACCCAACCCAGCCCACCGGGAGCTTCCCCTCCCCTCCCCCAACCCAACCCAGCCCACCAGGGGCTTCCCCTCCCCCAGCCCACCAGCCCAGCCCAGCCCAGCCCAGCCCACCGGGGGCTTCTCCTCCCCTCCCACAACCCAGCCCAGCCCACCGGGAGCTTCCCCTCCCCTCCCCCAACCCAACCCAACCCAGCCCACCAGGGGCTTCCCCTCCCCTCCCCCAACCCAACCCAGCCCACCGGGGGCTTCCCCTCCCTTCCCCTCCCCCAGCCTAGCCCAGCCCACTGGGGGCTTCCCCTCCCCTCCCCCAACCCAACCCAGCCCACCGGGGGCTTCCCCTCCCTTCCCCTCCCCCAGCCTAGCCCAGCCCACTGGGGGCTTCCCCTCCCCTCCCCCAGCCCAGCCCAGCCCACCGGGAGCTTCCCCTCCCCTCCCCCAACCCAGCCCACCAGGGGCTTCCCCTCCCCTCCCCCAACCCAACCCAGCCCACCGGGAGCTTCCCCTCCCCCAACCCAACCCAGCCCACCGGGGGCTTCCCCTTCCCCCACTCTCCCTCCAGCCCAGCAAACCGGGGGCTTCCCCTCCCCCAGCCCAGCACACTGGGGGGCTTCCTCACTGCCACCCACACCTCAGCCCCTGGGCTCAGCACACTGGGACCTTCCCCTGCTCCCCCCCCGGCCGCCCTCCCCTCTGGCCCAGCCCCTGGGCTCAGCACACTCAGGCTTTCCCCTCCCCTCCCACTTAGGCCCAGTCCCGGGGCGCAGCCGGCCAGAGCCTCCGGCCGACTTGGGCCCAGTCCCTGGGCTCGGTGAATGGGGCCTGCCGCGCTCCAGGCCCGGCCCCTGGCCCCAGCGTGCTCACTGCCCCGTGCACACCCCCCGGTCGCTGCAGTGCACACATCACCCCTGCACACAGTGCCACTCACGCTTAGCACCCCCAGCGCCGAGTCGGCTGGGCCCGAGTGTTGTGAGACCGTTGTCTGTGTGCTCAGCGAGAGCCGGAGCCGTCACGGGGGGCTGTGTGTGGAGCCGGAGCCGTCACTGGGGGCTGTGTGTGGAGCCGGCACCAGCCGTGTAATGGGGGGGCTGTGTGCAGCGCCGGAGCCGGCAGCGTCCTGACTCATGGGGGGCTGTGTGTGGAGCCGGAGCCGGAGCCGTCACCGGGGGGCTGTGTGTGGAGCCGGAGCCAGAGCCGTCACTGGGGGCTGTGTGTGGAGCCGGCACCAGCCGTGTAATGGGGGGGCTGTGTGCAGCGCCGGAGCCGGCAGCGTCCTGACTCACGGGGGGCTGTGTGTGGAGCCGGAGCCGTCACCGGGGGGCTGTGTGCGGAGCTGGAGCCGGAGCCGGAGCCTTCACCAGGGGCTGTGTGTGGACTGGCACCAGAGCGTAATAGGGGGGCTGTGTGTGGAGCCGGAGCCGGAGCCGGAGCCGGAGCCGGAGCTGTCACGGGGGGCTGTGTGTGGAGCCGGCACCAGAGCGTAATAGGGGAGCTGTGTGTGGAGCCCGAGCCGTCACCGGGGGGCTGTGTGCGGCGCCGGAGCCGGCAGCGTCCTGACTCGGGGGGGCTGTGTGTGGAGCCGGAGCCGGAGCCGGAGCTGTCACAGGGGGCTGTGTGTGGAGCCGGCACCAGAGCGTAATAGGGGGGCTGTGTGTGGAGCCCGAGCCGTCACCGGGGGGCTGTGTGCGGCGCCGGAGCCGGCAGCGTCCTGACTCGGGGGGGCTGTGTGCGGAGCCAGAGCTCCGGGGTTGTTTGTTTCTCCTTCCCGGCAGCTGTTCGGCTGATGGACACAGCTGAGATGTGTCCACTTGGAGCCCCCTTGGCTGGCGGGGCTGGCAACATCAACAGCCCTTAATGCTTTCCACTCACCTCCCAGCGTCTACCCCCACCACCATCACCTCCTCCTCCTCCCTCCCCAGGCCCAGCGTCGCTGGGTCCCCCCAGCCCTTTCCAGTCCTCCCGTCCAGTGGCCAGCAGGAAACTCTGTGACTGCTGCTGCCCCCCCGGCTGCCCTGCTCCTGGCTGGCAGAGGGCAGAGGGCCTTCCCAGCGTGCTGGGGGCAGGAGGGACAAGGGAGGCAGAGCCAGGCTGAACAGAGGCCCCCAGCCCCTTGCTGGTGCCCCCTCACACAAGGTCGCCCCTTCGGCACACACCGCAGAGCTGCCTGGAATAACAGCCTGCGTCAGGCGCCCGGCACATTCCAGCAGGAACCTGCCGCTCAGCAATCAAAGGGCCCTTCTTCTCCCCGGCGTGTGGGGCACAGGGCTGGGAATTCCAGACGGCACCACGCTGGGCGGGATCCGGGCGGCCCCAGCCAGCACGGGCAGCATGGGCACCAAGCACCAGCACGCCTATTGCAGACTGTTTGCACCCACCCTGCACTGAGAGACGGCGCAAGGGGCCTGTGTGTGTGGACTGGTCAGAGATGTCCAGGCTGAAAGGGCCCATTCTGACCCGCCGGTCACAGTCCAGACTCCCCCAGGGCTTCCTGGGCAGAGCCCTCGGGCGAGGCAGACTGTAGTGTGTGCGTGTGTGAGAGAGAGAGAGACTCCGTGTCCTTGGCCCTATTCTTATGCCAGCAGAGAATTTGGCCCTGGGTGTGTGGGTGTCTTTCAGGGCGCAGCCAGGCTAGGCAGAGGGTGTGCTCTCCAGCACCTAGCCAGGTGGGAACTGACGGGGAATTGCTTGTGTGACTTGTGGTTAGCCAGTGGGATAAAACCAAAGTCCTCTCTGTTGGCTGGTTTGGTTTGCCTTGGTGGGCATAGAAACCCCAGCCTGGGGCTGGAACTGCCCTGCTCTGAGCAATTTGTCCTGAATTGGCACTCTCCGTTGGGTCCAGCCAGAACCAGCATCATTACAATGGCGTAGTCGTGCTTGGATCCACAGAACCAGGTCAATTAAGCTTTGGGTCAGAACCCCACGCTATCCAAATGTGAATTTTGGTGTTGAGAGTTGGGTTGGTTAAAGAGCAGTGACCATGAGCCAGAAAGCAACAGCAGAAGCAATGAATCTGCAAGCCCTGAGCGACGGCCTGCAGTCTGAACATGAACAAAAACTGGCAGAAATCTGAATGAGAGAGAAGCAAGCCTTGGCCCAGTTAGAAAGAGAAACTGCTGAGAGAGAGAAAGAAGCCAAAGAAAGGAATGCTGAATTAGAAAGAGAAGCTACTGAGAGAGAAAAAGAAGCTGATGAAAGGAAGAAGAAAGCTCACCAGATGCAACAGGAGACGGCGAGACTCCAGCTCCAAGTCAAAACAGCAATGGAAGAACGGCAGAAACTGTATCCTATTGAAAGTCCAGTTTATAACTCTGTTGATATGTTTCAGAGTAACAGCCGTGTTAGTCTGTATTCGCAAAAAGAACAGGAGGACTTGTGGCACCTTAGAGACTAACCAATTTATTTGAGCATGAGCTTTCGTGAGCTACAGCTCACTTCATCGGATCCGATGAAGTGAGCTGTAGCTCACGAAAGCTTATGCTCAAATAAATTGGTTAGTCTCTAAGGTGCCACAAGTACTCCTTTTCTTTTTGTTGATATGTTGTATCGCTCTGAGCAGTTTTCTGCGTTTAACCAGTTTTGCTATGGCCAGGGAGAGGGGGATTCTAACCTGGGAAAAGTGGGAAATAGCTGTTTGTCTGTGAATGAAGCTTCTGAATGTCTGTCTAATGTCTCAGAAGTAAATCTGGAATTAGATCAAGCACAGAAAGAACTCATTGGTCACGACAATGTTTCTCAGGAGCAGATTAAAGTGGATGGTCAGGTGGAAGCCCGAATTGAGGAAGGAAAGGGGAGATTTTTGATGGGTGATGGATTATTGGCAAGTACAGCTTGTAAAAGTGAACCTGGAAAAGGTAACTGATTTGCTGGAAGTAGCCCAGGGTAGTGAGAAGAGGAGCAGTTTATCTGTGGGGAGTGGCAATGTGCCTGGGAAGGAGATTTGGGATGAGCCTAGGCAGCCTTGTGAGCTGATGGCTGTGTCTAGTCAGCAGGGTGGGAAGGCGAGGAGAGTGGAAGAGGAGTGTCCCTGGACCTTACCTGTTAGCTGGGTGGAGAATTGGGACAGTGAAGGAAACGTGCCTGTGTCTGTCAGGGGTATTGACTTGCCTATGGAGGGAGCTACCCTGATCTCCAAGCAGTTGTCTGTGACCAGCCCAGTGTGCTGGGACCAGGGGAATGAGATCACAAGCTGGGTGTCTGGGAAAGGAGAAAGTGTGTCCGGCTCTTCTTTGTCCATGGAGCAGACAGAAGGGGCCTTTCAGCCTGTGACGGTTGAGGGTCGTGCAGTTGTCTCAGAGTTGGTGCTGGATTCAGCTAAAGCCCAGGAAGGGAAGGGTCCTAAATTTGGGTCTGCTCGGGAGAATGGCCCTGTAACTAGGTCGCATCCAGTTAGTGTCTATGCAAAATCCCAGAGACCAGACAATTCTGGTGCTTGTATTTTGCCAGTTGCTAGCGTGTGGCTGGGAAAGGGTGTCGCAACTCTGTCTAGTCAGGGTGAGATCCTAGCCAGGGCACAAGGAGAGCATGAAGGTGTGTGATTGTGTTACCTGCTGAGGGTGTGGAAACCGTAACAAGAAGGAAAAGATTCCTGGACTTGTGTGTGGCAAAGGGAAGGAGAATGCTTCTGACCTGTTATCTAGGAAGTCTGTAAATTTGCCTGAAAGGGGATTGTGTAGGAATCCGCCTGATGGGCCAGAGGTAATTCTGGATGTAAGGGAGACCCAGAAAGAGTCTGTTGTTGCTCAGGAAAGTGTTCCTCTAGAGCAAGCCCTAGGTGAAGAGGGTAAGGGCAGAATTTCTGTGAGGGGTGAATTGTTGCATAGAAAAGCCCTAGGGAAAGGAATCCTCATGGAGTCTTTGCAAGCAGTTTACTGCCACTGAAGGGTGTGAAAGTGATTTAATCAAGAAAGTTTCAGTTCCTAACAGCCAGAAATTTTCTGTTGTGACTGAAGCCACTGACTTTCCTGTTGAAAGATCCAGTGTGGAGAGCTTTGAGAAGGTCTCAGATGGAGTGAAAGCTGTTAAGAAAGTTAAACAGTCCTACAACCATGTGGCTGTGTTTGGCCAGCTTGTTGGGGAGACAAGGTTGTTGAGAGAGGAATGTCTCCATGCTGATTCTGTAAGTGAACAGTCTGTGTCTCAGGTTCTGAGGGAAGACTGGGGAGCTGAGTCTGCAGAGCAGAACAGCTGTGCAGCTAATCTCTTGAGAATGCAGGGGATGGCAGGTAAACTCTCATCTCTAGACACTTTGGATATGACTTGTATTCTGTGAAAACGGATAGTATCTCTTTAAGTCAGAGTCCAGCCTTGGAATTGGTAGCAGTTAAGGATCTGAAAACTGGTGAACTAGCTCCTGTCTGTGGTAATGCAAATTACCTGACTGACTGGGGGAGGAAAAACTTGCTAATAGTTGTTAGCAAACAAATCACACCCAATCAGCCAGTGCATTGTGTTAAGCAAGAGAGATCAGGGTTTGATCCTACAGGTCAAAAAGAAAAAAGATACCTTAATTTTGCAAAGGGAAGCCGCAGGGTGACCCTAAAAGGCCCAAACCCCAATGGTATTGAGCCAGAGGTGTGGCAAGACAAACATGATTGTAGATGGACACTTGCAATGAATTTGTTGTTATTGCTAATGGTAATTTTTGTAACTACTGTGTTGCTATTACCAAGAATTGTAAAGAGGTACACTGTGCCTACTCTTTTGGAAAATCCCTTGGACATGTTAAGAGTAATTCATAAAGACACACTTTATGTTAAAAGGCCTTGTTATACTGATGTTTCACAGTTAATGCCTGTAAACAGTATTGAAACTTTTCACACAGAAAAAGACATTTCAAAGCTGATGTGCTGTATGAAAAGGGAAACTGAGGCACAGTTCCATATTGCTTTCATGGCTAACTGCCAAGATTTCTATGCTATGGACAACATTAATATCTACATTGACTTGATGTTAATTGGGTTTCAAACATTTGCCAGACCTTGTATGGATAAAGTAGCGAGGTTCTTTAGCTCTTGGCAAGATCACATGCGACATACAGGAACCATGCTGCAAGAGCAGATCCAATCCACTATTGTTCTAACCAAGTTTTACTTTGAGTTTGTAAAGAGATTCAGTCATGTTATTGAACATGACTTTGATAAACCATTTTTAATACACTGATATGGCTTCGAAACCAATACTAGCTGTAGTAAGATAGAACCAAGGATGGGGAGCTGTTGGGATGCAGTCAGTGATGTTTGTGTCATCCCTTCCTGCATCAATTTTGCATTGGGGGTGTGACGTTATTGACTTGAACTGGGACCATATAGAACATTGTTGCAACCAAAGTCCTGTAGTGGCACCAAACCTTGTATAAAGGGGGTCAAATTAGGTGTCTAAGACAAGGTTATGCTTGCTGGCTATGATTATGCTGTCTGTTTGCATGTATCATTTTTGTATTTAAAGATATAAGCATTGGCTCTACACTCTCTGTAGTTCAAACTTGTGCTGTGCTTCAGGGTGACACCCCAGACACGTTGGTGTCAGCTCTGCCTGGCCTGCTGGATGGCCCATTAAGGACCATCAGCTGCACAACTGACCCACTGAGAGAAGGCAGATACACCCTGGGACTCAGCCAGGTAGGCAGGGACCTGCCAATGGACAGAACTCTGAGGTTTTTCCAGGCCATGGGATGGGCAGCTTGTCTTTGGGACAAAGAAAGAAAGACCACATGGCAAGAGACTATACAAAGCTGCTGCAGCTCCTCCATCTTGTCTTCAGTCCTGCTTCTGACCTCTGGAGGGACTTTGCTACACTGAAGCTTTGAACCAAGGACTGAAAGACCCATCCCAGCTGTGGATGTTCTCCAGAGACTTGATTTGAACCTGCCGTTTATTCCATCACTGCTACAAGCCTGACCCAAGAACTCTGCCATCACTGTCTGTCATTGATTCCATTGAACCCATTCTAGCTCTCATCTCTCTCTTTTTCCTTTTATGAATAACCCTTTAGATTTTAGATTCTAAGGGATTGGCAATAGCATGATTTGTGGGTAAGATCTGATTTGTACATTGACCTGGGTCTGGGGCTTGGTCCTTTGGGATCGAGAGAACCTTTTTTCTTTTACTGGGTGTTGGTTTTCATAACCATTCATCCCCATAACAAGTGGCGCTGGTGGTGATACTGGGAAAATGGAGTGTCTAAGGGAATGGTTAGCCAGTGGGATAAAACCAAAGTCCTCTCTGTCTGGCTGGTTTGGTTTGCCTTGGTGTGCACAGAAACCCCAGCCTGGGGCTGTAACTGCCCTGCTTGAAGCCATTTGTCCTGAATCGGCACTCTCCGTGGGGTCCCGCCAGAACCAGCCTCGTTACACTCCCCTTTTTATTTAATCTCCAAACGTTAGTAGTACTGACCTTATGTTTCTTTCCAGATCATTGATAAAGATAGTGCTGCCCCTTTTCGACCCAAGCAGCCAGTCAGATTTTGGGGTCCAGGGCATGTTCCGTCTGGAAGAAATTGACGTGGTTGTAATGATGCTGGCTTTGGTGGGAAACTACTGAGAGTACCAATTCAGGACAAATTGCTTAGAGCAGGGCAGTTACAGCCCCAGGCTGGGGTTTCTATGCACACCAAGGCAAACCCAACCAGCCAAACAGAGAGGACTTTGGTCTCACCCCACTGGCTAACCACAAGTCACACAAGCAATTCCCTTAGACACTCCAGTTTCCCAGTATCCCCACCAGTGCCACTCGTTATGGGGATGAATGGTTATGAAAACCAAAACCCCAAGAAAAGAAAAAAGATTCCCTCGATCCCAAAGGATCAAGCCCCAGACCCAGGTCAAATGATAACTTAGATCTAACCCACAAATCACGCTGTTGCCAAACCTTTAGAATCTGAAATCTAAAGGTTTAGTCATAAAAGGAAAAAGAGAGAGACGAGAGCTAGAATGGGTTCAATGGAATCAATGACACACAGTCATGGCCAAGTTCTTGGTTCAGGCTTGCAGCAGTGATTGGAATAAACGGCAGGTTCAAATCCAGTCTCTGGAGAACATCCTTTGTTCGGAGCTTCAGTTTGTAGCAGAGTCTCTCCAGAGGTAAGAAGTCGGACTGAAGACCAAATGGAGATGAGGCAGCTGCCTTTTATAGTCTCTTCCAGGTGGAAGGACACATCTTTGTTCTTACTGTGGAAAATTACAGGAAGATGGAGTTTGGAGTCACATGGGCAAGTCACATGTCCATGCATGACTCAGTTTGCAGGCCGACACCATTGTTTACATATTAGTTTGAACTTTCCCAGGAAAGCTCAGATGTGGATTGGCGTCTCCCAAAGTCCATTGTCCGTTAAGTGTTTCTTGATTGGGCACTTACTGAGAATAGTCCTTTCTCAAGAAGCTGACCAAATGCTTCACTGAGGCTACTTAGACTCAAAACGATCCACAACCACCGCTCCCAAGAGAAGGAGGCGGGTGGTGGTGGTCGGGGACTCTCTCCTCGGGGACTGAGTCATCTATCTGCTGCCCTGACCGGGAAAACCGAGAAGTCTGCTGCTTGCCAGGAGCTAGGATTCACAATGTGACAGAGAGACTGCCGAGACTCATCAAGCCCTCGGATCGCTACCCCTTCCTGCTTCTCCACGTGGGCACCAATGATACTGCCAAGAATGACCTTGAGCGGATCACTGCGGACTACGTGGCTCTGGGAAGAAGGATAAAGGAGTTTGAGGTGCAAGTGGTCTTCTTGTCCATCCTCCCCGTGGAAGGAAAAGGCCTGGGTAGGGACCGTCGAATCGTGGAAGTCAACGAATGGCTACACAGGTGGTGTCGGAGAGAAGGCTTTGGATTTTTTGACCATGGGATGATGTTCCAAGAAGGAGGAGTGCTGGGCAGAGATGGCCTCCACCTAACGAAGAGAGGGAAGAGCATCTTCGCAAGCAGGCTGGTTAACCTAGTGAGGAGGGTTTTAAACTAGGTTCACTGGGGGAAGGAGACCAAAGCCCTGAGGTAAGTGGGGAAGTGGGATACCGGGAGGAAGCACGATCAGGAGTGCGCGAGAGGGGAGGGCTCCTGCCTCATACTGAGAAAGAGGGACGATCAGCGAGTTATCTCAGTGCCTATACACAAATGCAAGAAGCCTGGGAAACAAGCAGGGAGAACTGGAAGTCCTGGCACAGTCAAGGAATTAGGATGTGATTGGAATAACAGAGACTTGGTGGGATAACTCACATGACTGGAGTACTATCATGGACGGATATAAGCTGTTCAGGGAGGACAGGCAGGGCAGAAAAGGTGGGGGAGTAGCACTGTATGTAAGGGAGCAGTATGACTGCTCAGAGCTCCGGTATGAAACTGCAGAAAAACCTGAGAGTCTCCGGATTAAGTTTAGAAGTGTGAGCAACACGGGTGATGTCGTGGTGGGAGTCTGCTAGAGACCACCGGACCAGGGGGATGAGGTGGACGAGGCTTTCTTCTGGCAACTCGCAGAAGTTACTAGATTGCAGACTCTGGTTCTCATGGGAGACTTCAATCACCCTGATATCTGCTGGGAGAGCAATACAGCGGTGCACAGACAATCCAAGACGTTTTTGGAAAGTGTAGGGGAAAATTTCCTGGTGCAAGTGCTGGAGGAACCAACTAGGAGCAGAGCTCATCTTGACCTGCTGCTCACAAACTGGGAAGAATTAGTAGGGGAAGCAAAAGTGGATGGGAACCTGGGAGGCAGTGTCCATGAGTTGGTCAAGTTCAGGATCCTGAGACAGGGAAGAAAGGAGAGCAGCAGAATACGGACCCTGGACTTCAGAAAAGCAGACTTTGACTCCCTCAGGGAACTGATGGGCAAGATCCCCTGGGAGAATAACATGAGGGGGAAAGGAGTCCAGGAGAGCTGGCTGTATTTCAAGGAATCCCTGTTGAGGTTACAGGGACAAACCATCCCGATGAGTCGAAAGAATAGTAAATATGGCAGGCAACCAGCTTGGCTTAACGGTGAAATCCTAGCGGATCTTAAACATAAAAAAGAAGCTTACAAGAAGTGGAAGGTTGGACATATGACCAGGGAAGAGTATAAAAATATTGCTCGGGGATGCAGGAGTGAAATCAGGAAGGCCAAATCACACCTGGAGTTGCAGCTAGCAAGAGATGTTAGGAGTAACAAGAAGGGTTTCTTCGGGTATGTTAGCAACAAGAAGAAAGTCAAGGATAGTGTGGGCCCCTTACTGAATGAGGGAGGCAACCTAGTGACAGAGGATGTGGAAAAAGCTAATGTACTCAGTGCTTTTTTTGCCTGTGTCTTCACGAACAAGGTCAGCTCCCAGACTACTGCACTGGGCAGCACAGCATGGGGAGGAGGTGACCAGCCCTCTGTGGAGAAAGAAGTGGTTCGGGACTATTTAGAAAAGCTGGACAAGCATAAGTCCATGGGGC